>NW_005187430.1:1870675-1894373 GCF_000239375.1 Pundamilia nyererei
CACATTTGACTCAGTGGCACAAAGATTGTCTTCTGAGAGTCTTAATGTGGTTGCTTGGTCCTGATAATGGAGCATAATTAATGGCTAGATTATATTTATATCTGCCCTCTGTTGATTGTTTGAGCAAGCCCAGAGCAGCAATTTAGATGTGAAATCACTTTAATCTGTTTTCTGCAAAGACAGCAGAGATGTCATAAAAGCTAGTGCAGTAATAAAACATTTTTTTTCCACAAATTGTTCCACAAATTGTTCCAACATATATTTTTCACATTTTGAAAGAAGTGGTCAAAGGTTTGTGGACACCCTAACACAAACCCCTAATGCAAGCATTGATAAGTAGTTTGAAAAATTCTTTTAGTAAAGCAACATAAAAGTATAATGTTTCAAACCTAGTAAGGATTCCACAAGAGATTGTTCAGATTACATTTGGTAAGGTTATTTCGAGCATCATGGATGTTAAATCCTCAATGGTGACACTGTCTTGGGTCTATTTGTTATTTTGTTTTATAGTGACTCCCTTTGGACATATGTACTCTAAGATTTGATGATGTTTTGTTGCAGGAAGTCCTGTTTGGTTCTACATGCAAGTGGCTCCCATCAGGAATGAGAATGACAAGGTGGTGCTGTTCCTCTGCACTTTTAAGGACATTACCCTCTTCAAGCAGCCCATCGAAGATGAAACTACTAAAGGTGGGTGTTTTCACACTGCACAAATGTTTCTCTCCTTTTGTTGAAGATAAGTTTTGTGTGGAGGACGACGGAGGGCCCAAAGTCTTGACAGATTTGAAAACCTGACGCTCCCTAGTGCAGATGATGATCAGCTTGGTCCTCTGAACCACTTGAAAAGATTGTGTTGTGTTTCTGGTTTATTAGACAGCAACACACTATGAAGAATAACAGCAGAGCAGTGCAGGGCATGACATGTGACAAAATGTCTGAGAGCAAAAGAAATTAATACATGGCTGGATGCTCCAATGCAATCTAACGCCACTTGGCTTGTGATCGGACGTGTAATTAGCTTTCTTCATCCTTGTCCTTCAACAGCTTTTTTCTTCCTTTCTCTCCATCTCCTTCTGCATATGTACACTCCTACACTTTATTATTTTCCTTTTATTACTTGATGTTTCTCTAAACTTCCTTCACCTTATCTGTAACTTTTCTTTATCATTCTCTACCTTTTCTTGCCCTTCATTTACGGTACTGACTTTCTCTTCCTTATCCTAGTTTCTTAGCTTTTCCTCCTCGTTCTTGCATCTTTTTCTTTGAACACCTGTTTTGTTTATCATCCTTCTCTCTCTTCTTCTGTTTTGCTCAGTCATCGTCTTCGCCTTTCATTGAATTCTCTCTGATATTCTCTGGTTACTGATTGCTACCTCCGTTACATTCTCTGTGTAATTATGCCCATTATTCTTTTTATCCTTGCTGGCACAGTGCATTCCAATACCAGTTGGCTGACTGGTCCACCACTTTTGCTTCAAACTGCAGCTTTAGAGGTTTTTCCCCCTGGGGCCCTCATGATGTTGACACTTGTTCTTTTTTCTCAGTGGATGGCTGTGAAAATGGATACTCAAATTTACATTACCCTCAGGAAATGCCTGATATCGTTGGTGATCTGTTGACTTATCGGTATGTGCCATCGTCAGGCAAAATTTATCTGTCTTATTATCTCCAAGTTAATGTGATTTCTGTTAGTCTGGCCTGCACTTTGTGTTAAGTTCCAATTAGCAAATTAGTCTCAATTGTCATCCACCTCATCCTTCTGCTCCCTTTGACTCTGCGTACCAAACTCTCCTCTGTCCTTTCTCTCACGCTGAGAAGTCTCAGAAGATTAGTACTTGCTACAAACCTTTTTCCTTTCTTTTGTTTTTCATCCCAAGCTGAATGTGAAAAAAGGAACATGTCAAGTCTCCCTGCAGTTTCCCTGCAAAGCTGTCAGGTTGTGTTTGACAAGGTTCTGATGCTGTCAGGAGTCACTGGAGGAGTGGGTACCGGTGTTATCCTCCGTGCCCTGACTGATGTACAGTGTCAGCTCCCCGCCTTGGGAGTCAGTTCTGGTGCTGCCATTCTGGTGTGTTTTCCCTTTTTACAAGGATCATGCACCCTTCCCCCTTCATTGATATACAGGCACCTGTAAACATGTGCGCACACATGCACTGATGTACTCCTGCCTCCTCGCTGCAAAGATCTCCTCACTGTTCTCATGTGTGTTTCTTTTAATTAATTAATTTAAAGTGTTCTCAGCGACATGAAAAACATGGCCTGAATCAAAGCAATCGAACGATCGAAGCCTTAGTGGATCTATTCGTCACATTAGCGTGTTGACATCTTTGTGATTTAGCTGTGGCTGCTGCCTCTGACAGTGTGACAAACTTTGCTTAACATTTTGACAAAGTGAGGCATCAAGTTTTATGCAGTATGAGTGTACTTAGCTTATCCAAGTTAAAGTATTTTTGTACAGTAATGGTGCTGTAGAGAAGCTCTAAAAATGTTGTATTAAAGTATTCTCACAAACATTACAGTTGTTACATATTAATAACCCCAAAGCTATGTAGAATCTGAAAAAGCAGTGGCACCAAATTACTGAGTTGTTCCCTCAGTTATGCCGTAACAGTATTCAATCAGGGCTTTTTTCCAGGAAGCAGGTTCATCAAACTCTGAGTCTAGCCATAAGATCAGAGTGAGTCCAATAGACTCTGAGTATGATCATCTTGAGTTAACTACATGCATGCGTAGAGAAAAAAGCTCCTCGTCTGTGGAGCTGTAATAACACAAGTTATAATTATGGGTAAATTGTACCAGTGCTGAATATGAACATGTGCCAGTAAGGCCCAGAATATTGATTTAAGAAAATAAAAATAAAAAAGGGGAAAGTTTAGTTCACTCTGTCATCATCAGACACAGAAAAAGTTGCATACAAATATTTAAATTTTTCGTGCTCTCCATGGTCACCATTTATCTTAGCTAACGTGAGTTTTCATTAGCTAAAGCTGCAATCTTAATTTGACATCACAGTTTGTGATTCCATCTAATTATTCAGCAAGTTAACAGAGGAAAAATGTAGGTGACAGAAGCTGAAGATAAAAACATTGACTGACACATCAGACATGTAACAGTTTATGGCCACTTCATTTAAAAAAAAAAAGAAATTCAATCAGCATTTTTAATGTTAGAGGATTTAATTATTTCTTCCATTACTGGATAAAAATGCTTAATGAGATTTACAGAAAAACGATGCTTTGTTTCCCAGTTTAACCTTTTTTTAATCTGATCTAAGATCAGCCTTTACTGATAGCTGATAGCTGTCATACAGTCAGTAGTAACTGTTTC
Source organism: Pundamilia nyererei (assembly GCF_000239375.1). Lineage (NCBI taxonomy): Eukaryota > Metazoa > Chordata > Actinopteri > Cichliformes > Cichlidae > Pundamilia > Pundamilia nyererei. The sequence continues at coordinate 1,874,003 of NW_005187430.1, forward strand.
ACATTTAACTAAAAAAATGCAGCTTTCCAAGTTTTGTAAGACACGTGTAAGCTTTTATAGCGCTGTCTACTGTACATCAGCTAGATTTGACATATTTCATTATAGCTTTGGCGAGATGGCCTATTTCAACCCATGAGAAACCAAGGTCACACAGGTGTTCTTGTTAAAGTTTCAACACTGACTCTCCCATAGCTTTCCTGACAGTAAAAATTGGTCTGGGCTCTTACGGGTTAAAATCAGGAATACAGACAAAATAAGCCCGCCTTGATTCACCTGAATGGGAAGAGCTGGGAAATGACCTCATCTGAAATAGATCTGGGCCTGATCTGGTCTGAATCTATGATCTTTATCCATTTTGGATCTGCACTGGATAGTTTCACTTTTCCTGTACGCCATCCTATGTTAATCTCAGGAAAATCTCAGTCGATCAGCAGTTTCTCAAACCAGCCTGCCTGGTACAAACAACCATGCCACATTCAGAGTTACTTAAGTCATATTTCTTCCCCAAACTGACACTCGTGACCTGCTGCCAGGTGATTGTCTGACTATATAGTTATGTTAACAAGTTGAACAAGTGTACCTGATAATAAAGTGGATGAATATTTACTGCCAATAAAGAAAATGCATTTTCATGTCTGTCAGTTTTGGATGGTATATTAAAAGTTTTTTAAAGTCATAGTTCATTAAAAGTCAAAGCAATGCTTTGTGTGTATAAAACACAACACAAATTTATTTACAGTTAATATAAGTTCAAGCTAATGTAAACAGGGTTGGTTTGAGCAGAAAACAGTTTAGCATTTAATACTTTTAATCTTTTAATTTCTGACATTTCAACATGAAAATAAACATATTGTTAAAAAGGAATGGACTATTAAAGATATGGCTTCTTGTTCTGGACATGCATGTAAGTGCGTATAGTTTGACCTTTTAAAAGACAATCTCCTTGGTAACAAAGCTCCACCTCGCAGGTGGTGGTTTGACTGGCATACTCCAACTTCAGACCAGCTAGTGCACTGTGGTGTATTTCAGTACAGTACAGCTCATTAGAGGCCACAGAGAGGATGCAGCCTTTGCCTGCTGTGCCACAGAGCACACAGGGGCGTACTGGGTTCAGCAGTTTAGCCCGCCTGGTGATAAGGGGGGTGGGAGAGGCCGTTTGTAGGGAAGGGAGATTCGCTGCTGCAGGCGTTGGTGGAGTTGGCTCGTGCTGCAGACTAAAATTCACTCTGGGCTCCGTCTCCGGCTGCTCCCACAGCGCGGCATGCCACAGCATGTCAGCGTCATCAGAGTGGGAGATATTGCAGTAAAAATCTAACAGGGGATTTCAAATTCATTGTGTGCTTTCTTGACACCGTGCCCCCGTTTCACCTAAAAATAAACCATTTATACACATTTATTGGTCTAAAACCTGGATGTTTCTGCATGTGAGAAGAGATTTGTATTCTTTCCTTCATGTTTCCACTTAAACTGAGCTTTAAATGGTGCTTCTCCCACGAACCTAAAACATCTGGATCGAGACAATTTTCTTTGCACGTGGCTGATTGTGGTTATCAAGGTGAACCAGCTGGCCGGTGCTTATTCGTCTCAGTATCATCCACTGACTGAAGCAGTAAGAAAAAAAAGAGGAAAAAGAAAACACAGGAAAGCAGAACTATTAAAAAATAATGGTCACTGTGTTGTTGTTGTTTTATGGTAGAGTGGCTGTGTTGACTGCTTTGCTTTGTCAGCACCTGTGAGTGCTTCACAAAGTGCTGTTACCTCAGCCTCAGGCGAGACAACATTTCAGGCTGACGGCTGATCACAATGAGTGACGAGTACTGTGGCAGGAACACAAGTGCCTCAGGCACTAAGTGTAATCCTTCAGTTTTTTTAAACCAATAGTTTGATTTAGTTTGACCAGTAACAGTTACCTTTACTCAAAGTGGTTTTGTGCTGTGGAAATTACAGTTCGGTCTGTTGAGAAGATCGGAAGTCTTTTTAAATGGTGACCTTTTTTTAAGGAATACAATATTTGAGAATGTGGAAGACATTTAATTGAATTGTTCTTCATTGTGTTTAAAAAATGCATAGATTTCATTTCATTTGTTGGAAATCTATCTGTGGTAGGTGTGGCTTGGGGCTCAGCTGCAAGGGAGGCTGAGACACACCGGAGCTCCGTCAGCCAATTACGTCTCCCCTATAAAGAAATGTACCGGGACCTGAGTTGGGGTTGTGCGTGTGGCTAGCAGCTGAAAAGCTGCGACCGTGTATTAAAGGCACGAACAGCCAAATAAAAGGGGTCAAAACGTGTGAACTGTGTGGTCGGGTTCGTCACTCTGTCTCACTATCCAAGTTAGTTAATTGTAATCCATCTTTGGGTGAGAACAACTTGTCACACACAAGTTTTTTACAACTTGGAAAGCTCAAGGAACCTTACTAAGCACTGATATGTTACAACAAATTGTGCAATAGCTACACTATATGTAAAAAAACATAGGTTGAATCTTTGAATTTGGGTGTTTTCAGTCCCGAACACACGCGTGTATAAAATCACAGCACCTAACCATGCAGTCTGCTTTTACAAACATTTGTGTCCACTTGATTCAACCACAGTGCTGTAACTGAATGCCATCTTTGTAACAAGTCTGCTTGTATTCCACGATCAGCTGGAAGTGGCATTACTGCAAGGTGAAGACCCACAGCAGCTCAGTCATGAAGTGGCAGACCACGTAAATTTACAGAGCAGGCTTGGCGAGTGCTGAGGCTGGGAAACGTTTGCCAACACTCTGCTGACTGATTATGGCATTTCCATCAGCACAAAAACTGTGTGCTGTGAACTTCACGGCATTTCAATGGCCACATAACACTCATTTAACAATCGGACTTCCATTTTGGCTAAATGTCCAAATTATTGCTTGGATTTAGGGTTCTTTTTCCAAGGTTATCATTATGCAGCAATATTGTTAACATTTGTTGAATTTATCCTCTAAGTCATAAAAATGATTGGGGCTGTTTAATTCCACTCAATTCTTAGCAACAAACATGATTTGCTGCAATTTGCTTCAACCTGCGCCATACGTGGATGTAGAGTTAATCTTTAAAACCGTCTGTGACCTCTTGCCAAACTCTGTTGTGACCTCTATATCTCCCCTCTTACAGGACATCTTTTTTCACCTGCACTTCCAGGTATTACAAAATGAAAAAGAATGATGTGCTTTTGCACTGCATGTATATAAGTCATGTGTCCTACATGTGCTGTTTATAAAGGCGCATATCATGCAATGCAGTTTGCTGTGTGTAGTATTTTCAACCAAAATCTAATCTCAGACTCTACTTACTTTGGTGCGTGCACTAGTTCCGCTCCTGTGTTATTTTTAGCTGAATGCCTTTTTCTTTTTTTTTTCAATTTCCATTTCAAGTCTGATAAATCACACGGTTGCTGCATTCTTGTGAAACATAGGCAGACGCAGCACTATTAACCGTGAAAAAGACCGCTTATTTTCTTGTCCTGCAGTTTCCTTTCATGCTCTCTGTGAGGGCTTTTTGTCCTTTTTTTGCCACAATGTACAGTGGAAGCCTGTGGGCTGTCAGTATGTATTTACGTGAATGCCAGCAAGACAAATTCTCCCATTTTGCTTCATGATGAAAGTGTTTGTATGAAAAAGAGCCCATTGGCTCATTTTCTCTGCCAGCGGCTCGCTGTTTTTCTGTTAATGCATTGTGCTGCTCTGTAATGCATGCGCATTTTACCGTGAACTATTCAGCCATTATAGGCAGCACAGAAAAAAAGTCTTAAGAATGATATGAAAATAATAAGAATTACATCACAAAGGAAAGGCGCTACAGTCAAATCATTCTTTGTCACGGTTTCTAACATGAATTCATATACAAGATTTAGGTGTTAGAAATACTTCAGGTTTCACAACAAATCACGTGTCATGATGGATTTCCCTGTTTAAGAGAGTTAGTTGTGGACTATTAATTTGCTGTAATGAGTGAAAAGGATGCTTAGTTAATGTAAGCCTCGATCACAGCTCCTAGTGGCCAGCTTCATAGTAAATTGAAACTACTTGAAAAGCATAGGCAGCAAGATTTTTATTAGTAATGATCTAATTTATATTGTTAGCAGCTTGTTAGCCAACGTAAACATTGCTTTTCATGCATTTTCAGTCTAGTCCTTGTACCTTTTTCAGAAGAATGTTTAATATCATCATCATCATCATCATCATCATCATTATTATTATTATTGTGATCTATGAGCCATTCAAGTATAAAAAGGCACCCAACTCAAGGATGATCCAGTGTTGTCTAAACATTAAATTTGCTGAATTAATTACTTGCAGCCTCTATCAAAAACATTTTATATGTTCCAGTCTCTTCAGCTGAATCTACAAAAATGCCAAAGATAACACATCTTGAAAGGCTTTGTCCCCAAGTTGATTTCTTATAAGTTAGAACAGGGCTGCCCAATCCCAGTCCTCAAGAGCTACTATCCTGCAGCTTTTAGATGCATCCCTACTCCAACACAGCTGAATCAAATGGTTTGATTACCTCTTCAGCATGCCATCATGTTTGGCAAAGGCCTGATAACAAGCCATTCATTTGATTCGGGTGTGTGGGAACAAGGATGCATCTAAAAGCTGCAGGACGGTAGCTCTCGAGGACCGGGATTGGGCACCCCTGAGTTAGAAACTCAGCATTGTGTGCAGTGTGTCCCTAAAAATTCTGAGGAAGAAAGTTTTTAGTGTTATAATGCATTAGTAGTGCTACATTAATGTGGGTCAGCATTGAGGGCCTCTGCTCTCTCCCTTGCTTGTTGAAGTTATTTGGGTTAGTGTGTTTTTTTTGGCTGATATCCTGTCTCACTTGTGCAATGATGTCAGTAGAGAGACCAACTAGGAGTCTCAGAATATTGTGTTTTTATTATTATCTCATATTATTAATAGGTACATTTAGCAGCCACTGAGCAACATTGACATTTTTTAATCAGTAGCCACCTTGACTAAAAATTGGCAGTTATGCGCCAAATCAACTCGAGCTGCATCGTGTCCTACACAGTAATTTGTGTCATTGTTTTCCCAAACTGGTTGCCTTACTTTCATTTTGACAGTACATTTATGTCCACAAGTTCCCAGCTTTACCTTTGACAGCTGCTACTGCTCAGCATCACTGCATGTTACTTTAACCCCCTCCCCCAGCCAGCATCCACCTGTAGGCTCTGGGGCTGTATTTATTCATCACTTCCCAATTGCCCCATGTGTTGTATTTGTTGTACTCCGCTGCAACCATTTCAACACATCTACGCACAGAATGTTGTTTACTCAGCAATATCTATTTACATGTACACAAGTGAGCACAGCTGTGTTCTTGTGAATGAAACATAGGAATAATATTATTAATAATAATAATGATGAGTAATAATTATTTGTAATTTAACAGTTTAATTGTAACAGTCCAAAGTTTGAGGAAAGAAAAAACTACACCCTTTTTTTAAAAAACAACCCCAAAGATAACAAATTAAGCCTTTCGAGATGGGATGTGAATTTGGTTAAATGGACAGGTAAAGCACTTTTTTCTGTTGAGGATGTGACAAGTTGTTCATATAGCATCGTTCAGACATGAACTTATACTCTGATGGATGCAGGGAGGAACTCTGTACCTTTTTCTGTATCTTGCCCACGGATACTTCAGCATACAAACTGGAGAAGCCAGGGATTGATTCACCGACCTTCCGATCGGTAGCCGACCCAGTCTTCCGCCTGAGCCGCAGGAAGTTTCGTGGGTTTACATGTATTTTTGTGTAAATATGAAATTAGAATCTTCAAATGTATTAGCTGTAGTTGTTAAAAGGTAATAGGTAACATTACAGCATAAGTGTAGGAAGTATACAGGTAATATTAAAGCGCACTGATGTAGAATGTGAGGTAGAAAAGATAGGAACACACTGCAGGGATTATGACGAACAAGTGAAATTGATCAACAGCCAACAAAATACAGTATATTATACAGTGAGTTACACAATCAATGTTAGTGTACATATGCTGCAGCAATTTCCCTGAAGAATATATACTTTAAAATATTCATTTTAGCTAAAAATTAAGGCTCATTTTCTGTGGTTGTGCAACACCAACTTTAAAAATGTGTAGAAAAAGAAAAGAAGCCTTAGAAACTGAAGCCGTACAGTAAGTTTTACAATAGCTGCAGCAGCAGTTTTGCTCGAGGGAAGCTGATGATTGGGTTTCAGAATAAATTGGATGTCGTGTTGATATTCCTCCCGTATTGACATCAGCACAGCATTGTCTCAGGCTTTTCTACACCGCTGCACAAAGAAGTGAGCGCCTGAGTTTCTCTCCGTTCTAACAGAGAATGAAAGGAGGATTTTCACATAGCTGGAGGCCTGAGGGTTAAAAGCCATTTCAAAGTCTGCTTTTTATTCGTAATGGTTTCTTCAAAGGGCCGGGTCGATCACGACGTGTGACTACTGTAAGTGATGTGCCCCTGTTGTGTGACCCTTTTCTCTTTGAAATATTTGATTTTATTTTTAGAGCAATAGAGCAGGAAGCACCTGACCTCCAAAACTGTGTTTGCTCTCACTGAGAAAGGTGTGGCCGTCATTACTGAAATGACCTCTGCTGACATGGCTGTATTTTTAGGTAGACTTACAAACTTTTATATGAATCTGTTTTTAGTTAATAATTACATTTTCCAAAGAAACTGCAGCTTTTACTATCTTTATTTATTGGAATATTTCTTATGACCATGTTTTAAAAAAATGACAAAGACGCACAAACACGAGGGCTCAGAGGGCTCAAGAAGTGTTCGTTCATCTTAATCCTTGTTTTTCTAGTTTTTTCCATGAGATGAAAGAATCAAATGGAAGTCAGAGATAGGACGGAAGGCTTCAGTTTAAAAGACCAAAAGAGGAAATTCAATTCAATTCAATTTTATTTATATAGCGCCAAATCACAACATAAGTCGCCTCAAGGCGCTTCATAGATACAGAGAAAAACCCAACAAAGATCTATCTAACAATACTGATTGGGAAACATGGGACGGACTATTAACATGGTTTGATCCAGATGTGTGAGATGCATCTTCAGCATTTCTGTGTTTGTTTGGTTATGGACGGCTCTTCTCTACCCTTTTTCTTCTTTTGAACTGGAACAATTTACAATGACAGTTCACTTCTGCCATTTAAACACTGATTTTCACGACTATCAGGGTGTACGGATCTCTGAGTGTTGCATGCGGTCGACCGCAGATGATGGTGTGAATAAATATCAGATTACTGGGAATTTCCCTAGGAATAATGTCTGGTTGACTAGTACATACAGACAGCAGGTTCCCTAAGCCTTCGCTTTTTCACAAGACAAAAATGTGCAAAATTTTCAGTGATTCCTGTGTGGTCAGGGCACACCGGATGGCTCTGGGTTTTGCGCTGTGTTTACATGAATTAGTGAAATGGAGACAAAATGTCATCTTTTTGTTTACATGAAGACAAATAATGTATTTTACTAGGAAGGGTTTTGCTGCTGTGCTAGAAGTGTAAGTGAGGCTCCCCACAGTTGTTGTCAAACAGGTGCTTAAATGCTACCATGATCTTTTCATAATCCTAAGTAGCTTCACTTTTAATTAAGAGTACAATTGGCATGAAGAAAGTGTCAGTGGTTTGAAAAATATTGGAATTATGACTGTAGTAGGTGAAAGTCCTGTTACTTAATCCATGGCTCTGACCTCCTAAAGCAAACTGTGCTGCTTTGCAATGAAAGCACAGTGATTCAGTAGACAACATTTTGTGAAAATCTGATGAACTGCTGTGAGCCTTGAGCAGGGAAACTGCATGGGCAGTGGTAACATACAGCTGCCTGGGGTCTGATTGTGTTTGTGTAGCTCATAAAGTATCAGCTGACATAGATGACAAGACCGGTTAAAGTGTAATGACTGTGATTTTGGCAATAATTGACTTCTCATTTTTTCAGGATGGACCAAATTTGCACGGCTCACACGTGCACTCACCAACAACCGCAACACCCTACAGCAACTGGCGCCTATTGGCAAACCTGAAGTCAGCCATAAACAGTCCAGACTGGCTGAGGTGAGCACATACGTTATATGAAGAACATTTTTGTCGTTTTTTTTTGCAGGTACTTATCCGATGAAAAAGTTACTCAGTGCCACCTATAAAAAAAAAAAAGGAGACTCAAACCAATTTTGGCACATCGCCCCTTCAAGGTAATCATCTTGTAGATTTGGGTTTTGCATAATGGCTCATCACTGGTGATAAGAACCAGACCACAGATTATGACCCAAAGATGTACAAGTGCAACAGGACTTCATGGAGTGATCTAAATTTGTGTTTGAGACATTGTAACTGGCCAAGAAGGGGACATGTGCTCATCTATTTATTACTTTGTTATTTTCAGGATGTCCTGATGTAGGAGACAGACATATGTCTATGTCTTTATAATATTAGGCTTAAGACTTTCCTGTTTGGCAAAGCTTGTAGCTAGGGCTGGATCAGGTGACACTGAACCTACCCTTAGTTATGCTGCAAGGCTGTTGGTGGCTATTAATTATGAGCTATTATTAATCTCTGGCTCTCTTCCACAGCATGTCTTTTATCCTGTCTTCCTTCCCTCACCCCAATCGGTCGCGGCAGATCGTTGCCCCCCGAGCCTGCTTCTGTCGGAGGTTTCTTCCTGTTAAAAGGGAGGTTTTCCTTCCCACTGTTGCCAAAGTGCTTGCTCATACAGGGGTGGGCAATCTTAGTCCACGAGGGCCAGTGTCCCTGCAGGTTTTAGATGTGTCCTCGAACCAACACAGCTGATTTAAATGGCTAAATTAGACTGAGATTGCCCACCCCTGTCATAGGGGGTTGCCTGATTTTTGAGGGTGCTCTGTATTATTGTAGTATCTTTACAATATTAAGCACCTTGAGGAAACTGTTGTTATGATTTGAGTATTAGCTTGCTCAACTTTGAGGTTTAAAAAGCTTTTTTCCCCACCTAAATTGTACTTATGCCATGTGTGCACAAGGTTTCACTAGATACAAATAGTTTTTTATCTGGCTGAAGTTGGTAACACAAGCTGAACTGCTCACACAGATAGATAATTTGCTGGTTACCTAGTAATAGCAGCTAGCTGGCTAATCCTAGCTTGATAAAAAAAAAAGAAATTGTATTATTGTAAATTTAAGTGCGTTTTCTGTTTGCCTGCTAACCTTTAAGCAGTGCAAAACCTTCTATTAATTGTTCCATTTAAGCAGCAGCTTAGTTCTTCAACTTAAACTGAAAATCATTCCCATTTCTTCATTCTGCAAACAACATAGTCGCTAATAGCTACCCTGTCACACCAGAAGGAGTCTTCTGTATAAACACACACACTGTAAATTTGCCACCCTTGAAATATTTCTGCATCAAAAAAATCCCCGTATAAAAGATTTATAGCCTCCTTCTGACCATATTCCCAAAGCTCACTAAAAGAGAACATCAACTTTTACAGTCAAAAACATGCATATGCAGTCACAGGCTTCACCTTTTCCTAAACACGCACACCACCCTCCCCTTAACTGCTGTTGTTGGAAGTAACACATTCCCTGCTGCTCCTCTGAACTGTGGGCACCATTCAGGACAGGTGGAGAGACAGAATAGGGTGGTGCGAGCACTCCAAATGATTGTGCTATAAAGTTAGAAAATGGATTGCAGGGTGGAAAGAAGATGGTTCATTTCCCCAGTTTTCATCAACCTGTTTTATTCATGAATGTTTGAGGAAGGTGTGATGCCTTTAATCAGAGTTTGTTTGTGTTTAGCGCATGATGCAAGAAGTTGTGAGGGTTTCTGGGAAGGTGTTACCGACTCAGGTGTCCTAAAGGTGAAACAGAGGTGAACTGAGAAAGGTGGAGAAAAAGAACTACAAAGAGAGGGAAGAGAAAGGAGTGGAAGTAGCAACTTAAGAGGGAAAGAATGGCATGAGAGAAGGAGATGTGGGAGAATGTAAGAGCAGTAATGTTTAGGAGAGAAGTAGGAAGGAAGGACTGGAAAAAGAAATAAGTTAGACCTGGTATAACAAGCTAATGCACTCTCTTAGCCGTTTTCCTGGCCTGGTGCTGGATGGGTTGCAGGGTAATGTGTTGAGGGTGCTCAGCAGACACTGCAGGTGAGCCATCTGCTCTGCAGTCTGAAAGGCACAGCTGGCGTCTGTCAAGAATGCTGTTGAGTGTCTCACGTGTAAGCAGGGATGTGTGCGAGTGTTTTTTTTTCTTCTCCTCACAATGCTTCTGTGGGTTAATTGGCAGCCTCGTTTCTGAGCTGTGGTGCAGCTCTTGACCAGTTTGACTGACAGCTTTGATGAAGAGAATTAGAAGTGACTGAGCTCTGATGTTATGAAGCTTGCTGTTAAACCTCAGCTCTGTCAATCCATCGTTTTATTTAGCATCAAACTGAATCCCAGTGTGAGGACAGTTTGGGCTAACTCAGGCCACGCTGTCCCAACTGTTTTGTCAGGAGAAAATGATGATGACATGCAGTATCAGTAATTTAGGGTTATTACTTGTAGTCATCGCAAATACAATAATACCAGAACCAGAAGAGCTGTATTGGTAGTAACTATAAAAACAGCAATTTTACTATTAGAGCTGTATTACTACTATTTAACATGCTTCTTTCACCGAATACAGAAACCTGTTAATGTGTTATGTTTGCGGCGGCAGAATATATTACAGCTCTGTAGCTGACACAAATAGACTATTATTTTGTATAAATAATGAGTCGAATGGTTAATGTGTGATCTGCATGTGGAGCTGCTGGATTTAATGGAGTCTGTTCTGTAGAGGTGGCTGAGCTTGGCAAGGGTGATCATCACCACGCTAGGAAATAGACTACGTATTTTTAAAAAAAATGTTTTTAATTTAATTTTTTGGTCATCTATTCTTTCCCCCCTCTCTCTCCTTTTCTTCTTGCCAATTTCAGTCCCCCTTCTGTGTCTTCCCCACGTCAAGCCAAAATGTATTCATAATACATTTCTGTCACCAACAGCCTTACAGAAGAACAGACGTGATGAATACAGATTAAAACTGAGAGGAAAAACTTTTCCTTCACAGTGCTGAGCACCATGGGCTGATGATCGTTAGACTTAATAAACAAAAACAAAACAAGGACTGTTTTTGTTGAGCTTTCTTTCATCTATTTCACTAATTTAATTTCCCCCTTTCTCTCGTTTCCTTTCTGGAAACCGTGCATGTAGTTAGTAAAAAACAGAAACGTGCAACCGTCTTTCTTGGACTGCTGTTACAAACATCGCTGACAGTTAGAAATTCGCTTGACAGGACAAACTTTTCTCTAATGAACTAATAAATCGGACTCACGCTGAAGAAAGAACCAGGGGAATTTTAGCTTTCTTTGGAATTCTTGCATATATAAAATATTCTGCTAATTCAAATCAGTATTAAAGGAAACCTGCAGCATCATGCTTTCCTTTAGTTCATTTCAATGCCACAATGTTGATATGAAACTGGTTTCCCAATGTTTCCAGTGTCTTTCACTTCATGCAATAGCAGGTCCAGCAGTACAGTTAGTATGGCTCACCCGGCTGCTCTTAGCAGGATTCCAGGAATTGACGAATGAAGTGAAAATGGGCTTTTAGGGAGGGATTTCTTAAACAGACAACAGATAAAAATGACTTGTTTCTGAGAGACAATCAACTAAGAGCCCAGAGATAGAAATAAAAACAAAACAAAAACTTACTCTTATGCATTCTCAGAGTTTAAAAAAAGAGCTGGAAATGCATAAAATGCATAAACAAAACTGGCAGTTCAATATTTACAAGTTTTTAACACACAAAGATGCCGAAGAGCTGGAAAATCACTTATTAATTCATGTTATTAGTAAAAGGTACACTTAAATATACAAAAGCCACAGATGTCTAAAGCATTAACCTGTTTTTTCCCCATACTGTACATTTACTGTTGTATTTTGTTTAGACTAAGGGTGCTTTTGATGAAGAACTGAAGTCTAATCATATTGCTGTTTCCATCTGCAAAACCACCTCCAGGTTTTGCAGCTAAACTCTGACATCCTCCCGCAGTACAAGCAGGAAGCCCCCAAGACACCACCTCACATAATACTTCACTACTGCACCTTCAAGACCACTTGGGACTGGGTCATCCTCATCCTCACCTTCTACACGGCCATCATGGTGCCCTACAATGTCTCTTTTAAGACCAAGCAGAACAACATTGTTTGGCTGGTGCTAGACAGCGTAGTCGACGTCATCTTCCTGGTGGATATCGTTCTCAACTTCCACACCACCTTCGTGGGGCCCGGTGGAGAGGTGATCTCTGACCCCAAACTCATTCGGATGAACTATCTGAAGACTTGGTTCGTCATCGACCTGCTGTCGTGCCTGCCCTATGACATCATCAATGCCTTTGAGAATGTGGATGAGGTAAGTTTGGGCATTTCTACTGTTGTTAGAGGTGCAATTACCTAGAATTCTCACAAACCTAAATCTCAATTCAGCCCTGAAAGTGGCCAACAACATTAAAACCACCGGTCTAAATATTGTGTAGCTGCCTCTTGTGCTTCCAAAGCTGCTCTGATCCATCAAGGTATGTTCTCCATTAGACCTGTTACGGTGACGTTGTTGTACTAATTACCAAGATGCTAGCAGCATGTCCTTTAAGCCATGCAGAGTCATGTTGAGGTGGCATTTGGAAGCCAAAGCAACATCTTGAACCTCAAACCTTTTTTTAAAGTGTGGCAGTACGCATTGTTCTGCTGAATGGGGCTGAAGATACAGTTGACTTTACGAGGTGCACGTGTCCTGCAGTGTTGCTTTGGTTTTGGTACATCTCAGTGTAACATTCGCATTAATGCCAGGACCAAACATTTCCCTCTTGTCAAAGGTGCTCAGGCCCTTTTGCTCATTTTCTTCCCTCCTCCTACTCAACACATCCATTTCAAAATGTAATAGATCTGTTTCTTCCTAATATATTTCACCCCTTTACAGGTGCCATGGTAACAAGATGATTTATATAATTATTCACTTTACCTGTCAGTGCTTTTAATGTTGTGGCTGAATTGTGCACCTCTCAAATAACCTTTTTGACTATTCGTCAAATTTTTTGCCTTCTTTAGACTTCAGGGTTAAAAATCGTTACTGAAGTACAAGATGCAGTGAATGAACAGAAGCTTTTGAGCTTTTTTAAAATAAACAATGCCTAAGTGCTCAAACTTTATAGTTCTTCTAGGATTGTCTCGCTATCTTTTGTCTATTCATGCAGTCCTCGTCTCAATGCGTGATCTGGAGATGACGGGTTCGTATGAGAGTGGGCTTCTTCTTTTTGTGGCTGAAATGAGTAAACATTTAAAAGGGACTAATATGTTTCCCGGTACTGTTCTGTCTGTAGTCAGTCTGTCAGTTTGAGCCAGATGTGTAACAGATTATTTTCAGATGATTCAGAAGATGACTGATGATTGTTTTTTGATTCACCACATGGGCTTTAGTGGCTCCGTAATTCATTTACATCTAAATGAAAGGGATGTCATTACACAGCAAAAATCAGGCTTCGTGTTATACTTCCAAGATTACTGTAAGTTCTCTCGAGATGATGACTCATCAAGCCATTATGTCAGTCGTTTCCCACAGTTTGCTGATTGGTTGAGTTTAAAGCTCGGGGGCACAGATGAGTCACAGTGAATGTTTGTGACCCCATTTACACCTGCTATTAACAGGCAGTCTGTGTCTGCACGTCTTATCAGGACAAGGTAAGAAGGCATTTAATTCAGGTGTAAATGCAAATGTAAAATGTGATGACATTGGCCAAACCAGGTCTGGAGATGGTCACAGCTTGAGCTGTAATTGGATCTTGTAATGTAATTGAATTCTGTCCAGTGTGGTCACTATTTAAAGAAATAAAAACATCAAAACATTTGATGAAATCAAACATATGTTGGAAAGCCAAGAATTATGATTAATACCAAATGCAGCTGCAGGTTATATGTTGAAATCAGATCTACATGGGGTCATGTACTAATATGAAGGGGACGAATATGAAGCAAAATCTAAGCTCATCTTGCTTCTGTGATGCTATTAGGTTGTATTTTGGCAGATTTAAAATCTTTTTAGGTTAAAGGGATGCACAGAGGAGGAAAGATTTTGAATATTGGAGACAGGATTTGCTCTTCCTCTTCCCAGAAGAAAGTGAGTGTCTGCTCTAGGGCATAATGACTGAACATGAGTTGCATGGATTTTTAAACATGCTAAAAGGTACCGCCATCAGATTTTCAGAGTGGTGGAGAACTCCTATGTCCCAGCTTTTCCTCACAAGGAGGTTACAGAAAATATTGTTGTACTGATGTTCTCCTGCACATTAGAGAGTTTGATTTCTGGTTAAGGTTTCATAATGAGATCGAGCTCATTCGGAGTATTTTTCACGCCCACTTACCCCCATCAGATATCGTGCAGTTATATCAATATGGCCTCAAGTCCATTAAAGGTGATTTTCCACTTGATTTCCCAGCAGTTAATTATATTTCAGCCCGAGTGTACGGAGTAATCAATTGAACGTAGAATGAAAAGAACAACTAATATCTACTGAAGTTTTACTCGTGTAATTCTTCGTTTTTTATGTGTTTCAACATTTAATTATTTATGTTTGATTTTTGCTCTTGTTGTGACACGTGCTTGTGAGCTTGTGAAAAAACAAAGTGCGACTTGTGTTTTTTGCATTCAGTGTATACATGCATACATGTGTGTCTGCCAAGCTGGGCTTTAATCACATGAGTGCTCAGATGCCAGGAATAACAATAATAATACCAGCATTTAAACTACCAGCAGCTGAATTTTAATCATCTATTAATTTTTCATTTCACACCTCTCTTGGCATTTTGTTCTTGTTAACATTTGGACTGACACAACATGCTGAATGCTCACACATTCTAGTGGCTTTTTTTTGGTAACTATTCTTAACAGCTCTTAAAGGCACAACAAAGTTATCTTTCTGTGTTTTCTAACTTAAATGTGCACCTACGAATCAGAACCAGAATACTTTATTAATCCCAGAGGAAATTATGTGGTTACAGCTGCTCAAAGACAGTAAGGACAGACGTACCAACAGTATTAAATAATACAGTCACTGTCACAAATAGCTCTAATGCATAAAAATATCTCCAAAATCATACACAGAAGAGATAAAAAAAAATCACACTGACAGGTATTTTCATGCGAGGATGTACAGATGTTGTTAATTAACTTTTTTTGTATTTTTATATTTTATAATTCTTTAAAAATCCCAGTGTTTTAGAGAGATCATTTGTTCTGAAAGAAACAAATAAATAT
The DNA here is from genome assembly GCF_000239375.1 of Pundamilia nyererei. Classification (NCBI taxonomy): domain Eukaryota; kingdom Metazoa; phylum Chordata; class Actinopteri; order Cichliformes; family Cichlidae; genus Pundamilia; species Pundamilia nyererei. The sequence goes on from NW_005187430.1 coordinate 1,889,318, forward strand.
TTACTAAACAGTTTGTCATATACATAGATCTGTACTGTATGTACTCTATCTTCTGGAAATCTGAATGAAACTTTGCATGAACAATGTCACACATACTGCAGTTATCTAGATTTATACGTTTAAAAAAATTATTCTAAATGGCAATTCTTTGGCTTTTTGACATGTTACATTCATTTCTCCGCAAATGCGATGTTACCTTCTCTGTTTGCGTTTCTTTCACGTGTCAGATTCAACATATGTTACAGATTTCCCCTTACATTTGTTATATTTAGTAATTTATCCGTACTTACGCAGTTTAAAAATAAACTATTTTCACTGTCACAACAAGTCGAGGATTACTTGTTTACATTCTTGCCCAACTGCTTGGCTCAGCTGGTTGTTGTGTTTGTGGCATTGCAAAGATACGTTGCCAACAGAGGAGTGGCAGAGTGCCCTCTGGTGAACAAATGAGCAATAGCAACAATCATAAGTGTTGAGTAGAAAGTTTAAAATGTTTATTTAGCTGCCGTCACAAATGATGATACCAATATATAATTGCAAATAGCTAATACTAGCTGATATATTGGTAGCACCCATAGATCAGTTGGACCAGTCAGATATTGTAATATTACGTTTTTGGTAAAGGTAAGAAAAAAAGTTTAATGAATCGATTCATGTTTTATAGTTTCTGTTTCAATTCAACTCATTACTTGCAGTATTACATTATGACCTGTTAACAGTGAACAGCATATTAATGACATGTGCATAAATATGCAGTAAACACTGAGTGAAAACGGTTACAGGGTTTTCAAACTATTTCCTTTTTCTATTTCAGCTGAAACATGGCGTGAGGGTTGAATTACTGGTAATTAATTCACGGCCCAGTGTCACAGCCAGCCTTAAACCTCCCCCTCAGCATGTTTTTGTGGTTGTTTGCATTGGCTGGCTGACTGTGTCCACTGTCAGAGTGAATGATGTATTATATTGTGGATCATTCAGTAAGTGTCTGGAGCTGTGCTGCGTGTTAGTTCAGGTGTCTCTTGTCCTCCGGCCTCTCACCGCCGGTCGCTGATGGATTCGATGAGATCTCTGTTAGGTGGAGTTTTGTGTTGCTGCCTTTCAAATAGTAGACAACAGTGAACTGGGAGAGGAGGTGGAGTGTGGGGGAGACAGGCAGAGAGGAAATCAATGGCACGTAAATTTCCAGAGGACACAGTCAAAGCCTCTTTGCCTAATTGACATTTTTGCTGGTGCTTTTCTGTATTAGCAGGCTAGAAGAATGGATGCATGCTGACTGAGGACGGTGTTTGGGCGGCTTAAGGTGTAATGTGAAAGGAGAAAGGCAGAAATTATTTTAGCCTCATTTCATCCTCGTGTTGATGCATTCTATGGCTGAAGCAGGCGGGAAGTATTTTTAGTTGTATTTTAACGCAGGTTTCAAATGTTGTCAAGCCATGCCAAAGCATGGTGAGATGTAGGTGCTGCCAACACATCCTTACACATACTTGCTTACACACAAACGCATGACTTTTAGGGCTGTCATAAGAGCTCTAATAAGAGCCTTAACCTGTTAGCAGTCGGACGTACCGCCCACGGTACATTGGATGGTTTAGGGGACTAATTGTAAATTTGTAGGACTGCTAAGGGGTTAAAAGTCATAACCAGCCATATACATATATATGTATATATGTATATATATGTATATATGTATATGTATATATATATGTATATGTATATATATATGTATATGTATATATATATGTATATGTATATATATATGTATATGCAGAAGATACCAGAGTTTGGAGAACTTTTCTTTTCTGTCTGAATAACAACATAGTATAGCCATATGGCAATGTTCAGTATTTTTCATAATAACAAGGCTCGTTAGTCCCAATTATATTGTTTTTGACAATCAGTGACAGTACTTTGAGCCACAACACTGCTTAACATTGTGGCTAATCAAAACTAGAGATGCAGTTCCTCTATTGCTCATCTTTCAATGATTGACTTTGACTTTGAAGCATTTGAAGTGTCAGAAAATAAACCTAATGTCCTCAGAGAGCTGCTTTGCCTGGCCAGCTATCCCATACTCAGAGATAATCACTTTACAACAATGCAAAACAGAGAAAACTTGTGAAAATGTTTTCCATTTTTAGGGTATTTGAGGGAAAGTGAAAAAGACAAAGTCATTACAGCAGTGAAAACAAGAAAAGAATTAAATTCTATCTACCTAATTAACATAATTGTTTCAGCACATGAAACAACGAGAAAGTATTTTCTGAACAATTCAGAAAAATAAAAATAAATTAACCCTAAAGCATATAAAGTAAAGCATTACAAATCAGTCCAGTTTTGCACTGCTGTTTCCTGAGTCTGCTTTAAAAAAGTGCACACAGCTACATTCATCTTGCACACTGGTGAGGTGTTCTGGTCATAAACTAGGAGTAGCAATTAAAGGTTGTTATTTGTCATCAGTTAAAAACTAGCATTTTGTAGGAATGTGATTAATGGTTTTTAATCTTTGCTTGTTTGTATATGCCCATCACATTCACCCACAGCTTAATGTGACAGTTTGTTTTGACAACGTCACATAGGAAGAGGTTGATAGAAGATAGAGTTCTGTGCAAAAGTCCTGAGCTCTACCTCACTTCTTTATATTTGACAAACATACATGGAAAAACAGTATTTAAGGCAACAACAAGTTTGAGTTTGTAGAATTTAAACAAGCCTTAAAGTCAGTATTTGGTTTGACCACCTTTATTCTTCATCACAGTCTGAGCTGTCTTAGGCAAGCTTTCTTCTAGGTATAGATCATCAGGTATTTTTTGTTGTTGTCATAATTTCATCAATTTTGACAAAATCCCATCATCACATTAAATTCAACTCCAAACCATGACAGAGCCCACAGGTAACACCAGTATGTCTTGAATAACTGAGCTTCTCACTCCAGCCACCCTTTAGAGGAAACTCATTTCCACTGCTAGTGTCCGTGACCTCATTGTTTTGGTCATTACCCAGAGTTCATGACCAAAGTTGAGGTTAGGAACGTAGATTCACTTGTAAATCGACAACATCGCTTTTATGCTCAGCTCTTTCTTTACCACAACAGATTGGTAACTATCACTCTCCCTTCACTCTTGAACAAGAAGATACTTAATTTTGTCCACCTGGTGTAGTAACTAGTCCCAGAGGTCTAATCCCGGAGCACTCCCTCATTGAGAACCATGATCTTGAACTGGGAAGTACTGATTGTCATTCCTGCTGTTTTACACATCAGTGCGAGCGGGAGTTCACAACCAAGCCAAGAGAACAACATCATCTGCAAAAAGCAAAGATGAAATCTCGAAGTCAACAAAGTACAGACTCTCTATCATCCTGTCCAAATGATCTAATATGTAATTGTGAAAGATCCACGACAGACCCACAGGCATTTTCATGCTTTTCAACATAAACTTTTATTTACGGCTGCTGTTTCACAGAGACGGCTTCAGTTTTTCAGCTCACAGCCGAGCACACACCAACAATAACAGTGACGGGACCTAGCTCAGTTGATTTATGCCGGCGTGGTGTGATTGTGGATGCAGCTCAGGTGCGTCCGTCTCCCTCGCAGCTGCACCACAGACCACATAACCTCATCGCCTGGCTGAGGCATGCAGGGATGTCTTAGTTCAGGGGGCTGCCCGCGTATCCAGTGGCGGTGGTGACGAGTTAGGTCCGGGGGCCACCTGCGTAGCAACCGGCGGACCTCACGGCGCGCTGGCCTCTGGCGTGGACGCTGTCGGACCAGCCGACATGGCTTTGGCTGTGCAGGTCCCTCACTCACACTGACCTCTAGCTCCATTTGAGCAGGACTCTCCGGCCCTCTGTCCATGCCCTCTGTCTGCACAGCAGGTCCCTCTGGCTCCTCGACCTCCGTCTCTGGCTGAGTAGGTGAGTGAGTCGGAGGACGTGGAGGTAACATTTTAGTTATATATACAGTAATACAACTAAAATGAACAGAATCCATGACAACCCCCCAGAATACTGATGGCAATATGCGCCAAGCTCTTGCTTTGGTTGTACAGTGACTGAGTGGCCTGTGATTCTGAAGAATCCTCCACAGGATACCCCAAGACAAGTGGTTAAATGGCTTTTTCATAGTTTGTTTTTCAGTTCGTGATCTGACAGCTGGTGGTGTTTATCCTTTTCGAATCCAGTGGTTAGTGGTGCCACTTCCAAAGATCTCTGCAGTTAAGTCTTTGAGTGAAATGTTTTTTTCACAGGATAGTGAGTGTGTTAGAAAGGACAAGAGCAAAACCCTGAAGTTGTACAAAACTTTCCACTCTCCTCTTCTGTTCGTTCTAGTTGGCATTTTGGAGATAGAGGTTATAGATAGCTCAAAAATAGCAACACCCACACATACACAAGATGCATGGAGGTCAGCAATAACATGAACAGAGCAAGTGAAGTAGTCGGGCTATTACTGTAAAATCACAGCAGCAGAAAAAATGATGTAACGCTCGCATAAGGAGTGGTGCTGACTCTCCCTCAGGTTGCAGCAGGGTTGGTGTTGGATGAGGATTTGTGCGTGTGTGCTGAAGTGGGTGTTTGATACGCAAGTGTGGGAGTCAGGCACGGAGGAACCCCCCACGGGCCCGAAGCCACCTGCTGTCACAGAGGAGCCCGGAAGGCCATCGGGAGTTCACAGTGTGCATCTGCAGGCGCTGCGGCTGCTCAAAAAGGTCTAATCCACCCTGACCTTTCTGCGTGCCGTGCATGTTGCCACAGCCATGGCTGGCCAAGCTGACAGGGCCGGGAGGAAGCTGTGTGCCATGCAGCTAGGGGTGAGGATATTAACACTGCGTGTGAACACAGAGACTGTAAAGCTGAAAGAAGATAACAGAAAGTGGGAAATGAATGCGCTTGCAGTAAATGAGTTATTATTGAAAGAACTGTATGGAGTAGTAGAGAAGTGATCAAAGATCAGTGTTTAAATGTGGGAGATTCTATGTATGAGCAGTGTTGGGCAAGTTACTTTGAAAAAGTAATTAGTTATAGTTACCAGCTACTTCTTCAAAAAAAGTAATCGAGTTAG
>NW_005187430.1:1895391-1901062 GCF_000239375.1 Pundamilia nyererei
AATGGTGAGGTTATAACATTGTTCTGTCTAAACTATCTTATGTTAATATTTAATACAGTGTATTACAGCATATCATACTCTGAGTTGTGGAAAAGCCATTCAGTCATCCTCTCAGTTGTCATCACAAGTATGAGATGTGTGAAAATTAATGATAGCTGTAAGCTATCACCCACTTGGCAATATAAACTACACAAGTGTAAACAAGTCTGTGTCAAAATGGCTGCGAAGTTTTGAAGAAAACATGACTTTAACACTGATAACATTACATAAAAACTCCTTATCAGGCCTGTAATTGTGTTAGGAATTGGAAAAATGGAGGGATTCTCCAGAGATTTCATAACCTGTTTCTTATTTAAGGTTGAAAGTGTTTATTTGATCAGTTGTCTGTCAGCAAGACTGCAATAAAAACTACAACAACAGTTTTTTTTGACAGTTTGTGTAAAGTTAGGTCATGAGCACATGAAGAACTCATTAAAGATTTGGATCGCATTAATAGTGCATGATCAGAGCCCGTCCCGTTCTTTCTGTTTTGCATTGTGTGAATTCAGCACGGAACGGAGAGAGCAGACCTTTAGATATGCGATAGCAGGAAAAGTACAGATGGTTCAAAAAATGCATTTCTCCACTTATAGGTTAAATACACAGCAGTGAAAAAAATATGTGAAAAATGATTTGCTTCTCATTTATTTTGGAAAGCATAAAATTCCATCAGCGGCTCGCTGACTCATTCTGTTCAACACCGACCGGTCAACTTCTCTCAACCTCAGTGGAATAGCCAAAAGAAAGTATGTGTATGTGAGTTATGGTGGCCCTCAGTTAACTGTTAAATAGCTCACCTCAGTCTTTTCCTGTTGTCACCACTGGTTTGACAAAAGAAAACTGTTGATGTGTTGCACTCTCTGCATTATCTGTTGGTGACTGTGTTTTAGATTGACCCCTACTGTATGAGCAGAAATGTAACAGGTACTAGCTGTGGGAAAATTTGTAGTGCAAGTTAATGCATTATATAAAATGAACAGAAATCGCATTTTACTAGCTATAGCATGCCTGGTTAGCAGGGTTAACCTCTGACATAGTTTCTGACCAAAATGATGTACAACACTGAGCCATTTTGAAACAGATGCAAAACAAAACTGGTGATGAAGATGCCCTCTAATTATTTGTTCGAATTTTTTGCTAATTTGTTTTGGTGTTGTGTCTCCTCACTTTCTATATCTGAAGATATGAATTGTATATGTTGTTATTGGAGCTATTTTGGGGTACTAGGATATGGGAAAGATATTTACTTTCACATTTTCTCTCATGTTTTAATGTTAAATCAAACATTATATGGGATCAAAACCCATATAAAAATATTTTTTTCATTCTTTTTTGGCTGCTTGGAGAGGATTTTGCGTTTTGGTTCCTGTTTTGCATGAAGGGACAATTGAAAACACAGTCGAATCATGAGATTTTACAACAATTTTGAGTTTTAATGCTTGTCGCATTAAACCCTGACAACACACTAAGCTCCCAGCGCTGTGAGGAATACTCAACAATGTGTCCTGAGCTGTGGAAATAATAAAAGAAAAAGCCTGCACTGTGAAAAAGAGCTTCCCGATGGACACATAATTTCTGCCTGTACTCCGTCTCTCTTCGCCATGCTTTCTTTTGATAAACAGGTGCTTATGAGCCATGATTTTACATGCGTTGCTTGCTCTTGACTCATGCTCTTTTCATCTGCACTGCTCTGTCCTGTGGCTGCTTAATTTAGAGGCATTTACATATGAGCTGGGAGCTGTCCGAGTCCTTGGGGAGGCCTTTGAAGCTGCGCCTGCAGAGAGGAGAGGTGGGGAGGGCTGCAGAGGGCTGCCTGGGATTGTGGCGTGAGAGAGTGACTCAAAACCTGCAGCAGGAGTTAAGTTGAAGTTGCAGCTTTGACCTTCTTGGTCCAGTGAAGACCAGGCCAAGTTAACAAAGAACTCAATATTAAAATGAGTCTTCAACAGCAATAGTAGTGACATAAAATGTTTCTCTATCACTGCCTTGAAGATGAGCACAGACGCAGATTCATCCTTATGTGTGGTGCAGCCAGTGCTTTTAGTATTTTGGAAGCGTGTGTGAGAGCCTGAGGTATTGTAATTTCTGGCACCAGGACTGTTGCGACAAGAGCTGGATCTAAAACTGGTGCTAGGGTGTGAAGCAGCTCACACTTCGGCTTTGATGGGAGAGGAGGTTCCAACTAAAGATGCAGCTCCGTCTCAGAGCTGAACACGCTGTAGTGAACTTGTAGGAAGATCCCCATATGCTGTACGATACGTGATAGGATGTGTAATCTTTAGTAAAATCTGAAATTTTGATTTCGTTTTGTTGCATGAATTAGGTCCTGTTGCCATAGTAATGAGATGGACTCCTGCACCTCCCTAACCTTTGACTAGACAAGTAGTTAAGAAAAACAATGGATAGAATCAAATGCTGATAAATACTATTTTTCCCCCGATACATCCCATATGTCACTATTTGCATAGCACACTGTTTTAACCCAAACGATACAATTTACTTAAACAGTTTTTCCTTGTATACATATAAAGGGAGATTTGCAACACATTAAATTCAGCTCACATGCCTCGTTCTCTCAGGTATCCTTATTTATAAAGCACGTAACATATAAAAGTAGTTCTACTTTCTCTCTTACTCACATATTCTCAGTTAGTTTCTTCCACTGTAGCTACCATATGCATCTGCTACCTGGATCATACAAGCAACAAACAGCATTTTTTGGACATATTTAGTTGAGTCAGTTTCACTGCACTTTTAGCTCCCTGGTCACTTCCTTTCCCCTCAATGATTAAATGCCAGATTACTTCCTGTCAGGCTAATTGAAAGCTGTTAATCTAATAACGTTACTGGAAAGAATTAGTAAGCAAGTCTATCTCATTTGTACCCAAGGTGCATTTGTCAATTTGTTTTTAAAGACTTTTTCAGATGGTTTCCGATAACTGTTGTACTGAATTGGGGGAAAAAAATCTCCTGGAAAACATACATGAATATGAATATCAGTCTAGTGATGCTGTCAGGCTTTCAGTCAGGGTGAAATAATGTTTTACTGTAAAGCTAAAGAGCAAAGCTCTGGTCTTCTACTCAGGTCAGAGTAAAACGAGGGAGTCAAGTGAGCTGGCTTCCAGCTGCAGACGGGGAAACTGAGGTTGAATGCTGATGTCAGGATGGAGGTGAAGGCTCACAGAAAACTGCAGCTCGTCTGCTCAGCAATCTCCCTCTTTATTACATAACATCCTTAGATAACCCTCCTGGCTCTGGCCCCCGTCTTCTGTTCCATCTTTTTGCTTCAAAGTTGAGAATTTTTATTTTCTAATGTTGTAAATATTTAGCTAGGGGCTGTACAGTGTTGGCCCCTGCTGCTCTGAATACTCAGCTTTGTTAACTATGTTAAAACACTTTGTGCAGAGCGTGCAGAAGCCTCCGGGGTCCTGGCTGCTACTCTTGTTTTTAAGAAGAATGAATGACTTATGTTTATTTTTATGAGCCTTGTTCTCTGCTCACTGGGTATGTCTAGATTTTTGACATAAAGAAAATATAAAGGAATCTATTTAGAAGACAAACACTGGTAGCAGAGGGAGCTTACTTACTAGCTGAATGAAAATCATTGGATGATGTCATAATGTTGACCAACGTATGGACTAGTTGCCATCTCTTCTGTTGCATATGCAATAGTTACTTATCAGCAATATGCTGTTTAGTAATGGAGCAATATCAGCTTACACTCCACTGACTCATATTATTATACGTTCAAGTTTGAAAGAAGTTCATACTAAATAAACTGACTTATTACTTCCACCAAGGTGTTAATGTTTTTGCTACCGTGTGCGTTTCTGTAATTCTGGCTGCAAACACAACAGCTCAAAAGGTTTTGAATGAATTCTGATAAAACCTTGTAGACGTATAGAGTGGAGTCATGTAAATAATCACATCCACCAAGATCGTCAAGGTCAACTTAATGATTTATTGGTGGAAAATTGACAAAATACCTTCTAACTTAGAAACTATGATTCTTCCAAGTGTGGTGTCTACTGTATAAAGTTTTTAAATGTCAGGTCACATTTGACCTCTGACCTCTCCTACAATATGGATCTGAAGGTCAACAAGAGAATAATGCTCTGTAGAGCTATTTAAAACCATGTTTCGTACTGCCACTGTTTGTATTGACATTTAGGCATACAGAGAATGATATATGAAGATTCTAAATATCACGATACTTTGGACCTCCAAGGTCAATAAAGTCAAACTTTCATGAAATGTCTTGCCTTCAAAATTATTCTTAAATTCTACTGCCTTTTCACATCTGATCTTTATCTGATTTTTACTGCGCTACAAAGTTCTTAAAGTACGTTTAAAAAACAATAAATAAAACAAAATTAATATATAGACAATACAATACTATTACCCTTAACGGTAAACACAGCCCAGAGAGTGGGCAGTGTTTACCTGGCAAAGGTTGCGCCTTCAAGTGCTTCTTTTTTTGATGCTTTGTAATGTCGAACAGAGATGCAATTTAAGACAGGATTTGCCTTAAGCTGTTTTCATTTCTAGCCTAATCTCTCATTTATATTTTACAGCTTTTGAGGAACCGTATGTATTGAACCTATAAAACTGCTGATCTCTCGGCACATTTTTCATTTGATACGTCCAAAGACAGTTTTGTTTTCAGCTGCATAAGCACCTGCACACTGTGATAATTCTGTAAAGACTCGTTAGAGTTTAAGTGGGGATGACACCAAAAATAACTGAGCTCCAGGTTTTGTTTTCTTTGTATACACGTGAATTTTAGTGCGTGCACACCCCCTGAAACCATCTTCCTGCATGCTTTTAGACAGACCTTTCTCTTTCAGGCGCCTCGGCAGTGATGTGTTGCAAAGCCGACAATAACACGGCTGAAAAGAGTCGTAGTGTTATTTATTTACTTTGTCTCATTCGCTGATGTTAAAAGTATGGTGTGCTGTTGATGCTTCGGGCCTTTCTGCTCAGTTTTTTTTCTAATGCCGTCTTACTATAATAAGACTGCGAATCAGTTATGAGTATCATTATTATTAACACTTATACTGAACCCAGACTAGTGATATCAGTGCTTTAGTCTTAACCTCTGGGGCTGAAGCCAGCTGGAAAAAACTGCAGTACCTCTTATGGCCATGTCAGCAATGACATTAAAAAGCCTGTTACAGTGGTTTTCGGCTGTGTGATTACCACATGTTAAAGAAATATGTATGACTGCTTTCATGCGTCTCTAAAATTAAAAACATCCTTTTTTAAAAAAAATTTTTTTTAAACATCCTGTCTCAGAGTGATGCTGAAAACTAGTTTGTGAATTTATTATGTTTAAACTGGACTGCTGTAATTCACTATTATCAGGCTGTCCTAAAAACGCCCTGAAAGGCCTTCAGTTGATCCAAAATGCTGCAGTGAGACTGCTGATGGGGAGAAGAAAGAGAGAGAATATTTCTCCTATATTGGCTCCCTGTTAAATGGAGAATTTAATTTAATTTCCCTCTCCTCAAATAAAAGGTCTTGAATAATCAGGACCTAATACAGGGAGTGCAGAATTATTAGGCAAGTTGTATTTTTGAGGAATAATTTTATTATTGAACAACAACCATGTTCTCAATGAACCCAAAAAACT
>NW_005187430.1:1902446-1908044 GCF_000239375.1 Pundamilia nyererei
CTTTCGAGCCTATACAGCTTGGAGTAAGACAACATGCATGAAGAGGATGATGTGGACAAAATACTCATTTGCCTAATAATTCTGCACTCCCTGTAATGTAGTAGTACACTGAAAAAATAACCTATTGGATTGACATGAAAAAATCTGTACAGTACATCGGTTGCAGGAAGTAAAGTTATGTTTAGTCAACTTTATGTTTTTTATAACTGCACAACTTTTACATGTTAAATTAACAAGTTATCAAGTTTGTCAATTTATCTCATGTTAATATAGCACAAAAATGTTTGTTCACATTTAAACTTTTTTTTTTTAAGGTTGAGTGTATTTAGTTACCTTATGTTAAACCGATATAATTCTTTCATTTTAATGTATGTGTTTGTCTTGATAATCAAAAATTACAAATATCTGTTGGTCTATCAGCTAGTAGACCTGATGTCCTCTGGTTTGTCATGGGCATCTGTGTTTGGAGTGTTCATCATTCTCACAGTCTCCTCAGTGCTGTGAAATGAGCAGTTTCTGCTCTGCATCAAACCAAAGCTGAGGAACCTGTAAGATTCTGGGCCAAAATATCCTTTAGCTGGATGAACTGGATGAGTCTAGGGAAGTCAGTATGTAGGGAAGGCACACCCACAGCACTCTGTCCTCTGAAGAGAAGAGAAGTAGTTTCCTAAAAGCACACTGTAAAAAAAATCCTAATATAAAAGTATTTTACTGTGTATTTTACAGTTTTGTACTGTTCTTCTAGAATATCATTAAATTCACATAAATAGACTGTGATTTCACATTTCAAATGTAAATTACCGTAAAATCACTGCAATGTAATAAAACATAATTTTCTTGTTTTTTAAATGTATTTGTCTGTATATATGCATATTTAGATTGTTAAAATACATTCACAAATGCATCATAATTTCACAAATATTTGTCTGTTATTTGAAAGATTGAACTGTTAAATTCAAATGTAGTGCTATGGAAAAATATATAAAATGAACTTTTTTTACATCAAATAATAATAATAATTATTGCTTTTGAGGGCGATCGTGGCTCAAGAGTTGGCAGCTCGCCTTGTAATCAGAAGGTTGCCAGTTCGAGCCCCGGCTTGGACACTCTCGGTCGTTGTGTCCTTGGGCAAGACGCTTCACCTACCACCTACTGGTGATGGCCAGAGGGGAATTATAACGGGGAATTGTAAAGCGCTTTGAGGGGTCTCAAAGAGCGCAATATGAATGCAATCCGTTATTATTTCAACCAACTGTTAACTGTATATTTCTGTACATTTAAGTATTATTATTATTCATATTGCCGCATTCATTGACCTTGTTTATAGGTAAGTTCATTGTTTAATCACATTAAATTGTTCCTAATTGAATGTTTAAAAGCACTTGAAAAAGGCAAAATCCCATGTAAAATTAGGGCAACAAACTGTATTGTCATTACTGGAAATAACCGTATTTTTATGAGTAAGTTATTTTCTGTTATTTTACGGTATTATTTTGGCGCCCCAGCTGCCGGAATATTACTGTTTTTTTAAGATGTTTTTTCTAACAGTGCATATCCATAAACTGAAGCTTGACATTGGTGTTAAGGCTGAAGTGTTTTAGTCTCTCTTTGTAAGTGCTGTAACAGATCCAGGAGTCCATCTTCAACTCTGTCTATAGTCCATCTCTGGTCCTTGAAGTCTTCATGGATCAGATATTGAGCAACACTGCATGTCTTCATCTGTTTAAGAGATTAAAATGATTGTTGCATATACTTCATATTAGGAACACGGTTATTTTTGCTGTATTTTCATCCACATACTGATGAGGGGGAGAGAAAAAAAAAAACTACTGTCATCGTCATCATCATCGAGCATTTTTTATAAACACCAAAAAATGTGATTTAACCCGCTGGAGTCAATGCCTGCGACAATGTGTCCAAATCACATGACCTATTTAACGTAGCAACAGGACACAGTCTCGCTGACTCTCCATTTGGACAGTTGACAGCCAAGTAAAACCAGAGCTATGATAAATATTTTGCACCATCCTTTTTCAGAATACTGTCGTCACATTTAGTGCAGGAAGAAACGGTGAAAAAACAGATTTTCTAAGACAAGAGCTTACAACCTGAAAGTGCTTGCGAGTAAAATAACCCCTCACCAAAAAACACCCATGTCAATCAATCAGAAAATAAGATGGCAACAAGTTGTTGTTGTTGTTGTGTAGTTAGTGCATAGGCTTGTTGTTCCTTATTGCTTTATGTGCTAACATAAGTAATTTTATTTCAGGTACCTGTGATATCTAAAGCAGCATTTCATGTCAACAAATAAATTAAAGGGAGTAAATGAAAAAAATGACTAAATACTGAAATCGTATGTAGATCAGTCAAAGCGAAACAGTCTACAAAAGCTTTGAGCAGAGAAACATCCACAGACATACTCAGAGCTATAATATATTTTCAGGGCTTGTAAACAGGATACAAAACATTGGGATAATTTTTACATTGAAGCTTGGGTCAGTGTAACTAAGTGTAACTTATTACTAAACTAATAGTAATAAAAATACTTTTTAGAAAAAGAATAAAAAACAAATCTATGGAGAAATAAGCATCCCAAACATATGTTTCAACCAGCCTTAGTTCAATATTATAGTTTGTCTTTGGGATGCACAAAAAGATAGAGATCCTAGTGTTTCTGTGTATGAAAAGTAACATGTAGTAATCCAAATGGTCAAACACCGGAGAACCAGTTCAGTGTATCGTTTTATCAAGCGTTTACCAGCATCTAATTTTCTGCTTTACTGACAAATTTTGAAAAACATTTACAATCATTAATCTTAAATGTGATTCTCTATTTAAATTCTTGGCTGATTTAGGTTCCTAATTGTGTTGTGAAAGATAATGATGGATTATAGAGGCTAATAACTATGTTTTCTCTGTGTTTTTCTCAGTTTTGCTGGTTTTCCCCCCGTTGAGCTTTGAGCTGCATAACAATTTATTTCTAAATGACAAAATGTCATTTAGCTGTAATTTTGATGGATGCTGAAGTGCGGCTTAGAACATAATAGTCTCTCTTGTTTTGCTGCAAATCGCTTGACCATATCTGCCAGTTTCTCTATCAAGAAAATGAATACAAACATGGTAGCTGCTTAATGATATATATTGTAAAGTAATGAAAATTGGGCTTGCTGTTATGAATAGGAACACCTCAATACCTTTACTACTTGATGTGGTTGTAAAGACGCGTCTTATTTGTTGCACATATCCTAATTTGGGTAGTTCAAGTCTTGATAGTAGGGTTATTTTTGTAGTCGTGAACATAAAGCACTTTTTGAATGAAACAATTAACTTGCAGGTAAACTAAAAACAACAAAAGCACACTGTAATTAGAGTTTTCTTTATTCCATAATTCATTTTCCCTTGTGCAGCTCTTATGTAAGCACATAAAAGGTCTCTAACAAACTTTTTCAAAAGTTTTAATTGCTGCTGTGGGCGGCTCTGATTTTCTGCCTGTTTTGATTACATGTAAAAGTATTGTTGCAACAAAATATCAGTCTCAACATTTCTACACGTGTTTCAGGGTTTCATTTTCCCCCGTTGTGATGACACTGTTCAGACAGATTTGACATAGATGCAACTTATAATAACCAATTTCTCTCTTTTCGTACTCGTCCCGCTCCTTCCCCATACCTTCCTACATTTCTAATATTTCTTTTTTTCCCTTTTCCTTCCTCCTTTCACTGCTGCTCAGGGCATCAGTAGCCTGTTCAGCTCTCTGAAGGTGGTCCGCCTGCTGCGTCTGGGCCGGGTGGCCAGAAAACTGGACCACTACCTGGAGTATGGTGCTGCTGTTCTGGTCCTCCTGGTCTGCGTGTTTGGACTGGTGGCCCACTGGCTTGCCTGCATCTGGTACACTGTGTTTGAAATGATTTCAAAAGTCAAGCATGCTCATTGCTTCCTTGTCCCTATCTGTGTTTTAAAAATCATACACTGCTGTTCTGCTTTGTTTAGTTTCTTCCACATGATATTGAATAATATGCTAATTTAATTTGCCCAATAGCAAGATTAGGGGAACAGTTCCCACATGAAAGCACAGAAACCCACTTCAAATCGTTCCTTAATTTCACATAATCATGAACATTTAACACAACAATATTTTTCTAACGTATTGCTCACTGAAATGTAGTCCATGGTCATTTTTGTACATTTCTTGTATTCTTGTAAGACACTCAAATTACTTAGTTAAATACTTCTAATGTATACTTCCAAAGGTGCATTAGTTTATTTTTATTAAGATTAAAGTGAACAGTCCATAAACACACCTAAAGTCTGTCATATGATAAAGGATGAACGATTTCAATAACCGTAATGAATATTTACTGAAGTTGTTTATTCACTACTGTAAGCAAATAAGAAAAGTGTCAGATTTTATGCGCCCAATTAATGAAGGGAATAAAAACGGTTTACATATTTTTTAAAGAGTTTTCCCTTCATCTAAATCATAGTTGTGATTGCTTCTGTAATGAAACAGTTCTTTCCTGCATTATGTTGTCTGTCATTTTCTTTAAAGCCTACTATGTTTGCACATTAAACCTGTAATGTTGAACTGCCTCATGCTTTAAATTTGGGTTGGGCAGCATTTTTTTAACCAGAGCACCACATTGTCTTACATAAAGTAAGCGAATGGCCAACAGGATAACTAAATTGATACATATAAATGTATTTGAAAGAAGACGGTGATATTTAAGCACATTTACAGATTTGTTGAAATCAGCTTTCATAGAATATAATCTCTCATTTAGTCAAGGCTGCTGAAAGTAAATGGGGAAGAAGATATTTTATTCAAATCTCAATCTAATTGTTCAGTTGCCAGACTAGCTGAATGTACTTAAACTACTTAAACTAGGTACTTAAATGTATTCAAATTCTGATTTTGTCCCAAACAGGTACAGCATCGGAGACTACGAAGTTATCGATGAAGCCACCAACACCATCAAGATGGACAGTTGGCTTTATCAGCTGGCTATCAGCATTGGATCGCCTTACCAATACAACGCCAGCGGTTCTGGAGAATGGGAGGGCGGCCCTGGCAAAGATTCTCTGTACATCACGTCCCTGTATTTCACCATGACCAGTTTGACGACCATTGGATTTGGAAACATTGCCCCCACCACAGACGGAGAGAAGATCTTTTCTGTGGCCATGATGATGGTGGGATGTAAGTACAAGCTATGTGTTGTTTGGGCTTTTTGGTGATTTTCACAGGGCAAACGGGTATTGGCTGATGTTTTGGCCAGTGAAATGGTACTGGAGGCCATTTCCACCCAGTAGTTGTCCTCTGTGGCTGTAATATTCTTTGCAGACATTAAAGTTGTCTGAAGGAACGCTCGTGATGGAGCTTTGATATGTGCTGACATAACGTGGTGTTTGAAAGGTTCAGGTGTTGTTAGTTAGTCAGTCCAATGCTTTATTTCTACGCTAGTAATTTTAATGATTAAAGATATAGTTGAACACTTAAGACATCCAAGAGGTAATTACTAATGAATTTACTGACAGCTAAATCAGGTTGAAAATTCTTGTTGCACAGTCATTTGTGCAATCACACTCAGAATTCACAAT
>NW_005187430.1:1909747-1911923 GCF_000239375.1 Pundamilia nyererei
GTGTGTGTGTGTGCGTGCGTGTACCTGACATGTGCACCGTATAAGGTTTAATTATTGTCATGTATATTTGTGTGTAAGGCAGCATATTTTCCTCAGCTGTGTGGACCAGTTCAGTTCAGTTTTGACTGACATACTTTAGTTATATTAGATGTAAAGAAAATATAGTACAATACCCACTCTATATCCTATTTTTACATTTTTAACAGGCTATATCAGGGTTTAACATACCCTGCTAATCATTACCATGATATTCTTGGTATCTAATATTGACTTCTTCACAAAAACCCACATGATGTTTATATGCAGCAAGCTTTAAGGTTATTATTGAACAGAATATCACAGTTGATTTAAATAATGAAAAATATTAACAGGAAAATTGCTGCTGAACATATTAAAGGCTTTTGCTTGGAAGCACCATACTGCTGATGAAAGCAGGAGATAACCAAAAAGAACAATAGAAGGCAGCGTGAGGCAGAGATGAAAAATGGAAAATTGTGCTCCCTGTGGTTAACCCGAAGAATCATCTGAACAAATGACTTAGCGATGTAATATTTCACAGTGAATGGCGAATCCTGGCACGGTCCTTTTTTTCCTTAAAAAAAAAAAAAAAAGTAATTTCATTATTCTGCATTTCAGAGAAAAAAAATGCTCACATGGAAATCTCATCCGGCTTCATCTTCAGCTTGTTGAACAGAATCACTGCTCTGAATCTTATTTGTCCCCTTAACCTTTCCCAAGTTGCCAAAGCCTGACTATAGCTCATTAGTTACGGTTTCACAGGCTCATGGTGGACACTACATAAAGGAATGAAGCACAATGTTCCCACATGTTATATTTCTTAAAGTAACTGAGTTGTGTGGTAACCTTAAGAATTGGTCCTGGGATTTATCTGAAGATAAGTCAGGATCTTCTTACACTGTGCATTTTATGTGTGAATACAAGACTTTAGAAAGTAGAAGTCAGTTCAGTTTTATTGAAACAACAAATAACAAAAACAGTCACCTTAAGACCTGATAATAAAAAAAAGGAAACCCCAACAATCACACAACCTTGTATGAACAAGCACTTGGTGACAGTGGAAAGGAAAAACTCCCTTTAACAGGAAGAAACCTCTGGCAGAACCAGGCTTACGGAGGAGCAGCCATCTGCCTTGACTGGCAGATGTTTTTGTTTTTTGGTTTGTCTGATATGGAGGGAAGATATGATGGAGCATTTGTTGATATGAACCTGCAGACAGGATCATGGCTCTGCTAGTTCGAATGGACCAGGACTCCAGTTTCAAATGTTATCAGTCCAGTAAAGGGCCATTATGAGTCAATGTCACTCCCGTACAGTTACATCCACAACCTGTTGGGCAAAGACAATTTTTATGCACCACTGCAGTGGACTTTAAATCAGCATGTGATTGAAGTGTAGCCTTTCAGCCTTAATTCAAGGGATTTTACAAAAATTACTTTGAGCCTCTGAAAATGGGGGAAATGGTAGCTATTCCTAAACAGTTACCACAAAATCTCTGTGAAACCCATTGAATTAAAGTTGAAAGTCTAACACTTCAATCACATATCAGTTGTTTGATTTAAAATCCACTGTTGATTCACAAATTGTGGATGAAAACAGCACCCACAAAGTAGCAGGTTCATTATCACCAAATTTTATAGTTAATGTGCACAAAAAAGGTGGGGGATGTTTCCGCCTAAAAGAGGTGGAATAAATGCATGAATAAATGTTAACATGAGGCGGTGGCAGTGGTTAGACAGGAGTTGAGTCTGTTAAGCTTCAATAAGACTCAAATTTTCACATGCTGTTTTATAAAGCACCACAATATTAGAAAAGCTAATTGCTTGGATTAAAATAACCCTTTCGCAATGCTATCCACATGTTGGCAAGTTTGATTTTCTATGCTATCAGGCTGACATAATCTAGTTTGCGTTTCTATTTATTACTGAGATAAGTAGAACAAATGGGCAATAATGCACTGTGGACTAGCACTTGGAGTCAAAGTATAGGATAAAATCTGTGAAACTAAGCAATTAGTCCAAAAGCAGACATCATGTGGCCAATGGTTATTTTTAAGTGTTCGCTTGTTTTCATATCTTTCATTAAAGCATTTGGCAGTTTTCCTCATACGTGTCACGTACAACTTTTAAAGCCAGTTTTCAGTTTGCCAAAACTCCAT
>NW_005187430.1:1912427-1913789 GCF_000239375.1 Pundamilia nyererei
GAATCAGGAATCCTGTACCTGTCTTGTATTTTGCAGTTGTTTCACTTGGCAAGAAATAGTTTTTTTCTGTAGACACAACTGCCTTAGGGAAAAGCTGCTGTACATTATTTATCACATCTTTTATGCTAGAACAATTTAATTATGGTCGTTCTTTTTTTTATCCTGTGCAAATAAGTTATGTGTGTCTTTAGAACACTGTGGCTGTAGTTAAGCATTTTTGTCGAGTTTATCATTGTAATCATTAGTTTTAAGTCTTGTTGAGGGCAACATTGTCACGGCCAGCGGGGGCAGACCGTGTGGAGAGTGTGTGTGGTGGACCCAGGTGGGAACACAGGCGAGGAGATGGGAGTGAACTTAAACTGAAAGCGAGCCTTTATTTGGGCTGATGCAGACATGAACTTAACATAACCACATAGACATGAAACATGACATGAACTTAACCGCATACACATGAAACGTAGACGCAGGAACCAGGGACACTGAGTACAGGCGGAGATGACAGAAATAACTAAGGTCTGAACAGCAACCTAGAATTTAACTAGATTGGAAATGAATACAAAAAATACATAAAACTCAAACACTGGGTCACACGACCCAGTACCGTGACAAACATGGTGTTTGTAAAGTAGTTTTTTGTCAGTCACAGCTCTATTTTGCGCACTTTCTGGAATATTTTCCAGCACTGTATTAGAGTTTTCAGTCAAATTACTTCAAACTTTCATACATATTTAAATATGTATGAAAGAGCAAATACAGTAACACACTGTCCAAGGTTTGTATTTCAAGGTTTGAAATACGTACATTCAGTTTTGTGTCACTGCTGCTCATCCAAATTGTCCCTTTCAAGCACAACCCAAGAATGCTCTACTGGGCTGAGATCTGGTGGCTGTGGAGGCCATTGGAGTGCCTTGTTTTTCAGTCTTCTGTTGTCTAATTTTGGCCAGTTTGTGCAAAATGTAGCCTTAGTTTCTTGCAGTTAGCTGCTAGGTGTGGTCTTCTGTCGCTGTAGCCCATCTGCTTCAAGGTCAGATGTGTTGTGCTTTCAGTAATGCTCTTCTGCATAACTTTTTTGTAACGAGTGGTTAATTTTTTACTGTTTCCTTCCTATCAGCTCACAGTAGTCTGGCCATTCTCTTCTGCCAGACCATTCCCTGTAAAGCCTGGAGATGGCTGTGCAGGGAAATCGCAGTACATCAACATGTCTGAAATACTCACACCAGCCCGCCTGACATCATCAGCCGGTATCTTTCTTCCTTATTCTGATGCTCGGTTTGAACTTCAGCTGGCTGTCTTCATCATGTGTACATGACTAAATAATTTTGAGTTGGTGCTCACAGGCTGATTAGATTTTTTTTTTTTTTT
>NW_005187430.1:1916339-1920608 GCF_000239375.1 Pundamilia nyererei
TCCCTACCCCCATATCAACCACAATAGCGAAGGCAGGACCAAACCATGACCCCCCACCCCCACTAGGTGATGAAGCCGATCAAAGGAGCCCAAAGGGATTGATCAAATGTGATGGCAGATGTTGTATCAAGACTAATGTGATCTATTAGATGGTTCCTATATTGGTTAGAATTAAGATTATTTTTATTTTTCCAGTTAATAAGGACCATTTTCTTGGCGATGCATAGGGTCGTAAAAACAACGTGGGCTGTGTTTATTTCTGCAGTGACCTCATCCAAGTTGCCCAGCAAACATACTAAAGGGGAGGCTGGAATGTTACATTTCAGACACTTTGATAAGTCTTCACATATCTCACGCCAAAATTTCTGAACTGGTGGACAGAACCAAAGAGCGTGGATGTAATTGTCCGGTGTATTTGCTGTGCAGTGTGAGCAGGCTGATTAGATATTTGGACACTGGAACAGGCTTCTCAACCCAGGACTTTGCATGACATCATGCTGGCTCTGTTCACCTTTTATATACAGGAATAACTGGTCTACTGTACAGTCTTTCTGATGAAGTATTCCAGAGTTTTACCTGTATAAGGTTACAGGTAAAAATTAAACCTTCAAAAAGATCTGGATATTGTGAGCATTTTGAATAATATTTTTTATTTTAAAAAATCAACAATATTGTCCCTAAAAATGTTCGTTTTCATCCTGTTTTGATTTTCAGCTGAGAATCAATCCCGACTCAAAGCCTGTGGTTGGGATGAACCGTGTCCTTCAGCTTTATTCAGTATAGATTATGGATGTGGAGTTCACTTGAATCAAAAATGTAAGCGTTATTGCAGAAAGCACTGCTGTTTGGATTTAGGGGTTGAAAGATTTGTTTTTGGAACAAACAAATAGTTTTTGGCAACCTGTCGTATCATCTGACTTTGTCCATTTTAAGGACAGGGAAACAAAGCAACACACATCCAGAAACAGCTTGCAGCCAATGGCTATTTTTAGGTGTTCAAATTTGTTCTTAGCCTTCCTTAAAGTGTTTGGTGGCATTAAGCAGTGTTTCTCTTACACATCCTATAAAAATGTAAAAAGCCAACTTTCTCTGTTTGCCAAATATCCAAAAGATTCCAGCCTGTAGAAAGTGTTAAGTTTGGCCATTTTAAAAACACTATGAAGATTTTTTTTTTAATCAGCCACTTTGTGAAAGCCAACATTTTGGAAAAGCAGTGTTTTTATAATTTTCTCTTTAACTGATCTGTTCCTACCCTGAGGTTTAGTATCTGGGCCAAGCCAGAACCTCCTTGGGCCGCTCTACATATTGTTTATTTCTGGCACCTGGACCTTAAACAGCCTCGGCTCCGTAGTAAACAATAGAGAGACATGACATGTTTTTCAGTGTCTGTTCTGTCTGGCTGTGACTGATAGTCCTCTTGGCATGGCAGCCTCTCACACAGGCTGTGGGCAGTTTTACTGATCTCAGCAAGCAAGTGCTGATAGTGGGACAGATTCATTTTGCTTTCTGGATTTTTCCCGAGACTTACAGTGCATTACAATATAAATAGTCAGATTTACACCACCGTCAAGCTGCAGGAGAAAAAATATTTCCAACAAGGTGCCATTTAAGCATGGTTTATAAGCTTGAAGTGTTCTGCCTGTGTTGTAGTCCACAGATCAGTCACTGCTGTTCTCATTAATAAGGATTTTGGGATGCCGAGTTGTGAAAATATATTTCTCTGGCATAATACCCATGATGCCATCAAAGAGCAACTCAGTACCGGCTCTTTAAAAAGTTCCATGTTCCTGAAATTCCTTTAAAAAAGGAAAATATTGCTTAGGGAAAGCTTGGATTAATTTGAATTCATTCAATTAATCTTTAGTTAATGTTTCAATTTATGCAAGGCTAATGTAAAAATGTAAGAAGAAGAATGTTTGTTCTAAAAATATTTTTAAATTGAACTGAATAACCATACCCCAAATTTAATATGGCACAGTTATGTTAGGAAAATACATCATATTATCATGCTATTTTATAAGGCTGAAGTAGTGTTACTGACTAAGTTTTTATGTGTTCTGAATATTTTGCAAATACTGAGCAGTGCTGTAACAATGTCACCAGCTGGTAATGTTGAATCTTACCATATTATGACCAAATGCAACATTTGGATTATGTAATGTAACTGTGTGGTCGTAAATGCTCTCTTTTGTCTCTGTAGCCGCACTCACCTTTGATGTCACAGAGCACTAACATGGTGGTGATGGTGATCAAAAACTTTCAGTTGGTGTTACAGATGCATCAATTAAACTTCAAATATCTGCTGACACTGACTACTCATCCGGTATCTGTGTTAAATTTTTATGCTGTATTCGTCACACTGAGGCATGGGAATCTGATTGGAATACAAATTATTCTTTAAATGTGTAAGGCAAAATCAGATTTGACATTAACACTCCAATGTGCAATGAAGATGTAACAAATAATGATGGTGATGTGTGTAGAGTGAAGTAAATGAGAGAGAATATGAAGTGAAAGAGTATTAAAATGTTAATGGAGTTGATGACAACATGTTATGTTGCTGTAAGTGTAATAAAATCTTACTAAAAGATATTAAACTGAACCAGATCTTCAGGCAGCTACAGGCTACATTAGCATAACAGCCATTGGCAGCCATTCCCCAACTCTCTGTGTATGGTACTCATGACCACTGTTTAATTGTCATTGATCAGTGGTTATTGTACAATGGTCATTACAATTTGCATATCAGTAATCAAGAAATTGACCTCACAGCCCATTGTTCCTCAGTGGTGCTAGTTGCAGTCTTTATGCAAATGTATGTTTATAAGGTTGAGGAAACCTGCAGTGAGCTGAGACTGAAGAATCACTTGGATGACTGACAAAACGTTTCCCCCGCTGAAAACGCTACGTCCAGATGAACAGAGTCAACTTTTTGACATCAGCGTAACATTTGACCTCACATAAACGTGTCAGATGTCCACTTGAATTGTGGGTAATGCAGTCTACAGATTTTGGTAGACTGTATAGAATAAAAAGATAGATGTGACAGATTTATTTTGATGTTTTTATCTTTTTCTAACCTACCCTGCAATAATTCCAGCATTTTATGGGAATATAGTCACTTTTCAAAGAGTCATGACTCCAATCAACATCAGCAAAAGTCAGCAGAACACTTGTGAAATCTAATTGATTTCCTTATTGATTTGCCTTATTGTAATTAGCATTGCAGTTTTCTCTGTGAATTAAAGAGCTAATGTCAAAGACAAAGTAATGTCATTGAAACAGGGCAAACACCTGTGAAAGAGACTTTTAATCATTTGCCAACACATACACACAATCCTAGTCCTTTTTTATTAATCCTGTAGCTGGTCTATCAAGTATTAACAACAAAGTATTATTGTTATTTATAGAGCATAAAAGTAACAAACTCTTAAACAGCTACAAGAGGACAAAAGGACCTATTCTTAATGCAGCCATTCACACCGACCATGAAAATGAATCGGAACTTATTGATTAGGCCTACATATAATATTTCACGTTACCTTTGTTAATCAAATAAAAGAGAACAAAGATGCATTTTGTCATTTTATATGTTGAAGAGCTATGGCTGACCCTGATGGAAATATATTGTTTAGAGACTTTGTTGATCTGATGAACATTTTCAACAAATTATTTTAAAAAGACAGATTAGATTAGATGAAGAGACGACGATGTCTGGGTCAAGTGCAGCATGTCAGGTTTCCTGCCTGTTTAAATGCTTGCTTGCCCTCTTTCATTTATTCAAAGTTAATCTCTCATGACAAATGCTCTCAGTTAGGGACAGGAGGCCAAGTACAACACAGATGTCTTGCCTTGAGGGAAAATGGCACTTAGCTCAGTCCTAGTGAGCCCTGCTTGGTCCTGTGTTTGAGTGTTTTGAGGCACTGACATGCCAAGTTTGGAAGCAGTGAGTTAGGTAGCATCAACATAGAAGGACAATTATAACTACTTAAAGGATACAGATTGTTTCTATATGGTTGAACACATCTTCAAGGAGAAAGGTTGATCTTTTGTATCCTTTATTCTATTTGATTCTGTTGTCTGTTTCTACTCAGTGACAGGAACATCTGGATGACATATCTGTTGGCACCATATACTGACTATGGATCAATGTTACTGTAGAAGCATTTATGCCACACTATCCACTTGTCTTCTCTGAAGACATAGGAATCAAATCCATCTGAACTGATAACCTTGGTATGTTATCAAATGTTATTCATCACATACACA
>NW_005187430.1:1921645-1928365 GCF_000239375.1 Pundamilia nyererei
GCCATCTCACCTCAGAGAAACTCCCTGATGTGGGAATTGAACTTGCGACTCCCACTCCAAAGGTGTGTAGTCATACCACTACTTCGAGAACAGTTTAAACCTGCCATGCATTACCAGTGTTACTGTTTGTAGCTAACCATGGGTTAGCAGATCAATATACGTTAACTACTTTGGCTCAACTTTACTACAGACCCCCTGCCCCAGAGTTGTAGCAGTGCTGTTTATAACACAGTGAACTGGGAACACATGTAACCTTCACTGGTTCCTTGGTGCTTGTTTGGTTTTGAGAACTGACAGAACATTTGCACCTGAAAATGGCTAATGGTTAACAAGCAACTCCATCATCAAGTCATATTAGAAAAACATTTTCAACGTCAAATACTTTGCATTGGTTTGTGAAATATTCTTTCATGTATATTAAAGTGCATTCCACAGTGTACATTAAAGGTTAACTTGTGATTTTCCATATTTTTCATGTAGTTTTTGAATCCTACCTGATCTAAATACTATATAAATACTGAAAACAGTGAAATTCTCTGTAGCACTGTAGCTCAACAGTACAAAGCCTCAGCACACACTAAATCTTGCAGAGAGGCTCAAGTAACAAAACACTATTTCTAGACTGTGCAGTGAGAGCTTTTATCTATCCAGAAAGAAAAGCACTAGTCAGTTCAAGGACATAACTCTTTGTTTTCTGACAGACTGATAATAAGTAATACTCCCATCATCATTTAGGCAGTTATTGACTCTCTGTTGCCTCTGAATGACAAAATAGACAACCGAACCCGGGCTGTCTGCTTTCCATCTGACCATCACTCCTTTGGTCCTTTTGTCAGTGCTTCTGTCTGGCACACTGAAAGTCAATCTGTGACTGAGTGTCTGTTTGTCGTCATTTCAAATAATCAAACCAGAATGAACCATGTGAATGACTCTCAGTGGAACAGAGATCGTTCTGTACAGCTCCTCCTTCGTGCTTCCCTCTGCCCGTCTCTCTCCCAGCTGTCCTCCCACACGTCTTACACCCAGTTTGTCATGAGACGGTTCAGGATTAATGGGCCTACTTAACAGTATCTGCGACCATCAGCAGAGAGCCAAGAAACCTCTCTGAACTCATGTATACCTCCCTGTTTGAAGGCTTGACTCACAAGCAAAGCGACAGCACAGACTTCTGAACCCAAACACCATGAAACTTTGATCAGCACCATTAAAGAGCCATTAGTATAATAGCCCTTAATGATTTTCATTTAATTCCATTATACTGTATGTAATTACATAGCAGAATTATCGCATCGTGGAATACTTTCATAGCTGCTGGGCCACCTTGGCTCATCCCACTTAAGGTATGGGTGAGCAGCAAATTCTAAAATACCTTTTCAGAAATGATCCCAATATTTTCACTTCACCACCTTTTACATAAAAAGAAAACGCTTCCATCTGTACAGATACCACTTAACTGATTATAAGAAACACCAATCATACTTAGATAGTGAGAGTCTCTTCATCTGATATTTTCTATGAAGAGAAAATAAATTTAAAAAGGAAATTAAATTTTGTTTCAGGTTGCAAATTTGAATTTGTTCTGTCAAACATTTTTAGTTAGTTTTGCTCCGTTACTGAGCACAGTTTTGCAGTGCAATCATGCATATGCATATTTGATCTGTGGTTACATCCCAACAGCTTACCTGAGATCAAACAGCTGGAAGAGGACTCGGTGCCCAAGACTACTTCAGGTTCAGTTCAGTTCAGCTTTGTGACCCAGAGTGTTTTCTTTACCATTCACTCATCCATCAGGTTCAAGCATGGCAGAACCATTGGGGGTGTTGTTTTAGTGAATGAGGTGACTTTGAATGGGACGGCAACCAAATTCAGACTTGTATGCTTTTGTTAAAAGTGCAATCACAGTACTGTTTAATCACACCTATGAGATTTTATTTTTTTCAATCAGCAGAGAATTTAAATCACAAGATTTGTTAAAATCACTAAAGCTACAGGGCAGAATTATCTACCTCGAATTGTCAGAGTGCAATATTCAAAGAGTCCCTAAAACATTCATAGGGTGGCAGAAATGAGCTGATGTAAAGGGACACTGTTCTCTTTAATATTTTGTTGATGCTGTAAAGTCAGCATCACAGATGCCAAAGGCGCACGGAAACACTTGTTCAGCCTTTATGGTTCTGCTCATGCAGCAGTATTGAAACAAAATAACGCTCCTTAACCTGCTAATTATTCTGAGAGGATTGGTTTTCGTCACAATATTCCAGCCAAGCAATGAGTACATACATTTTTTCACATGGGTGTGTGGTATTCTGAGCTTTTATTATTACCTTTGTCTGCCACTTACATTAATTATGAAGAAACTATGCAGAGGTGTTATTTTGAATTTTGAACTGATAGTATGAGGGTATAGCCGGCAATATTCCTTACAGTATTTAATTTAATTTAAT
The DNA here is from genome assembly GCF_000239375.1 of Pundamilia nyererei. Classification (NCBI taxonomy): domain Eukaryota; kingdom Metazoa; phylum Chordata; class Actinopteri; order Cichliformes; family Cichlidae; genus Pundamilia; species Pundamilia nyererei. The sequence continues at coordinate 1,924,090 of NW_005187430.1, forward strand.
TTAGCAGCATCTAAAGTGCTTCACGTCATGCTTAAAAAAGCTTCAAATGCTACTAAGTCTCAAATATGGCATCATACTTAAAAGGCTGCTTTAGCCTAAACACAGTCGCTGTGCAGTTACTACAAGCTGCTTTACAACCCACTGCCCCTTATATCCTCCTTTCATGTTGTACCAGACGTGATCTTTGTCACGTGTTGTCAGTGACGTCCACCTTGCTCTGTTTTAAGCTGCTGCTTTCCCTGCCTCTAACTTTCCATGTATGCATGTAAAAGTGCATGATGACTTATATGACCAAATACAAATTACTGCAGTGACAATCTTCTTTTAACTATAGTTGTCCTGACTGAAATATTAACATGGCAAAGAAAAAAACAGATAGCAGATACAAGCAGCCAAAATGTACTTTGTGGGGTAGCGCCAAATATTTTTAGACACAGAGTGATGAAGTGAGACATTCAGAAAGACCTCAGAGTAGAAGTGCTGCTGTTCCACACTGAGAGATGTCAGCGAAGGTGGTTTCATCTTGACAGTCCTGTATTTGTTGTCTATTCAGTGCAGTAAGCGCTTTTCATGTGTGGATGCCATTTTCCTTGTTATCTTGAATGACTTGAGTTGTCAAATGCCAAGGTTTTAATTCGACATCTCTCGCACACACACTTCTGTTTAAAGGTTTAATTGTGGAGTAGATGAAGAAGTGTTTTTGCTTTTGTTTTTTCCGCAGTGGCTTAGAGGGAAATAACAGTTATTTTAGAACACAGACAGTAATTACAGTCTGAAAAGCATTGCATAAGTCTTGTGTGAGACCTCTCTATCAAACTAAAACTCAATGGGATTCTTGTATTTTCCCGCCTCCAACTGACGCTGCTGCTTCGAGTTTTCTTGTTCATGACGCTAACACTGGCAAACTGAAAAGGGCCTGGAATACCATGACTCGGAATCAAACATGAATTGGGAAATATTTCCAAATTGGAATCAAGCTTATTTTTAGTGAGAGAGAAGTTCAGCTTCAGCACTGTATTTTTTTTCTCATGTTTTTATCTGTCAAGATTGAAAAAGTAATCAACAGATATTGATGGAGTGTCACCCCTGCAGTGTTTTCTTAATGATACAGAACAGAAAGGTGTGAAAGTAATCCAGCAGGACATCTGGATCAAAGAGGTGAGGCAGGTCGATACCACAAAACAATGAAAAAGTGCCGCTGGCTGCACTTGGATGTGCCGTTAAAGCTCCGCACAGCCAGTGAGTGAAAACTGACATTAGCAAGTCATTAAGGCAAGCACAGAGTCTTACTGGTATTTCCTAATGAATATACCACTGTAGTGAGGCAGATTCACTTACGTCCAATACAAATGACCTTTTTGAGCAAAAGAAATGGACTCCAGATTCTCCCCAAAAGTCCTTTTTAATTCCATCGTCCCCCCAAAAAACCTAAATAAATCAGAGTCAGACTAAGGGCACCTGTATTGGAGTTAAACACACCATCTTGCACCACTTTTGAAGAAGATAATCTTGGGAGATCGGGATTTGGCACAAATACTCCTGTGAAAAAGAAAATATCTATCTTCAGGCTTCTGACTGACAATAACTATCAGAGTTACCTTCACGCTGACTGAAAATCTCTCTTTGTTTAAGGTAACTACAGTATGGGTTTCTAACAGGAACCAGACAAACTAGTATTTTTGTGCAATGCAAAAGCAAAGGAAAATAAGGTGAGGCAGTACAAAAATCACAAATGATCACACAAACGAGGCTGACTTGACAGTCATCAGCTGGATGGTAATACTGGGAGTTACATGCATTCAAAGGGATTTGGTGATGTTGGTGATGCTGGTGATGCGTTCACCTGGGTGGAAGATTGCAATAGGTTTGGCTTGGGGAGCCTGATTTCTGTGGGTTTTTAAGGGGAGGAGACTTACGAGACTCAAAGGAGGAAAGGGGAGGACAACATTTAAAAAAAGAGGTGAAAAAAATCACAGAGGGAATCTCTTCTGTTTGACGTCTCGCCCTCGGCTAAGTATTTATCTGAATTAAAACCCTGCCTTATAAGAAAAGTGCTCCAGTAGTGTCTCCTCTGGAACCGGTTGCTGCTTCCACACAATCTCATGACAAGTTTGGGTTTCACAGAATGGATTGGAAATGCTCCTGACCTGCCACCCCCTCCCATCTATCCCAGCCCACTAATTCATCTCTTGACAGAGTCAGAGGCCCGCGGGGGTGAGACGGGGAGGTAAGGGGAAGAGAGAAGGAGATGGAAGCATGGAGAAGAGAAGGCGGGTTGATGAAAATGATGCAGAGAGGCTTGGGGGAGGAAGGGAATAAAGTGGTGGAGCTGCAGGGAAAGAGAAGGTGGTGAGAACAGAAAGCAGGGATGGCAGAAAAATGGGGCTCACGAGGATGAGAAAGGAGACAGGAAGAGTGGGGGAGGACGATGGGGGAGGAAGGGAAGGACGGCAAGACCGAGAGAAGAGGAAGCAGCTCGGCGTGTCGTTTTCCCCTCTGGCCTCTCAGCTGAGATGCTCTGATTAGTTTGGAAAGCAAGAGCTGGAGAGATAGAAACACGTACACTCAGAAACAATTGGATGAAAAGTGCTCTGTATTGTTGTGCTAGCTCATCCTGTGGGAGACTGGACTGTGTGTGGCCTCTCTGACAGCAGCAGTCGTGAGGCAAGTAGTCCTCTAATCCATAAGGAGCCATCGGGTTCTTTGTTTTGGCCACTTTTTTCTTTCATTCTCCACTTTCTTTATCTTCTCTAATGATCCCTACTTTTCCTCCCACCCATATAATGCCATTCCCTCAGAGATTTGTTTCTCTCCCTCTGACTCATCAGAGCTGGGATTAATCTGTGAACATTAGGTTGACCAGTTGTAGACAGCCTTCTCCTGAAGACTACATCCATTGGTTTATCACGATCAGGTTTCCTTAAAAGCAGAGTTACTGAAACACTGGATTACTTGGCCCTGTGGTGATTTTTTAAATGTGTGGATGTACTTCAGTTTGTTGTTTTGACTGAAATATATCAGCAACATTTGGACAGACTGCCAACAAATTAGAACGTGGGTCACGTTCAGCCTGCACTCTAACTTGGTTCGATTGTATAATATATCCAGTACTTTTTACTGGTATTGTCGTCACCCCGTTGGCTGTTTCCTGATAGGCAGTGGATGATGTAAACACATAACTTTGCTACAATGATAACTCAAGTAGGATGTCAGTATTATTTTGGGATGAAGACCATGCTGCATGTTTCAGGTAAACAGCTAATATTCTGCTAATTTGTCTTTCATTTTAAGACCAACCAGGAAAATCATCATCAAATAGAATATTAGTCCAACTATTGTTCTTATGACAATGCCGATCAAAAATGAAGTTTAAAAATGACGTAACTGTGGTTTTCACATCTAAAGTATTTTGGAGCCACAGAGATTCTGTCCTGTCAATAACGTTCCCACACAATGACGTTCGCTCTGTCTCTCTCTCAGTATTGTATTTCAGGTTGTCCGATCAGTTGTGATCGTGCCCTTTTTTACGAGTGTCTCCTGGTGACTGAGATCCCGTGGCTTCAAGCTTGGTGCTGCTCGCCATGTACTCTCTGTAAAAAACTAAGACGATGATTTGGACACCCTGAAAAAAAAATGTTTAGCCTCCATGATTTTTCTACCATTTTTATTATTAGCCACCCCTTCATATGATACTGTACTGTACGACTGTTTGATTTCAATTCAGTTTAGTTTCTGTTAGTTTCCACAGTGGATTTTCTTTTTACAGTTTAGTGTTTATTTTTTGATTAGTCTTTTTAGTTTTTAATGTATGAATGGTATGTTTAAGAGGCAAAATTAAGGGAAATCCTGCCAGGTAATATAACAAAAACACAGAACTTTTTGAAAGCAGCTGACTCGCTGTCCTGTAGACTTACAGAGACTCAATAAACACGTCATCAGTGGTTCATCAGGCAACCATAATACCCTTGGTACAGATACTGTACAGCAGTTTGGGTCAGTTTAATTCAAGACAACCGTTTGTGTGATACCTGTACAGGTTCTTATGTTGCGGTTTTCAGAGCACTCAAATTATGCCTCATTCACCCATTCACACAAGCACTTTTTTCTACACCTCAGTGCTCTTTATCACTCATATTCACACTCTGATCAATACATCTAAAGTCAACTTGGGGTTAGTATCTTTTAGTATATTTGGGATGCAGACTGGAGCAGCCAGAAACCACCAACCTTCTGATTAGTAGTTGGCTTTACAGCCAGGGGCTCTTGATACAGTACT
>NW_005187430.1:1928503-1931829 GCF_000239375.1 Pundamilia nyererei
GTCGGAGATCGGTAGCGTTACAGAAAAAACACTGAAATATACACTACAATGGGAAAGTACAAGAGGAAAAAAAGAGACCTCTACTCATGCTGGGCTCCTGGGAGGACAGCATGAGAACGGGAAACAAAAAAACACCTCTGCACAAAAAACACATAAATGTCCACAGCACAACATTATGGAACACGTGACAAGCCACACGGGGGGTGAGGAGTAATCCGAAGCAAACACAGCAGCCATCCTGCCCAGCGCGTTTGGAAAGGGAGGGGGGATGAGTGTGTGCATATCAGTGTATATGTATGTGTGTGCGTGTCCATAGTTCAGCTGAGACCGTGTCCTTTGCCCTGCTAGGCTAAGTAAACAGTCTTCCAGCCAACCCAGGTGGCCTTGCATGGAATGGGAAGGAACAGACTCAACACAGTCGTTATCAGGGTGTTGTTGTTCGGCTCCAGCCTTGCGACCGCAGCTGGCGCCGAAAGGGTATCCGCATGAAGTGATGGTGCTTTTTACTTTAGTGCGAACGGATCATATGAATTTCAAAGCTGTTCTAACAGTCCAACACTGGTCTCTCAATCTCCCGTTGGAGAGCCGTGAGCTTTCTATGATGTTATCAAGCACTCTGTGATGTTGTCATTCTTGTGCTCAAAGAGGCGATTCTGAGAACTCACGACCACAGTCTTCAACTTCAACAGGGTTTTACTTGTTCTAACTACCAGTATACCACTACCAGTATAACTGCCTTCATCAGACACTGACAGCAGTTAGTTACTACTTGGTTTCTCACACACCCCTGTACTTTCCCCCCTAAAGAACAGCAGTTGCGGATTGATTAATGTCAAGTAAGTGTTGCCTGTAGAAGTTTGGTATTCACAGCTCAGAGTTTTGTTTTGGAATGCCAGACACTTTGAGTCAAGCTTAAGTTTCTCCCCCTTTGTAAAACAAAACTTTCCTTTAAAACCTGAAACTTTTCAGAACACGTTTTCTCATCTGCTGTTCTCAGCAGTTTGCTGCTTTACATTCATACACTTCCTCACATTTACTCCTGGGAGCTGCCCACTAAACCTACAGTCTCCTGTTGTTGGACATTCAGCAGCTCTCCTGGGTTCAAATACAGGCGCCTGCTGTATTGCCTAAAAGTCAGTGTTAGCCCTGGCGAGTGAGGAGGGAGTCAAATCATAGCTGCTCCAAACATTAGTTGTGATACCTTTGTGTTACCATTCTAACTTAAATTGTATTCTCTGTCTCAATGCTGTACATCTGTGATTGGTTGCAGCTCTCCTGCATCCTTTTCTCTGCCCTCTGGAGGTTGCATTACTGCTCATACACTTGTAGTCTTATTCTCTTTCATCACAATGGCATCCTCTCCTCAGCATCTTAGGAAAGTCATGGTACTACCCGTAACAGAATGCTAAACATGGCAGAGGGAGCACACTGGGCACCCTGGCACACTGAATAATAAATGGGCCGTGAGAGTATAATTTTCTTGCTTTCCTTGCAATGTTTTCACCCCAAGGTCTTCGAGGGAAGTGGCTCTCCAAAACAGCGATCTTGTCACTGAGATGCTGCAACCAAACCAAAGACACACACTCCTATATTCCATCTAGAGATCTGTTTAGATGTCTTCTGATGCAACTGTGGAAAAATAATGGCATATAACATCACGATATTATCCAGACAAAAAAAAAAATTGTTAAAAGGTCGTAATCGTGGTGAATGCAGAAGGCCATTGTTCATTCTGTTTTTAGGGAAACAAAGGAGAGCTAGTGCTAGCAGCATTATGGCTTCATCTCCAGAGCACTACAGATGCGATCTTTGCTTTGAGAGTGCTAATAGAGAAGTATAGAGGAGGTCAGAAGGAAAGAAGAAGTAGGACTGGCAGAAAGGTAGAGAAGAAGTGGTGCAGGACATGTATGAGGACACCGAGACAGAGGTGAGGGGTGTCGTAGGAGTTAAATGGCCTGTAAATGGCCTGTATTTGTATAGCGCTTTACTAGTCCCTAAGGACCCCAAAGCGCTTTACACATTCAGTCATCCACCCATTCACACACACATTCACACACTGGTGATGGCAAGCTACATTGTAGCCACAGCCACACTGGGGCGCACTGACAGAGGCGAGTTACAGATCATAACGATCTCGTGAACTATAGGCTGATTTCTAAGCTTCCATTCCTGTCCAAAATACTGGAGAGGATCGTTCTTTCACAACTCCAGCCGTATTTGGATGCGAATGCCGTTAATGATAAATTTCAGTCCGCTTACAAACCCTGTTATAGTACTGAAACGGCCTTGCTCAGAATCCTCAATGATCTCCTTCTGATTGCTGACTCTGGACGCTCTTCAGTCCTGGTCCTACTAGATCTATCCTCTTCCTTTGATATGGTAGATCATAACATCCTATTAGCGAGGCTTGAACATACAGTTGGCATTAGAGGTGCAGCCCTAGATCGGTTTAAATCATATCTTTGTAAAAGGTCTTTCTCGATCAGTATTTCTCCTCTGCTGCACCTGTCTCCTGCAGCGTGCCTCAAGGATCTGTCCTTGGCACCCTGCTCTTCTCACTGTATATGCTCCCCTTAGGCGCAATCTTTGAGAAGTACAACATCAACATTGCACATCATTGTTATGCTGATGACATACAGATATATTTCGAATTAACTGATGATCCTGCTATGTCTTTGCACGGTTTTCGTGAGTGCATGCGTGAGGTCAGAAATTGGCTTGCAGGTAACTCTCTTATCCTAAATGACAGGAAAACTGAAATCATCGTGTTTGACAGTAGTATCCCCCGCGGCCAGCTACGTGATGCCTTCGGTTCCTTTGATAGTTTCCTCACCGACACTGTTAGTGGCCTGGGTGTGTTTTTGGATAGTTCTTTAAATTCGACAAACAAGTGTCTGCTGTTGTCAAATCTTGCTTCTATCAATTGTGTCTTATTAGCAAAGCCAGACATTATAAATCCTGCTGCTCACCTTCCACAATATAGCTTCAAGCTATCTCATTGAGCTACTTAGATTATACACCCCCACTAGAGTACTAAGATCATCTTCCCAGTCACTTTTGGTACAGCCAAGATCCCGGCTGAAGACTAGAGGTGACTGAGCGTTTGCCTTGGCTGCACCCGATCTATGGAGTAACCTCCCCATCGCTATCTGCGAGTTTGATTCCATTCAATCCTTCAAATCGCAGTTAAAAACCCAGTTATTTAGCCTCGTCTTTTCTACCAGTTAATGATTGTCTGTTTGTTAGTTTAATGCTTATTTCTATCTTCGGTCTATTCTTAACTACTTTTAATCATTTTTAACATTTTTGACTGTTTTATCCTTTAC
>NW_005187430.1:1931849-1933933 GCF_000239375.1 Pundamilia nyererei
GTTAGTTTAATGCTTATTTCTATCTTCGGTCTATTCTTAACTACTTTTAATCATTTTTAACATTTTTGACTGTTTTATCCTTTACATATATTGTTCTTTTATGTTTTTGTATGCATTTCTTTTGCTTCTGTGTTTTTAATGCCATTTAACATGCTACCATGTTGGTATTTTGCCATAGCCATCATCCTCCGTGTTACTTCATCTTACCCTCTTGTATGTTAAGCACTGGTTTTTAAATGTGCGATATAAATAAAGTTTGTTATTGTTGTTGTACAGAGGGGTTCAAATGGGGCTGGGATTTCAGGGATCTGCTCTTAACTCCTTCCTGTTTGCAGTGGTGCTGGGCAGGCTGACAGATGAGCAGGCAGGAGTCTCCATGGACTATGATGTTTGCACATGAAATTGTGATTTTACAGTCAGAGTAAAGAGAAGGTGGAAAAGAACCTGAAGAGGTGGAGGTCTGCACTGAAGAGAAGAGGAATTGAAGTAAGTAGAGGCAAGAGAGAATAAATGTGTGAATGACAGGAAGGCAGATGGAAAGATGAACATACAAGGATCAGAGATGGTGAAGGTAGAGACAAGTGCACGAGTGAAGTGAAGAAGGGAGAGTGGGCAGGGAGTGGGTGGAGACAAGTGTCAGGGGTGATTTGTGACAGAAGGATAGCAGCAAGTGATGAGTGGAAGGGAAGTTTTACAAGATGGTTGTAAGACCTGCTACGATGTATTGTTTGGAGATGGTGGCACCAACAAAAAGACAGGAGGTGCAGGTTGAAGTGGTAGAGTTGACCAGGAAGAATGATATTGAATAGATCAGAGAGACAGCTCCTGTTTAGCAGTTTGGGGGAAAAGCAAGGTGAAGGTGGTTTGGACATGTGGAGAGGAGGAACAGTGGACATACTATTGAATATGGAGCTGCCACAAGGAGATGAAGGAGGAGGAGGAGACACAGAGGGTTTGTGTAACAGAGGACGGGACTAAGGTGACATTGAGTTGGCTCATTAATTTGTTTATGATTAGTTTTAGCGTTACACCTTCATCTCTATTGAAACTGAGACACGTCTTAGTTGTTGTTTTAGCCTCAGAGGTGTGACTATGAATTTGGACAGTTTTTTAACATCCAGGTTTATAAAAAGCAGTTAAAGACAACATGACTTTTAGTCTCTCTGAGGGACTAAGGGAGCCAGGTTTTGTTCCGTCTTAAAGTTTTCTAAAGGACACATATCTGTGGGCCATAAATTTAAAAGTTTTAAGCCTTGGTCTAGGTAATAAATTGTTACAAGCATAACAATGCAAAGGAGTCCATTGTTTCGGAAACAAAATTTGTCATAGTTGCTGACAAGTAACACCTGGCACAGAAAAAAGTAAATATTGTACAATACAGGCTATGATAAAGCTATAATCTGAGAAAAAAAGGGGGAATTTCCTTCAACATTTTAAGCCGCACTCACAAAAGCTTGGTGTTCCTGGGGGAGGCTTGTGCATGGGAAAAGTTTATTCAGATTTTCTCACATCTGTGGCTACTAGCTAACCATTAAGTCTACTGAAAAAACAGCAAAACATTTATGCTAAATGCTGCTCTGCCTCTTATCTATCTCATCTTGCTCATTTTGTGACTGGGTTTTCATATCATGTAGTGACAGTGCTGTCCAAATATTTATTCATAATTGTCAATGTAACCTCCGTGACACTCATGTTTCCAAAAGAGATACGGCAAAGATATAGAGATCACATGAAACTGCAAACAGAGAAAAAGACACGACAAGTTTGCATGGGATTACGATCACACAGAACTTCTACTGTTATTACTTATAAGTAGAAGTCCCTTAACTAACACTAGTTCTGTTCATGTGGGCACTTGAAACACATTGACAAAATCTTCTGAGTCCAAGTGTGTAAGGAAAAGAAAAGAAAAAAGAAAATCAAAAACTCACCTTAAGACTTTTCAAATGCAGCAGATGTCAAATGTGATCGTGTCTGGCTCCAAAACGCCAACATGGCCTTGGCTAAAACTCAGATGCTGAGCCTGCAATATGTAGAGTCCAGAAACCAGTAGGTGATGTCAGCATGAATTTGTACATTTTTTA
>NW_005187430.1:1933953-1940912 GCF_000239375.1 Pundamilia nyererei
CAACATGGCCTTGGCTAAAACTCAGATGCTGAGCCTGCAATATGTAGAGTCCAGAAACCAGTAGGTGATGTCAGCATGAATTTGTACATTTTTTACATTATCGACAGGAGGATTGCTGGACAACCACAGACTGCAAAACATGACAAACCTGGAGTGACTGAAAAGAACTTGGATCAGTTCAATTTTGTTGCTTTAATTTCACATTTTACCCACAGAAAACATTCATCAGTTTTAATGGTAGATCTCAGTTGCATCAAAGATGAATTTAAACCAGTGAAGTTAAGCCTGCCTTAAATACATTGAGCCTCCCAACGGAAGAAGATCCTTTGCTAAAACCTTATGTTTATGCAAGTCTTCCTACTGCTAGCTTGACATAACATGGGAGCTTCCTTTGTTTCCCCAAAAACCAATTTCCTGCAAGGATTGACTGACACGGCTCTTAATGATCCCAGCCAGCTACTCTCTCAGGCCCTGACATGCTGATCGGACCACGACAGGAAATTAACTTACACCTGGTGGTCACAGATTACATGCTGCTGTTACTCTTTCACCTTTCAAATGCTGTTACTGTCAGATGAGATAAAATATATCAGCTATCGGGTGGATGGATGTACAAGATAGACGGCTGATCAGCCTCCTCAGACCGACTGTCAGGAAAGTTTGTTATTTAGAAATTCAGCAGTAGACAGAAGGGCAAACCCATTCCTGATCCACCCTGACCTGCCTTGCTTTGCTTACCAACCTGAGAAAAGAGAGCATATGCTGTTAGGGTATACTGCAACTCCTAGTCTTAGTCTCCAACACTGGCCATTGTGTCAGTAACCACATCTCTTTACTTAAGTGACAATAAGTGGATAATCTTGTGAATGCTGTGTATATAATGTCTGTGGTTCTTTTAAATTAGTATCATATGTAAAGAAAAAATAACACCAGAGCAGGGTGGATTAAATTAGCTTGGTTCCAGCTTTCTGAATCACTGCCCACATTGTCAACTTTTATTGCAGTTTAAAAGGTCAAGCCAGTCAGATCTTTGTAGGTGGGAAAAATCTGTAAGGTCATCTTCTTTTGCTGGAGCTGGAAAAATGGTAACATGAGTTGATGACGCCAATATAGTTGTGCAGGTTGCAGTAACTTAAAGATGTAACAACTTTCTAATATTAATAGCTACAACTGTGTTAACTCTACCTGTATAAGAAATCAGTCTGAGTACTGAAATGGTCTCCATGTAATCCAATCCACCAATTGAAACAAATTTTTGCGTCGTGCAACCAAACATACAATGCAATACAGTCAGCAGTCAGAGGGTGGACCCAGTACTCAGGACTTGGCAGGCAGAGGTAAAAAAAAATCACAGCTTTATTAGCTGACAAAAAGATGGCATAAACAAAATAATAACATTAAAAGGCAGGAATGATCTAACAGGTTAAACATACTGACAGAAGCTCACACACCATGAGAGAAAACATAACAAAGAACAGAGAGAGACGTGAATAGAATAGAATGCCTTTATTGTCACTATACAGATGTACAAAGAGATACAAGATAAATAAGATAAGTCTAAAACAAACTTCAAAAACTGGAACAGGACCATGACATTTATATGAGACAAGAACAGGACAACATTCTTCTCCTAAAACTCCACAGCTGATAGGAGAACCTCCGTTCCCAGATGTTTACGGACTGCGGTGAAAACAAGTGGAATGCTACACATTAGTGAACACTGGTGGCAGCCTTGTCTTTATTGACGTGTTGCTGCCATCAAATTCAAATGACCCTAAAATACATTTTGACATTTTAGACATGTTTGTTTTAACGTTATATTGTGAATACATTGACTTAATGAGATTAGCAAACCATGACATTGTATTTTTATTTACATTTTATACACAAAGTCTAAACTTTTTTGAGCTAGGGTTGCATTTTGAAATTATATTAGTTTGCCCAATTAATTTTGTGCTTTTGAAAATGTAGGGATTTGTTTAAATGGCTGTAATTCCTAAATCATTAGAGTGTTTTGTAAAGCCCTAAATTAAAGCTGAAAGTCTGCACATTTGTTGTATGTTGATTGCATGTTTTAAAATCCCCAAATTGTGTCTTTGTTTAACGTTTTATTTGCCTGTGTATCAGTGACAGTGCTGGCTTCACATCTAGGAGTTCACAAGAGCCCGTCATTTCCATCTTTCTAGGTAATTGAGTGGTTTCCTTCTTCCACATTTTGTCTCCTGAAAGTGTCAGTTTTCTGGTTTGGATGTTCATTAAAACTTAGCCTATTATTAATGCATCCCACACATCAGATTTCAGATATTTGTTAGTTTTTTGCTAGCAGACAGAACTGACAATAAGGCATTTTCACACAAGTAATTCCAAAACTGCAGTGCAGAAAATGATGTTGTTTCAGGTAATCTTTTCAGGGATTTGAGTGATTTAGAGTGTGATTAGCCAACCCAGTGGCTTCATGGAAAATATGAGGAAAATATGAGGGCTTTCAATGGCATATGATGATAATATGAGTCATACTTGTGCTAGAACATGACACCAGATAAGAATTGTTACAATGTCTCCAGTAACATTGCAGGGTTTGGATAAATGGGAATAACCAGTGACGTCTTTTGTTAGATTTCTGTATATGAGTGACACTGCTTGTTTGTGTGAGTGCCCTTACATGGAGGTATGTGTGAGAGGTAGCCTGAGGGAAAATTTAAATATTGAAGCACATTCATCGGCACAGGTTTGAAAGTGTGCCGAGTTCCAGGATTTTGGTAGTAAGGCGTTAGGGGGAAAAAATGCTTACTAGCAATGAATTTCACAATATTACACCAGAGCTTGGCCATAAATAATTAATATAGGTTTCATATTCTTTATGTGTGCTGTGCAAATCATCCAGGGGTTTGGTTTCGTGGTGATTCACTCCCCATTTCCATAATTATCACCAGTTGTAATCGTCCTCACAGCTCTTTCCCGCTCATTCGTTTAAGAACTCAATCTCTAGATCATTTCCACAGTGAAAAGCCTCTAAAGGCAGCAATCAGTCCTATTTTTATTATAATTTTTTAATTTCTGCTCTTCTAATTTATGCCAGAGACATAAGTGTGAAGCCTGCAGTCATATGGATAGTGGGGAGATAATTGAATCAAGCAGGTGCCAGCCATGATAGATGAGTCCTTCTCAAATATAATTGCTGACAGTGGGGAAAACGGGGGCCAAGCTGTGATTACCACGAGTCCCAGAGCACGTGAGCTATCACAGTTGCTCTGTACTTGTCTCACCTGCTGATACGAGTCACAGCACTAAAAAAACCTCTTTGTGGAACAGAGACTGTGTGTATTGCCCTCAGATGTGAGGTCCCCTGACAAAGTCCACTAACTGCAGTGAGTGTGACCTCGGAACCTCCCTGAGCTGCAAAAACTGACTGCCAAAGTGAGACGAAACCAGGAGCTGGGAGGTCAATCAATGTCTGCTGGAGGCGTCATCTGATGCCAGCACTCCGTAGAGGCCAGTCTGGGGTCTCCTAATGAACCGTCAAGGACTAATCAAAAAGTATCAAGTCTTGACAGTAGTGAACAGTTTATACAAGACCGGTGCACTGAACTTTGAGATTTCTTGTCATACCCTAACAGTGAGAGATTGGAAGTCACCACTGAAAACTTAAAGATCTCACTGACACCGGGACAAATTCGCTTTTCTTATACTCTCAGTCGACATGCCTTCTTAATTCAAAGCTGCTGGTCCAAAACCTAGTACCTCGTGAACCTCGTGTAATGCATAACATGAAATTCATGTTGCAAGTACATTCAAAATCTTAAGAGAAAAAGAAATGAAAAGAATGAACGATCAAAAATTCAAAGAAAAAAAAGGAAATCACACCTGTGGAAAAGATAAGGGGGTCAGAGGTCTATCCAGGTGTTAAGAAGGCTTTACAACATAATAAAGGCAAATATTAAACCAGTACGCATGTATAAGTCATTCGAATGGATCAATAAACACGTCTTTGCAGATATGTTATATAAGACATAAAATTAAGACTCTAAAACTCTCCTAAATTCATAATAGTAGTTTCAAAGCTGTAGAGTATTTATAAACCCTGTGACAGAGTGGTGACCTAATGTTTTTGTTAACCTGCTCCTCCATACCTGTTTTGTTTTTTAAAACCTGTACTTTAGGCATCATTTGCAAAACAAAAAATGCAGTCAGTCCTTACTTGAAGTCCTACATTCAACCTACCTTATCATATTCAAACAGAACCTAAACACAACATGGATCTGCCCATATCAGAAGATGACATTCTGACCTGCCGCGTCATATGACAGCATTGCTTTCCTGACGTTATCCTACAGTCGACTTTAATTTTAAGCTCTCCACAGCCCCACTTGTCCCTCCTGATAAAAACCATTTCATTGTTTACCAGGCGCTTGTGGTTCGATGTGAGTACTCCTCCATGACTTCATTATTCCTGCCCTGGTCCACAGGGAGCACCGCTCAGCCCCTGATGGCCTTGTTACCTTCAGCAGTGAAACCTCAGAGTTGGCTTGTTTGTGCTGTGTTTTAATTTGGTCCCATTAGCGAAACCACAACACTCTTCTCAGCTTCACAACACCAGATGAAAAACATTAGCACAGTAACAGTCAAAACAAGGCAAGAGTTCACTGATGCACATTGTTTCTATTTAGAATATGTTCTTGTTCAGAGGGATTTCCACGGTGTCTGCTCTTTTAAAGGAAGTACACGCGATTGTATTTTTGCCGCTGTTCCTAAAAATTTTTACATTATACATCACTTAGTATTATAGTTTCATAGGTTACTACACAAACCTATGAAGCAATCCGGAAAAAAAAGACACTGGAAACATTTTAGTTTAAACCCTCAGGAGAGGAATTTTTAACACACTAGGTTCAATGAAAGTGTTGGGGAAATACAAATATAAAATATAATAATATTTCTTTTTTTCCTGATAGTGATTGTATGTTTTGATATGTAACGAGCACCGCACCATCGCTCAGTAAAGTAACCCTGCTGAGCATTCGGCTGACCCCAGGTTATTCATTTAATCATGATTTATGGGTGTGATTAAAGATCTAAATGTGGTGATTCATCTCTGAGCTTCATATGTGTCATTATCAGGTTTTCACCAGGATATCTTTTGCAGAGTGAGATGTAATTTAAAATTTCAGTTTCTGGAAACTTAAACTGTGATCTTCTGTAAAAAAACAACCCAAAACCATTTATTACACAGCAACATTTATCCAGCATCTGTGTTACTTTCTTTTACTGCCATAACTGCGACATTATCACAAACAGATTGCATGTAATTGCTACCTTGAGCACATTTAATTTCAAACCGATAGACTGATCAGTTTGCTCCCTCTTATTGCGATCTTCACACGCTGAAGTTACTTTGAAGGTTGCAGCTGAGTGCGAGTGTTTGCAGTCATGGTCTGGGTCTTTTAAAGAAACCATTTAAAGGCAACAAGATTACAAGTTCATTGCACACATGGTCACTGTAATTTTGGTCGTGTTGTTGTCTCCAACTACTGTCTGACTGTAGCATTACAGGAAGAGGTGCTGCACCAGGACCCAATACTATATAAGATAAACAAGTATTAGTTGGATGAGTAATGGAAAGCTACTCTAGTAGTGATCACAGTTAAAGATGTAGAGTTAAGAGTAAGCACAATGGGCCTTAATAAGCTTAAACAGCAAGACACTACCTGCGAACAGGTTAATTTGAGCTGTAAGGAGGTCATTTTTATTACCTGAGTAGAACTTAGCTAAGTGCTCCAGTACTGCTTACTTTAGCTCCATAACTAAAAAAAAAAGAATTCCAAGTTATTTCTAATGAAGATGTTATTTCTACAGGATGTAAGTCTTCATTTTCTTTGAATTTGCCCTTATGTTCAGGAGGTTAGATTTTCTCTGAAACAAGGACATGTTTTTCTGTTTGTCTGTTTTTCTCCTGGATTTCTCGAGTGTAATCACTTTGGGGGTTTAGGTCTAAGGTGGAGACAGACATTTGTCACACATCAACCCTCCCACCAGCCGCCCGACTCACTCACTACAAAACCCATTAAAATGTTTGCACAGCAGTAAATAGTCTATTAGGTTGTCCTAATGAGAAGTAAACAATACATTCTAGTCAGGATTTATTTGAAGACAATCAGCCAGAATATTTTACTTACCCAGAAAGATCTAGATGCACAGTTGGTGCTCGTTAAAACACATTTATGCGGTGGTGTTACTCTTGAACCATCGTCCCCACTGAATTTTCTTTCGGTATGTATTTGCAACTTGAATCCAACAGCTGAGCTTCTGTTAAATCCATCATCTGACAACACACACACATCAATGTAGAGATTTTCTGTGATCAGTCAGTAAACGAAAACACTTTTTCCTGTGTATTTTTGCTGTTACTTAAATAAACATGGCAGATAGCCAGTATGCGTTCTTCTAGATTTTTTCCCCTGCCATCATGTAATTATTTATTTGACACATGAATTCCAGCTGCAGGGTTGTCTAATATTACTCATCATAATTAATTCCAGTGAGAGCTCTGTTCGACATCAACAAAGACTCTAACTCATCCATCCATCCATCCATTCGCTTCCGCTTATCCTTTTCAGGGTCGCGGGGGGCGCTGGAGCCTATCCCAGCTGTCATAGGGCGAAAGGCGGGGTACACCCTGGACAGGTCACCAGTCTGTCACAGGGCTAACACATAGGGACAGACAACCATTCACACTCACTCGCACATAGTGACAATTTGGATTAATCAATTAACCTATCCCCACAAGCTGCATGTCTTTGGACGGTGGGAGGAAGCCGGAGTACCCGGAGAGAACCCATGCAAACACGGGGAGAACATGCAAACTCCACACAGAAAGACCCCGGCCTGATGGTGGAATTGAACTCAGGACCTTCTTGCTGTGCGGCAACAGTGCTAACCACCGTGCCACCGTGCTGCCCTAA
>NW_005187430.1:1942528-1967110 GCF_000239375.1 Pundamilia nyererei
TCACAGTTGAAGTGTACCTCTGGTGCAAATTACTGACCTCTGTCATCATTTTAGGTGGGGGAACTTGCACAATCGGTGGCTGACTAAATACTTTTTTGCTCCACCGTAGGTTGTCAGGTCTGTGTGTGTGTCAATATTTTCAATACTGGAATTTATGGGTAGTATCAGCTTTTCACTGTAAAAGCTTTTATAACTATAATATATTTATTCCTCATATATTAAAGCACTCTTCTCACTGATTGCATGTTAATTTATTTGACTGTTTGACTACCATTGCATGGACTACATCCTAACTGAAAATGCACGTACAAAAGAAGCAGCAGTCTTCTCATCTTTCATCTTTAAGACAGCAAAAAAATTTGAGACAGTAAATTATTTGATTATATTGACTGAAAGTTGTATGTGCTTGTTAATTTATATTTACACTTTAAACAAATAAAAATCTGAATTTAATTTTTTTAATTTAAAAAAAACAATGAACCTTTTTTTCTAAAGGCCTTCTGTCTATTTTGGCTGCTCCCTTTAGGGGGTGCCTTATCAAATGATTTGCCTCTGTCTAACCCTATCCCTAGCATTCTTGTGTTACAATAACTCTCTGCACGTCCTCCTTCAGTACTTCCATGAATCTTCTCTGTGGTCTTTCTCTTTTCCTACTTCCTGGCAGCTTATCTTCGACATCCTTTGTCCAGTATATGTATAATCCCTCTTCTGCACATGTCCAAACTGTCTCAACCTTCTAACTTTGGATCCAAATTGCTCAATGTGAGAGTTGTCTCTCTACTCATACTCACTTCAAATTTTTCCCATTCTGGTCACTCCAGATATTGACCCGATACTTGACATGATCCAACCCGTCAGCTTGCAGCTTGCACCACCTTGCAGTCTCCTATTTCTTTAAGATTGCACCTTCGGCATAAGATATAGTCCACTTGTGTACACTTTTCTCTTACCTCCTGCATTTCTTTCTTAGCAACATACCTACCCATAAACTCCTCATCATCATTGTTCCCTTAACCTACAAACCCACTAAAGTTTACTCCCTTTCTTCTTCCATTGTTTTTGACCAGTAGTAGCACAGTTTCCATCAGCACCCTGTTGGCCAACTTCATCAGGTTGCTGTTTTTAACCTGGGCCCATATAGATCCAATACGGAAATCTCATTTTTTATGATCCATATGTTTGATTTGGCCAGATTGTACTTCCCCGTTTATCCCACTCAGGAACCGACACTAGGAGTACATCAGGTTTTGACTCTGGCTTGACTTGGTTTTTAAAGTAAATATACAGGAATAATGTAGTAGTAATTTAATATAGAAAGTAATATCTTACCCTCAAACAGTTAACTTGGAATTCACTGTTTATTTATGAAGTTAGACTTATAAATAATCATACACTTTGATTGTGTGTGTGTCTTTTATGCTTCTACAGTATATCCTTGCATTTGTGTGGGTACTTCTGTTTGTGTGCAGGCCACCTTATCACAGGGTTTTTTCTGTGTGTCTGGGCTGTAGGCGTTAACACAGACTGACAGATTTTTGTCCCTCACACTCATTCAGTCTGACAAATCATCCTAAACTCCTCTGGCAGATTACTTAAAAAATAGAAATAGAAAATATATGAACACAGAGGTTGGATTGCTGAAAAAAGTAATGTAAATGGGGGGCTTTTTATGTTTCTTTGTACATTTGTAATTTTAATACTCATATGGAAATATCTACATATCCAACGTTGTCTCATTTGAATGATTCACTTTAATGATAAAAAAGTCATGACAAAAGACAAGTTTTTTTTAAGAAAAATCTTATCAAGTGAGAGGTGATGTTGATATCCTTTGTTTCACAAAAGCAACAGGTAATGATTAGAGGCTATTCAGTAGAAAACAAAACAGGAAGTAATATACTTTTACTAAAGGCAAAAGCTATTTGAGTAAATTTAGCAAGACAAGCTGAACTGACAGATCTGTCCACACTGTTTGCCTGATGGGGTTCAGAGTATGCTATTATAAAATACTGCTGCTGATATGACATCAGTGCAGGGGATTGTTTAAGTCCAGTTTGCTTCTTTGTGTCACAGTGGTTTTAGAAACAAACTTCCTGAAAAGATTCCTACCAGCTGATCAGAGTCTCACTTTTGACAGCTACTTGTCTTCTCTTCCCTGGGGTGCTTCGGCATTTATTAAATATTAGCAAATCTACTACTTTCTATCACCCTCAAAACTCGCCACCCCTGTTTCTGTATCCACCAGATGGGAAAACACAGACAGATTTAAATAAATAGAGCCATAGGGGACAGGTCAGATTTTAAATGCAGTATTGAGATGACAGCTTCAACCGTAGCCTGACTACATGGATTAACTGTCTAAATTCACGTGAGACCAGAAAAGTGTTTCTGGAAGCTGATACAGAACGATGTATAATCAGCAATCCATCAGTAACAGGTTTCTGTGATTCCAGGGCTTTGTTGGTTACTTCTGTATTTATTTATTTACTCTCCTACTGAGATCAGATACTTCTGTATGAATATATTTTCTCCAAAATACATATACTGTGCAAAAAAACTGCAGGTACACTTTAATCAGATAAGTAGAGGAAGGGGTTGTTAATCAGTATCAGCTACTTTCTGTTAATGAAATAAACAATAAGTGCACTAGAGGAGCAACAATGAGACAAACCCCAAAACAGGAATGGTTTTACAGGTGGAGGCCACTGACATTTTTACGCTCCTGGTTTTTCACTAGGTTCCATTTGGCTAGGGTCATTGTCACTACTGGTAGCATTAGGAGATACCTAGACTCTACAATGGTTGCATAGATACTCCAATTCTCCAGGTTGGCACATCAATGCGTGCCCTTTCCAAAAGGCTTGTTGTGTCTCCCAGCACAGTTCCAAGAGTGTGGAGTGTGGAGATTCCAGGAATTGATTCAGTTCAATTATTTATATAGCGCCAAATCACAACAACAGTTGCCTCAGGGTGTTTTATATTGTAAGGTAGACCCTACGATGACACATACAGACAAAAACCCAACAATCGTATGGTGACAGTGGGAAGGAAAAACTCCCTTTTAACAGGAAGAAACCTTCAACAAAACCAGGCTCAGGCAGGGCGGCCATCTGCTGCAGGAGGCCCTTAACTTACCTGCAGGGATGGTACCTGCTCCTTTGTGGAACAGAATGAGCATTGCCACTGCCCTAAAAAATGAACTTCAGCAGGCTACTGTAGGAATGTCTCAGAACAACTGAAACAGACTTCATGAGGGTGGCCTGACATCCTCTAGTGGAACCATGTGTTTACGGTCCAGGACTGTGGAGCCCGATTGGCATTTGCTGTGGAATACCAGAAATGTCAGGTCCACTCCTTGTCCACCATCTGTGCTCTTCACGGATGAGAGTACGTTCACCCTGAGCACATGTGACAGATGGGAAATAGTCTGGCGAAGCCGTGGAGAATGCTATGCTGCGGTTTGGTGGTGGGTCATTGATGGTCTGGTGGGACGTAGCCATGGAGGGAACACAGACTTCAACAGGCTGTGCAATAGAACCCTGACTGCCGTTAGTTATATGGATGAAACCTTGGGTCCAAGGATTTCATCCTGTCCTGGAACACCTCTGGGATATGTTTTGCTCCGTTCAACGTCACCAGGTTGTATCTCAGACTGTCCACGAGCTCTGTGATGCTCTGGTTCAGATCTGGTGGAGATCCTTCAGTTTACCATTTATCATCTCATTTGGAGTTCTCATGTATGTAAACTAATGAGTGCTATTTTGAGTTGCTGCAAGGAAATTTTGGCAAAATAGATGGAGTCAGCCAAGTTTTCAGGGAAATGATTCATCGACAGAACTCTTAAAACTTTGTGTCAAGTAGGGCTGCTCGATTATGGCAAAAATGATAATCGCGATTATTGTCACTGAAATTGAGATCTCGATTATTTGACGATATTTATTTAACCCTTACGACCTACTATAGAACCAAGTCCGCCAGAGCTTATATTATTTTTTTACATGTTGTAGTGCCATTTGTGGGAGCATTTCAAGTTGCTATACAACTGTTATAGCCCATATTTTAATAATATGTATGCATTAAGTCCATAGTAACTACATTAATTGCAAAAAAGTGCAATAAACTACAAAAAAATTGAAAATCGTTTGTTTTTTTAACATATATCTCTACTTGGAGAAATTTAAGAGGTTTATCCCTCAAAACTTTAAATACAAAAAAGTTGCAAAAAATAGTTTACAACAACAGGAAAATTTATTTTGAGTGTCTTCATAGTTTTATTTTGGAGATAAAGCGATATTTATATACTGCAGGAAAAACGAAAAAACATTCCTATGATGCAAGTTTGCAAAGAAAACAGCAGGTGGATCAAAATAAACTATTTCCAGCAGTGCAATTCGAGTTCTAAGCATCCCAGAAACTATTCAGAAAAGTCAAACATGACTTATAAAAACACCAGTATAGGCATTTAAGGCCTACAAGTAAAAAACTTCATTTTCCGCGAAAATGACGTCACTTCTGGTTTCGGGCAGGAAATGGCGGACATGCCATAGTTCGCGCTGACGTCCAGTGTTGCCAAGTTTGTCGCTATATTTAGCAGTTTTCAGACCCGCTAAAAAAAGACGTGAAAGCACGTATTGCTTTTACTCTGAACAAGCAGCGGGTGCTGTAATGCAGTCAGTTCTTCTTTTACTCTTATGCTGTTTTGTGGATCACAAGGTTTAAAACTACTTATAAACACACACAAAGTAACTCCACCAGAGTGCCTATTTCGGGTCACTTTTGCCGGTCCAAGCCCGGGTAAAGGAGCAGGGTTGGAATTGTGACATTAAAAAAAACAATAATTGCTAAAAGAAATTTAATTTATAGTTCTAAATAAACTCTAAATGCATTTAGGACGTTTTTTACTCACTTTATGTCTCTTCCACGATGTTATTTCTCTCTCCAACAACATAGGTTACAATTAGATTAGCATGACCAATTATGCAAATTAGGCGATGACGTCATTTAGCGACTTCTAGCGACTTTTAGGACAACCAATAGCGATTTTCCTTACTGAGGAGTTGGCAACACTGCTGACGTCTGTTTCACTGTGGGAAGTGTTACGAACAGCTGATCGGATCGGCAAAGCGTGTTTCTGGAATATTATGTTTTTGTTCCTGCAAGCGCTTTTTATGCAATTTTTGCAAAGCTTTATGTGGAAGGAAACCGTGACGGAGGACAAGCTGATGGCATCAGATGTAAGTACAACTCCTCTGGTTTCATATGCAAAACAAAATATTGCGCTAGCTTACACGGTTCAGGTTCTACAGGGATTTAAAAATAGTTACACAAAACGGAGCATGCTGCTCTGACCGGCTTTAAAGGGTTAACAATAACAATGTATTGAATAATGACTTTAAAAAAATAATATAAAATAGTGTGACGTTTTTTTTACCTCTCTTTTCAACCAACGGCAGTCACTCTCCTCTCCAAATAACTTCTGCTTAGCTTTCCGAGCTTCCCTCGGGTCCTCTTAATCAGCGGTCTCCAACCTTTTTTGCACCACAGACCGGTTTATGCCCGACAATATTTTCACGGACCGGCCTTTAAGGTGTCGCGGATAAATGAGGGAGGGGCTAATAATCGGCTCAGTCATTTTTAATGATCGTTGAAAGCCCAGATCGTAATCGTGATTAAAATTTGATTAATTGAGCAGCCCTAGTGTCAAGATTTTTATACACTAGTTTATAAATATGGTGCAAATATTATTTAACAGCATGATTCCAGTTCTTGACTTTCTTTGACTGACTCAATTGTGGTGAGCTTCAAAAGGTTGATTTCCACAGGCCAAACTCAAGCCATGGCAGGTTGTATAAGCTATGGAAATGTGCTTAAGTCAACACAGACTTTGACTGTTATAGAAATGCAAAGGAGAAAGTACCCAAATTGTAAACTCAACATATTTAAACTGTTTTGTTAACACTATAAGTTCAAGTGCTTATCTTAAAGACTCCTGAATATCTTGCTTTTGTACCTTTGGAGGCTCAATTCTTTGGCAGTCTGTTTTAATTTGAGCCCTGTTATTTGTCTCGAGCTTCCTTGACAACCAGTATTCCAAAGTGCTGATAGCCAGACCTCATTTACACCTGATGAATGCTACTAATTAGCTTTTCATCCCAAATAGTTTTTGCACTGTGGTTACTTACTGTGGTGACACAGATTTCTTCTGCAGCTTCTCTTCATACCCATCCACACATCCACATGTCACTACTTTAGATAAAATAAAATTGGCTAGAAATTGATATCCCAAGGTTGAATTAACCTTCAAACCATTGCCTTTCTGTGTTCTGAGGTGACACTTACCTCCCTATGGGCTATCAAGTCAGCCAATTAGAAGTCTTGGGTTTGGGGGGCGGAGAGCTGTGAGTCTGAACCTTAAGTTCCAGGCCAGATGTGCTGTTGGAATTCTTCCTGAATTGCTGACGGGGTCCTGGAAAGGTTTTGTAGGCTGGGAGGCAGCAGACTTTGAAGGACTTATCTCACCACTGACATGCAACACCTTTATGTGTGTGACTGTCCTGCTTTTATTCTTTGTTTTGTCTCTCTTTCAGACACACTCTTTTCTTTTTGTGTCTCTGTAGACTTGCTTCTGTGAGATAAACTGTCCGCGGAAAAGAAAGCACACATACACACTTTGTTTTTGTCATGTTTCTGGTTCACTTTCTTTGTTTTTTTAATTTACTATTTTTACACTACCTCATACAGCATCCATATAGAGAGTTTATCTTGAATGCACAGTTACTGCAAGAAAATCCAACATTTGCCTCTTTGATCCTTCTTTACAAACTACCCCTTTGTACTGTACATTCATTCTGCCCCAGCCTTGCATTCTCACACATCATGTCGTCAGATTCCCTCCACCTCCTGCAAACCACAAGATTTTTCAGAAGTCTTCCAAATTATTGTTTCTTTTTTCTTTCCTTTGTCACTTGTATTGTCTGGGAGGAGGCAAAAAACTATTTTGAGTGAGGTCTCTATGGAAACAGTAAAGTACAAGCAGGATAGTGAGGAGGCTGAGCAGTGACGCATGATGGCTTTAAATTTCAAAGGTGAGAAACACTCTTGATCACCAGGAGACATTATATAATATACATCTAACACTGATCTCTAAGTTTGCCTGACTTTTGTAAGTGGCTTTAGATGATTACTCAAACCTGCACCCCTCTAAGCCACTGTCACAAACATCTGTTTGTATTTGGCTAATAAAAAGTCCGTTTTTGGTGATTACCCATCTGCTTCAAATAATGCCAAGTTAATGTTGTTTTTGAAGTCTTTCAGGTCATGCAGCTCTCTCCTACAAGTGTATACTCATCTGAAGATATTTGGTAACTGGACTGGTTCTTATGTAGCAGTTTTCTGCTCTACCATGGCATTTAAAGTGCCATGGCATTTAAAGTGCTTTAAATGAGGAAGTGTTCCCCTTCCTCGCATCTCTTCCCTGATAACTTGTTCTTCTAATGACCGTGAGAGTAATTCTGGCTGAGACTGGATACTGTTTTTATCTCACAGGGTCTGGATGACCGACCTTATCATAGGACTTGGTGTCCCTTCACCTTGAAGCTTCTACACTGTCGCCATTTCTAACTAAACACTGTCTAGACATCTAAATTCTTAAGCTGTTATTCAGTATAATACCTAACACAAACCAAAGCCAAACACAAACCTCTTTGGTTTTCAGCCACTCTAAGTCATCTTTGCCTTTTTCATCTTAGACAACAGGACTTTTCCTGTTGTTGAAGTTTTTCCATTTGTCCATCGCATCGGACCCTTGGCAGAAGGGTCTTGTTACCAAAAGCTGTACCTACAGTCATGTGAAAAAGAAAGTTTTCCTGGGACTCTATGCAGTGTAACAAACTAAATATACCCTCTCTTCTTCCATAGAAAGTCAGAGGGTAAGTAGAAGCCATGTTCTGCTAATCAAATGCACCCAATTAAATGATCATCAGCGATTGGGATCACCTCTATAAAAGCAGAGGTTTGGTGCTTTGCTAGTCTGGAGTATTCAGGAGTATTGGTATTAACCCAATGCCTCAATCTTTAGAGCAAATTCACTGAAGGTCAGACTGCGCCATGCTCAGAGAAATTGCAAAAGACTGTACAAGTACGATTTGTTTGGAAGGTCTGCCAAGCCAAGACTCTTCTATCTAGAAGGACCAGTTGCTTTAAATGTTGTGGTGGATTTTTAAAACATTAGATTTTTGGCTCGGTGTGTTGCAGTAAGCAGATATTTAGTTCAAGTCAAAATAATTGTTTTCATCAAATGTTTTTGAAATGAGCGCTTTATACATTTCATATTTCTTCTCCTACTTGCTTTCTAGCTCTGCTCTATGCCACCATCTTTGGAAATGTGACCACGATTTTCCAGCAGATGTATGCCAACACCAATCGCTACCATGAGATGCTCAACAATGTCAGGGATTTCCTGAAACTCTACCAAGTTCCCAAGGGTCTAAGTGAGAGGGTGATGGACTACATCGTCTCCACCTGGTCCATGACCAAAGGCATCGACACGGAAAAGGTGAGACTGAGACGCAACATGTCAGGTAAAGCTAATGTATTACTGATGTGCCATCTGTTTATGGAGATTTGGGATTTTGTGCTACAGTAATCATCCGGGCTGGAATTGAAAAAGCCAGACACCGTGTCGCTTTTTGCCATTTATACAGATTACAAAGCATCAAGTGATGTGTCAGGAAGCAAAAGCTTGAGAGTGATGGTTTTATATTTAATAGTCATAGATGCTTATAACATCCAAAAACAGTACATTTAAGAGCATTTACCCATATATGTCTCAAAATTAGCTGCTGTATCAGTGTTCTCAAAGAGTCTTAAAGTAAATCAATCAATAAATAAAAATCTACATAACATTTTTTTCAGAGCAAAGAGAAAACATCTTAAAATACACACAAGTGTTCTTTTCAGTATTATGTGCCGTAATGAAAGTGAATATAAATGAGTTTTAACCTAATTTACACAAACATATAGTGTCAGGAAACTTAACAAAAAAAAGACTCTTAATTTTTTCCCCCAAAATGTATGAAATTTGGGAATGTACATATTAAAGGCTATTGTCTCGTTTTGTTTCAGACATCTGCACTTTGGTGAAGATTATATACATTAAATTTAAGTTCTATTCGTGTATTTTATTTCGAGAGTGTGTACGCTACACATAGCTAGGAAACTAGCTATGTGTATAAATGACTGAAATGCACCCAGTATGATGCAATATGGCAGCGCTGTTATAACAGTTAGTTATGGCACGGTAATTTATGGAATATGCTGTGAACCTAACTAAGATTACGTAGCAGTAGCAGTAATGTGAGTGACTTTCCTTAAGTGAAAGCTTTAAGCGTTAGCCCGATGCTTAACTAGCCAAATTAAAGCTTTCTGATTGAAGGCTAAAAGCGGCGTTGTCACCAAGTAAATAGAATATTGATTATATTTTTGTTTATTGCTGCAGCTTTTTCAAGCATTAACTAGGTGCCTTTGGCAACACCTTAGTGGGAAACAATGGTAATATGACTGATCCATATGTGCACAAAGAATAGACACTGTTTTTGTGCTACCGAAGTTCCCTTGCTTTCATTCAAAATCTGTTAATCGTTAAACAACTTCAACATTATAATGGCTACAAGCTCACATTGAGGCCTGCGGGGCACTATCAGCCACTGAGACAGTAGACAAATGAATATTTCATACTTCAAGGCTGCCTGTTTATTTAAGGCAGATGAACATTACATTATAATTGTACATAATAACCTCACAAATGATAGATTAAATAAATAGGTTTTTGATAGATGCTTGTGCATTCTTAAAGTCTTATATGTTGAATTGAACTGAGTATGTCATCTGTTCAAAGCCTCTCCCAGTCAGTGCTGTTCTCCATGCCTGTCTTACTGTACATGATGTTATTAGCACAAACACTTTAAAGGTGATAATTTAGGACTTCAACAATAACACAGCAGCAATGTAGTTAAACATCTTACAGTTAATTTTGAATGGATGAGCTTTAAAAAACAAACAAACATCTGTCTCCTGTTTTTTGTGTCACATATGAAAGAAGCATCAATATCTGATGAGATATTAATTTGGCTGCGGTGTGTAGTATTTTGTGGTTTTTGGTGCAGTTGTCTTGTTTTGTGGGGTTGTTTTTTTTTCCAACAGGAGATTAATATCTCTAACAAGTGGATTTGTTCACATTTACACGTCTTAAATTTTAAGTGAGATGTGCGTTTTGAGTTTCGACACTATCTACATATAAGGCAGCCTTTTTGTTTTGCAGTATTTTGTGTGGTGTGTTTTTCTATGTTTTAGCAAAAGGGGAACAAAAGCGTTTCAGTCAACCTCATATGATTTGTTTTAATTTTCACATGGTCTTACTGAGGTGATGTGAAGTGAAACATGCATACTTTTTTGGTAATGTGCTGGAAAAGCTTGAAATGGACCTTAAAGTGCTTAAAAATGCTTGAGTTTGACTCTGAAAAAGCTGTATGAACCCTGCATTTTACACCTGTGTGTGTTTGTGTGTGTGTGTGTGGCATTAATAACCGTTATGTGTGGAACTTCAGGAAGCAGTTGCTTGTAAATGTGAGGTGGACATCACATTTCTGACTTTTGGAGTACTATTGAATCCTGGTACCTCATGAGCCCCTCTGTAGTCCTATCTATGTTCCTAACACACATACACCAGCACAGATGTTGGTGCTTACCCACACACATTACCTCCTAACTGCACCTTAAAACTGTGGGTTCCACTCTTCCTCACTGTCATTATCATCAAGTTGACTACCCTGAGCGAGTGCATGGTCTTCACAGGGCTAGAGAACATGAAAATATGTGCACGCTTATATTATGGCACAAGATTCTTATCTGAAATTCCATTCTCTACTCAGCTGACCTGTCAAATGTATAAATATAATTGTAGAGCTTGTATAAAACATTTTTTATATGTGATTTAGATATTTAATTTTCTTTATACAAAGTTTCCTCAAGATCGGTCTTCTCATCTAGGAGGAAATAAGGAACACACATACATAAAATCTTCACATTATGACGATTGCCCATAGAAAAGTGGTCCAAAGGCATAATGTTTCATGATGATATTTCAGCACACTACCACAATACCTGTATACTTTGTGCATATATCAGAGTTAGCTAATCACCCCACATCATTTACCATTAAATACATATTAAATAATAAATAATATTTAGAACAGAACTGTTCCAAATGCCAGATATATACTAGATGAAAAGCTCTCTTTTCCAAGTACTAAAATTGTACCACATAGACATTAAGCCTTGGTTGCTAATTAACCAAATACATACATGTATACATACATATATGCATATATTGCATTTTGCAATAATACTGTTTGAACCTCCATTTTTGAGACTTTGAGATTTGAAATTTCCCCAGTTTGATTTAACTTTGAGGATATTAGACAGATTAGCTGTCTTTTGTTTATTTTTATGTTCTTTATTAAATATGAAATAATATTAAAGCCTGTTGTTTTTTTGTTTTTTTGGCTGAACTGGAGACTGGCACATTATAAACTCATGATCCAAGATAAGCCTCATGTAATCTTCTTCTTATTTATTTCCTGTTTTCAAGTTTTGTCCATGCCTTCTTTCTCTGCCCATTTAGTTTACTTTCCCAGTAACGTTATTTTCAGTTTAGCCTCTTCTTCATCAGTCCCAGATAATTATACACTTTTGAAGAGACATAAGGCTAGTTTTGCTCCTGCTCTCTGGATAAATACCTCACTGTCAGAGCTGAGACCAATTAGTAGATAAGTTTGTCACTTTGGGAGCCGTTATATGGTTCATAGTCAGCTCTTTATATGAGTACACACCCAAAAACACCAGTGTTTCCCAAAGGCTTCTTGATACTGTATGATCCACATTAAATGGAGCAAACAAAATATAAAATACTTTTATATATCTTTTTTCTCTTAAGTTTCCCCCACTCCTCAATTTTGTTCATATGTAAGATGGCAGCATTTATGGAGGATGATATTGTGTTTTCTTTGATTTTGCTAAGTACTTCATTTATTGGGACAGATTTTAAAAAGTGTGTAATGAGTTACACTAAACGGTTATCATTAACAGTCTGCCTTTGCTGCAGTTGTTTTCACTGCGAGGTAATGAATGCAACTAAACAAACTGGAATATAAAATCTGTCACTCATACGCAGACGGGAAGTTTCTGAAAAATCAGGTTTCAAAACAAATAAGCTTTCACTTTGAAGTTGAGGTTTTTGATCTTCTCTGACAGCATCTGCTTTCTGCTGAAGTGTTCTTGAGCAAGAAAGCCTCTGGTCTTTTTCTGCAACTGACTTTCTACTGATCCAAGTCAATCACACTACAAATACACTGCCCAGGATGAAAATAAGATAGGGCTGATGGAGCAGCTGTGGGTTAGGTGGTGGTCAGTGCGTGTCTGCCAACTGGAGTGTTGTTGGATTGATCCCTAGCACCAACAGCCCTGTGCTCAAGTATCCTTGGGCAATATACTGAACCAGGATGCATCTGTGTGAATGTCAGATAAAGCATTTTGTGTGTAATTGGGTGAATGAGACTTGTAGTAGAAAGTGCTTTGAGTGCTCAAACTGAGTAGAAAGGCTCATTATAAGTAAAAGCCCATTTACCATTTAGCTTTTGTTTGCAGCAACAATGTTCAATAAACTCAATGCACATATATTGTTCTTTCACCTTGCACAGACACCTCATGTTTGTCATAATCTAAAACACTGCATTGAGCGTTGCAATATTTATCTTCCAAATCCCTTCCTCAGCCACATGGCATCAATGAGAAGTTTTTTAAAAGGAACCTTGTTACGCTTCTCTCATATCCTCATATTGTTGAACAATCAGATAAAATGTGCTTTATAATAATGAGGCAAACAAATGTAGTATTCTTCGTGAGCCAAAACCTCAGAGGGAATACTTCAGTGATACAGTCATCTGCTCCAGGCACAACACACCTATGACATCCAGGTGATGCCACTACTGCCCACAGCTCACAAGAACTGGCTGCTGCCCCTAGAAGGCATACAGAAGTCGGCCAAGCACAGAAATAGTAGGTTTTTGGGCAGAGTGGCCTTAAAAGACAGGAGCTATTACAGATTGCTTAAGACAGAACATGAACTGGGGTGGTTGAGTAAAGACACACACAACAGAAATAAAGATATGTGTTTTTAAATTTATGAATCATGCAGAGTTAGTTAGGTGGTCTGAGAATAAAAACAGGAATGCAACAGGTCTCACTGCAAAAACAATAAGAAGGCAGAAAGCAAACATCACGCAGCTTAAATGATTTCCTATTGTCTTTAGGTTTGAATTTCAAACGTTCTTTTCTTAACACTTTGAATTACTTGACAATCCGACAGATGTAGTATGACAGAGGAAGGTGACGGCTACAGTGTAGCTGTCCCTGACCGCTGACCTCTTTTTAAAAATGTCTGTTGCCTAGCCTAGATGAACCAAAGCAAAGTAGCCCTGAATCTATCTCCCCAACAACATTTTCAAGACTTGGGAAATCCAGAGAACCCAAGTCAAATGAGGTTCATATAATCTCAGGGTCTACTTGGGATTCTCCTTCTCCTACTAGCTGGATGCCTGGTATCCATCCAGAGAAGGTCACCAAGGAAGCCGTTGGACAACAGGAAGGTGCTGTTAGTCTAAACTACCACGTCACCCTCTCATGTTTCTTGTGTTACAGGTCTTATCCATCTGTCCCAAGGACATGCGGGCCGACATCTGTGTCCATCTCAACAGGAAGGTATGCAGTTATTTTCATATATCCATACATCAGTTCTGTTACAATGCTTAATTGAGTTATGAAAGATGCGATAATGTGTGTCTCAAGGTAGTGAAAAATAAGCTCCTGCTATGATATGTAACCGTATGTGTCTGATTGAGTCTCTTTAATAGCCACACTTTAGCAGACCTTTCAATATGGTTGGCAACAAAGTTGAGATTAGAGAGGCGTGTGCACACTGCTGAGAGAGGACAGAGTCTTTTTCTTGCTGGGGCTTAGCATAAACTTGGAGTCAAGGCTTTGGCACAGCTTTAAGTCAAACACCTGCAGCAATTACACACTTGTTCTTATAATGTTTTCCCTCATTCCAGAAAAATCAGCTGCTAGTGACAACTATCATGTCTTATGTCAGATGGGAAGTAAGACATGATGTTTCTGTGGCATAGCATGGCATACCTTTCAGTTCTTTAGTTCAATTTTGATTCAGTTTTATTTATACAGCACCAAATCAGTACAACATTTGCCTCAAAGTGCCTTGTACCATAAAGTAAAGACTCTATGGTACTAAAAGAGAAATCCCTACAATCAGATGATTGTAGGGATTGATGACTGGCTGCCTCGACCGGTTGGGGGTAAAGGAAAGAGAGAAAGGCATGGGGAATAGAAATAAAATTTCTGTTTTGTTTTTGTTCCGATAAAGAAAGTTTGTCTCCACTTATCATTGTATATCTCCAGGATAGTTCACTAGTGCCTGAATGGCTGCTGGTTTGTATATTCAAATATATCTGTGGGTCATATACAAAGCAGCGAAAGATGTTATGCTTTTTTGACTATACAGCATCAGCATCGGGAGCTTTTGTTCTATAACTGAGTGAAGGTTAATTGTGCTCAGAGTCTTTTAGATATCACTTAACATGCAATGATATTGTTCTCAAAACTCTAGGAGATGTCAAATGCTAAAGTGGCGTGATCAGAGGACACCTTCAGTTGGGTAATTGTGCTGTGTGACAACCGTCTCCAATGACAGTTAGTGAGAAGTTACTAAAATTAGTCTTGTCATGCAGTGCGGCTGATTTTCAGTGTCTCTTCTGAAATAAAGCTCACGCACTACATTCGTTTCAAATACATCTAATTTTTCAGGGATGTTTGACTATGATAAAAGATTGTGAAACAGGACAAGAAGACATTCTGTTTAATTGTAAGAGGAAATTAAAGCTGGATGTCATTTAGGAGTTTCAAAGGAAGAAGATCTTGTGCTTTGGTTTTATTTCACAAAAGAAGTGGAATTAGTTGGTTTTTTTTTTTAAAAAACAAGATTTTTGTTTACTTTTACCAGTATTTCATGTCCTGTCCTGTCCATTAAGTTGCTTTTCCCCCCACAAAGATTGGGTTAAGATGCAAATACATTTTTAATTAAGCCCCACATTTTTTTCAAAGTGATTAACAAAAAGAAAACAGGAAAAATCTGAACCTCTCCTTTTTTCTTCCCTTTCAGTTTTAATATGAAGCAGCTGATGTGAACACTTTAACGGTGCCACACTAGATACATTTCAGGTGTTGTATCCCTTAAACCTCAACCACTTCATGCACTCACATTGTGCTGCAATTTGCTGACGGTGTGCTGCCTGCTGTCCTGGCAAAACAAGACTCCAAGAGCGAAACCACAAAGACGCGACACTGAAGTTTGAGAGATGTGTTTCTGAGTGATTATTTCAGATGGAGGCTTACATTTCTGCTTGAGGGCTTCAGGTGATTGACAAGGAGCACTGATATAAAAACACTCTTGCACAAACCAAATAAAATCTTCTCCTGGTGCTCTGATGGATTATCTCACCGGGTGGAAGCGGTTTCATTTTCTCAAGGATATCAGAAAATGTGTACTTCTGCAGATAGTAAAACGAGGAAGCAACGAAATCTAAAGTGTTCTTGTCCACTTATGAGATGAGAACTTTTTTTTTTGCAAAGAAAGCCCTCCAAGCCTGCTGTAGTGTGTCTGTGTTCCTCGAGCGTCAGCAATCCAAAGGCGTTGAAAGAAAAACTTGCTTTAAAATTTGGTCTAAAAACTGTCATCAGTGCTGAAAAGAAACAGGAAAGCTGGCAGTAGTAGTGTGATGCTTTGGGCAGTGTTCCGCTGGGAAACCTTGGGTCCTGCCATCCATGTGGATGTCACATTGACACGTACCACCTACCTAAGCGTTGTTGCAGACCATGTACACCCTATTCCCTGATGGCTGTGGCCTCTTTCAGCAGTATAATGCACCACATCCTGTCTGGTCATTTTTTCCCAGTCTAACTCTTCAATCTGATTCTCTTATTCAGGTGTTCAACGAACATCCAGCATTCAGGTTAGCTAGTGATGGCTGCCTGCGCTCACTGGCAGTCGAGTTTCAGACCACCCACTGCGCTCCAGGAGACCTGATCTTTCACGCCGGGGAGAGCGTTGACACCCTCTGTTTCGTGGTGTCGGGGTCACTGGAGGTCATCCAGGACGACGAAGTCATTGCCATCTTAGGTACGTGATCACTGAATTAGTTTGATTCTGACAGGTTTGAAAATTGAACTTAACTCTGGTATTTGGACTGCTGGTCAAAACAATTGCAAAGCATCACCTTTTCTTTTCTGACCTTTAAGCAACAAACATATTCACGTAGTCATCATTTGGATGTAATGCCATGTTTGGAAAGTAGAAATTCTTAAATTAGATATCATTGTGCAACAACAACAAAAAAGTCTTTTTCAAAATGTCGACTGAGGTAAGGAGATTGCCATGTTCAAAGATTGCTGCACATGCACAATAAATATTGAATTTGTCAGTTATCCATAAAGCAATTATTAAAATGAAAACAAACATGAAATATGTGCCTTGGGAAAAGGGACACATTCATGAGACGAGTTCATGAGAAGCCAGCAGGTGAAGTCAGGAAGAAAATTTAATAAAACACTTAAACTACTTTAACATCTGAAAATACAAGAACATCATTTTGTGTATTTCAGGCAGCCAGTGAGAAGGTCAGCCAGGTGACAGGTGGATTTGTTAAATAGTTTGATCTCAAGATTCTTTCTTCTTTTTGACCCTTGAGATCTGAGCAGATTTCACAACACAACAGGTTATGCAAACCTTTCCAAGCACACAAGATAAACAATTGGACCTGCTGTTTTTATATTTGACTTTTAAACTTGCAAACAAGAGAAAGTGAATGTGTGGGCACACTTCAGAGAGGAGCCACTTTAATAGATATGTTCAGTCACATCAGCAAGTTGACGTCAGTTTGGACTTTCAAGTGTTAAACCCAAACAGTGCGTCTCTTATCTGCTGCTGTACATGTCGCTCTCTGCTGCCTTGTACTGTATAATATTTATGAGGTGGGGAAGAAAGAGAGAAGAAAGGGAAAATGCTTTTTATTGAGGTGTGCACAGATAGCACTGATGCTCAAGGCATCCAGTGAAAGGCGCTTTCTCATAATCATCAGCGGGCCCCAAATGAGCGTTTACCAACAGCGAATAACAAGAACAAATGATTATTAGTATGAAGAATGAGTGCAAAGCTGCACAGCAAAAGATCATCTGGTGCGTGTGCAGAGGCTTAGATGAAATAGCACGTGCACAAACATGCACATCCACAAAAATCGCTGTTATGATCTCAGTGATGGAGACGCTAGTATGTAAAGGGCGAGAGTGTGACATTGGTGTGATGGTTATTTTCCTATTATTAGGATAATGTTTTCTGTGCTTCCTGTTTTGAGACAGACTTGTTTAGATGAACGCGAGTCCTAAAACTCAGATCTGTGTGCAAAGTACAGAAAGTTCTGAACATGAGCAGAAATAAGCTGAAACACTTCTGAGCTGTTAAATTACATTTGGGGAAAAAGTTCACCAGAATGCAGGAAATAATGTGCCGATTGCTTGAACTTTCCTGAGGTGGACCCAGCTTCTCTGTTTAAAGAAAATTTAATGGCTGATGTTAATTCCTGCAGTGACTGTCCGGCATTATTTTACTTTTCCATCTCAGCTTGGGATACTTGAACATGTCTTCTTTCATAAACATTGAAACAACCTAAAAAAGTAAAACTTTTCACAGCATCCATTGGTTAACAGCTGCTTTTGCTAGGCAACAGGAGAGGTTTTTATGTTTTTGGTGTACTGTTCAGTGTAGGCAGAGCATGTTTCAAACTTTAGAACAAATAGACTGTTCAGCAGAACTCTGAGCCCTGTGGTATGAATCAGGTTCAACACACCCAGGGTATCGTTCTACCAGCTGAACTGACACACCCTGACTCAGGAGATCAGGAGAAGTGGGCACAAGCAACTAATTATCAACTTGCTAAGTTAACCCAGCTGTTTTACAAAGGAAGAGTAAACTATAAGATTAGAATGCAAGTAACTGGGCTTCTGCTGATAAATAAGAGGTGCAAGAGGTAAAGCGCTGTACAGTATCTTTGTGTTTACAGTGCTGTAAATGTTTTGGTCAGTAAGAATGGAAAAGAGCTGATATATTAATAAAGTGTGGCCTGTTTGAAGGCAGGAAAAAAACTGTGTGAATTAAAAAATAAAAGCTTTATTGTTAAGACATGGGAGACATTTAAATTCATCTTCAAATTTCCAAAAGATAGTTTTCGTTTTTACGTGTTGCTCTCACCATACAAGGACGCCCAACTTTGTTAACGCAACAACATGAATGAGGCAACACTTTTATTTTCAGCCACAAGGTTTTAAAAATCAAGCAATAAAGTTGCATTTAGGACTCTGTATTTATTACTGATTTTCATTCAGGAAAACAAAGACTTGAGACACTATTTAAAAATTTTAGCTCCTCCTAACTGTCTGATTTGTCAGTAAGCGGACACATTACCACTTCTACAACTGCTAGAGAAGTGTGTCTACATAAGTAGCTGTGCAACAAGATAGAAACTACAGTCCGCAACGGGCAACGTGAGAAGAAGAAAACATCAACTCCTCTGAACTTCTCTAATGTAGCTGCATTTCCAGGTGAACAACAGGATTGGTGAGCGCTGCTCCACGAACTATCATCTGTGAATTGATTGAGAAGCAACCCAGGCTGAGAACTTCCAGTTAAAAGAGGATTCACAAAGACTTATGCAGGCCATTGAAAATCTGCTAGCTGAAAGAGCAACTACGTGAAGCAGCCTGAAGGAGAAGAAGGTGACAATAGACAAACTCAGTAAACAAACTCACAACATTCTACAAAGACAAACTCTTTACACTGTGTGCAAAGAAGAAAGCTGAAAATGGAAAGAAGGAATTGTTGGAAGTCCAGACAACACTGGTAGAGGAGAAGATGGAAGTAATGGGAATTAAGACAGAAATAGCAGACACTGAACTTACAGAGAGAGTGTAAAAAAGCCCTCAAATGGCTGAAAAGACAGGAAAAAGAAGCAAAGGAAACATTACAAAGGAAAGTAAAAGAGTTGAAGAAGGTGAAAGAGCAGGAGAAGAAAGCCTCGAACTAGAGCTGCATCTGGAGCTGCTTCCAAAGGCAAAAAAATCTCCCAGCAACACAAAGGTGGAGGAGATGAAGGTTCAGCTCAGGCTGAGCCATAATTTTCTATTCTTTCCTCCTCTCTCCACTTCTCTCTCCTTTAAACAAGTAGTTCTCTTAACCTTTCCTCCATCACCCCACCACTTTCATCTTTCAACCTCACCTCCTTCTCTCTACACTACTTCTAGTCTTCTGTTCTCGTCTTCACCTTCCTTTTCTCACCTTTGAAATGAAGATCATAATCTTCATCACCCTCCAGCCATTAAGTATTTCTGCATGTGCCTGCCTCTATGACACTACACATTGTGGTTATAGAGGTGAAACATCTTCAAGCAACTTAAACAAGTCCAGACGCTTTTCTTTCCAAGCTCCTTAGACTACGATGACCTGGATGACTGAGAACCTTCACAGACATACAGTTATAATACTTTAATGAGTATATAAAGCGTCTGGACTTGTTTAAGTTGCTTGAAGATGTTTCACCTCTCATCCGAGAAGCTTCTTCAGTTCTAAGGGTCAAATGGTGGCCCACATCCTGGGTCATCTGACCTCAGGAAATCACATGATAGGGTGGGGCCAGGTTTCACAATGAGCTCACCCGAAACCCTGGCTGATTGTGACCTACACCCATTTTCACACCTCGGCTGGATCATCAGGGGGTCCTTTGTCCCTCTTTGGGGGACACTCCCACTAGGTTTAAATCTGGGACTCTCCACCATTTGACCTTAGAACTGAAGAAGCTTCTCGGATGAGAAGTGAAACGTCTTCAAGCAACTTAAACAAGTCCAGACACTTTTCTTTGCAAGCTCCTTAGACAATTTGTCCTATACTACTTCAGCTAGAAAGTTGCTAATTCAATCATGAAACTGATCCATGATCAGCTGATTGGCTTTTCTCTCTGTGGCAGAAAGAGGAAACCACCGGAGGTCACTCTAAGCAACAGCAGCACTTTTAAGTTTGATCAGATGTTGTTAGAATTTATTTAATATTACTTTCTAGTATCGGCTGATGTTTGCTGGAGCCACAGCTGTAAAAGCTGCTGGTCATGATATCGGTTTGTACATGTGGTGAGAGGGAAACATGAAGATGAAACCAGGAGACGTCCTTACTGAATCATCAGAGCTGAACAGGTGATGGAGAAACAGGTTTACCTTTTAGGTGACATGAATGAGTTGAAGGGAAGTTATGAACTGTTTCTGAGAGACAAATAACACCTGGATCCTTTTCTAAGTAGCTGACAGCTACGTGTGCAGGGGCGGATCTAGCAAAGTTTTACCAGGGGGGCCAGGTAGGGCCTTAACAGGGAAAGGGGGCACAAAGAAATACTTTTCTTTCTTATTCTTATTTAAAATGTCTAGCTTTTACTAAATAATTATCTGAATTTTACAACCAAAGTTTTCATCTGATGTAAAATGTATAGAAATCCATTATTGTATTCAGTAAATATTAAGTCTAGTATATACCCTATAAGTTATAGTATTCTTTCCTTTGGGAAGGTACCATCTGTGCAGTCTGCAATTCTGTTGAAGAAAGATGTTGAATCTATTTAATTACTGGAGAAAAATAATAGATTTCTGTGCATTTGTTTTATACGTGCATTAAAGTAAAATCAATTTAGCCAATTAAGCATCTTGAGGTAGAGGGTGGGGGAGTGGTTCCCTATTTTTTTTTCTTTTTTTGCTGGGAGTTGGCAACCTTATTAGTTAGCTATATGTAATTATAAATTAGGTTGTTTTATATTTTTGCTAAGTACTGTTTAGAATACCAGAATAGGGAGGATGGTGTAGGTTTAAGTTTATTAAGGCTTTATGGCTTTTCCTATAATACCATGGTGGGCCGGTCACTAGTCAAAATGCCCGGGCTGATTTTTTGCCCCAGTCCAGCCCTGGCTGTGGACGTCTTTCAACGTCCAACTTAGACTCATTTTTGATGCCGTTTTGTTACTGCTTCTATGGGCTCTGCAGTCTCATGTTTCCAGAAGCTGGAGGACACGTTTTCTATAGGTGACCAGTGGATTTTTCTGTAGCTTTGTGAGCTGAGACAATCAAATTACATTATTGGAAAATGATCTCGAACAGGATGCCACCTTCTGAAATGGGACTAGATCACAACAGTTATGTGTGAAGGAATGCAGTGTGATCAGCGGACATCTCCAAGATGGCGTGTGCTCTTGACGCTTGACGTTCAAATGTTAGGAAATACCGTAATCCCTTGTTGTTTCTGGCATCTAAGATTGTTAACTGCTATTATGCAGCTATGGGTCTCACGTAGATCACCAAATCAGTTGCAGATGACTGTTATGGGCAAGAATACGTCAGAGTGGGCCTTGTTGTCTTATCTGGTCTCTGCAGAGTCTCCGTTTGTGTTGCCTCTTTGCTTCCTTGACATCATTAGGAGACTGCAGCAGGCGAGGAAGTAGCCTGAGGTTCATAAAGAGCATATTAAATGTTTGATAAATTGCTTCATCTAACTGGGGTCATTAATCAGTAAATTGTCAGCTAGTCGTCTACTGCTGCTGATACTGTGGAGACAGACAGGATCAAGATTGCACTGAAATATATTTTTAACATGGTTGTGTTTGTTTTACACTTATCATTATATCTTTAAACTGTGGCGCTGACATTTTGAAAGCACTTTGTAACAGCTCACACTGCTCAACCAATTATTATAATAGCCTTTATAATCATTAAAACAGTTTCATTACTGTTGTGATCATAACTATAGACTCGTTATAGACTCTTGCAATCAGAAAAACCACACAAATACACATATTTTCATTTATGTAATATGTGTATGTATGATAGCACAAAACATAGTTTTTTAAATGTATTTATGTGTTTTATAAAACTAGATAAACAGACTGCATGTATAAAGTAACATAGTGTATAGCACACCTTGAAACTCAATGATCTTTGAATATCCTTTCCACATGTGCTGAAAGAAATAATTAAGTACTGTTTATTGAATTTGAAAATCTCTCCACAGAATTCACTGTGGGTAGCAACAAGCCCATCTGATCCTAACTGGATTGCCTGCAAGTTGTTGTTAAAGTTTGTGTTGCATAGCAACCAAGTAAACGTCTCCTCAGTAGCGGTGCTTAGGGCTGCAACACGTCTTTTGTGCTGGAGAACAAGGTAGCTGTCTGATCATAGCCTGCGCACTGAGAGGAGGATGGAGTGAGGCCAGTGTAGGTGTAAGGGGAACGGCAAGATCTTGGAAAGGTTGAGAAGAATTGCAATAAATAGTAGAGGTTAAAGGAAGCAAGATAAGAGTATTTTCTGTATGTTCCTGGCATGAAAAGAAGGCTTCACTTTAATAATTGCCTTCTTCTGCAAAGTTTTCCTCTTCATACTTCTGTCCCATTCTTTGTCTTTTTTTCTTTTAGTGAAAAAGAAACAAAAACAAGGGGAGGAAAGAGCAATGATTGGATATAATAACATAAGCAGAATGCACTGCAGGATGTAAAGGGACAGCAGCAGAATTGAAGAAAGGAGTGGTGGAAGGGAAAAGAAGAGGTAGCTGTCTGATCATAGCCTACTAAAGAAAGTGATTTCAAAATAGAGGAATAAAAAAAAGCAGAATGCAATGATCCTTGGTGGTGAGAGGAAGAGAGGGTAGACTGCAGGATAGAAAGAAGATGAGGAAAGGATGAAGGAACAAAGGAACGGGGAGAAAAACACAGTCGACTCATACAAATAAAATAATAAAAAGGAGACGGAAGGATTGATGGTAAAACGAGGGAAGGAGAAAATAAGTATGATCATACAACTTAAAGACAGAAGTGAAATAAATGGAAATTAAGGTGAAGCAGAAAGAGGGAGGAACAAGAAAAGGAGGATGAAGCTGCTCTGTGCTGGATGTGGTTTCAGAAGCAGTGATTTTCCCCCAGGCTGAGTGGTGAGGATGCTCCTTGAGCATGTAACACACTTTGCTCTCATTAGTGTACAGTGGCATCAGGTGACACACAAGTATGCGCACACATATTCTGGAACAACAAAGATACTTGTGGTAATGCCAGTGTGTGTTTTTAAAATGGCTCTTTAATGTCTCCATACACAGGCTGTGGAAACAGATTTTCTCTTGAGGGACAATAAAGTATCTGTGTGGAAATGTGGAAGTGTGGAGAACAGAGACATACAAATTAACACACCTAAAGTCAACACACTACATGTAGTGTTAACTCCATTATTAAATATGTTAGGAAAACAATTACCAGCCTTTTATGGAGCCCCGCAAGGCACCTTGGAGAAAAAAAAACAGAAGTGCTTTTGCGTGATGCTTGACGTTCAAATGTTAGGAAAGAGTTTTTCCACTGCATTTATCTTTGCTTGGTTGTCAATGAATTCAACCAAAACCAACATATGTCTGGTGATGAGTGTGTCCCCTTACACCAAGAACTCTCTACAGATCCATTCTATTCATTCTATTCATATAGCAATATGTTCTGGCCCAGTGAGAAACAGTGAGCAGCAGGAGATGAGCCTCTAATCACATACAAGTGTGCACTGGCTGCATTACAAAATATGGTACTAAGAATGATCGTGTAGCTTTTTTGATGTGTAATACATTAAAAGAGGAATATATTAGAAGCAGAGGTTAAAGAGACAATGATAAAAGGGAACCTTCCACAGAGAGGGTAATATCTTTTTTAAGGCAGTGCTGCTTTGAATGACTATCTCAAGAGTGCAGTGAGATAACATCTGAGTCAGAGTAGTGATGCTTAACAATTCACCCACAGTGCCAGTATTTTTTTTTCTTATTATCAGTATTAATATTAGTATATTCATCTACATCTAAGTGACTGTTGTTATGAGTTCTTCTGTATGCAGACTGCTACCAGCTACAGCTGAATCTGTCAAAGTGGCCACACACTTAATAATAATTAATATAGTTTTACTGAAATGGAAATCTGCTTTAGACACCAGACTTTTAACATGCTTATATAACCCGATATCATGGCATGTCTAAGTGTGTATAAGTGTGTATTAGAATTCACTCAACCTTGCTCTGATCACTACAATAGCTAAGACTGGATCTTATGCAAAATGTAGCTTCAACACTAAGGTTTACCAGAAACTCAAATACAAAGACCAGTTATGGCTGAACTGTCCCAGGCATCTTCTGCTGCCCAACTACTACAAATGGGCAGACCTCCAGGGCAACAGAAAGCTACGTGACCATGACAGCTCATTACAGGGAGTGCAGAATTATTAGGCAAGTTGTATTTTTGAGGAATAATTTTATTATTGAACAACAACCATGTTCTCAATGAACCCAAAAAACTCATTAAT
>NW_005187430.1:1974680-1995778 GCF_000239375.1 Pundamilia nyererei
TCTCTCTCTGTGCATTTGTATATACATATTTGATTTTTTGTGTATCTGTTGGCTGTTCCTTCTTGTTTTTTACATTTATTTTTATTTCTTTATTTTTTTTCACAGGTGAATAACAATTAGTTTTGAGGGAACTTAACCATGTTCCGTTTTTTTTTTCAGCTTGTCATCTTACTTTTCTAGTATTTTCACTTAAGTTATTACTATTCTGCTCAATCATAGTATTTGTTCTAAATCATTGTTATTATGCTATATTGTAGTATTTCTGCTAAATCATACTATTTCTACTATATTATATTTTCTTTCTAAATACAGCATTTCTGCTATATAATTGTATTTCTGCTATGTTATAATATTTGTGCTAAACCAGAGTATTTGTGCTGAAACATAGTATTTCTGCCACATGATAGTATTTTTGTCAAATTATAGTATTTGTGCTAAAACATAGTATTGATTTAAAATTACAATATTCATAGTTCATCACAGTGTCTCTGGTAAATCACAGTATTTCTGCTGTGTTGTACTATTTTTCTAAATCATTGTGTTTCTGTAATGCTTAAGTATTTTTGGCTGAATATATTCTTTCTGTTATCTTATACTATTTCTCCTAAATTCTTGTATTTTTGAGAGGTTATCATGTTTCTGGTAAGTTACAACAAAGTTCTGCTATACTATTGTATTTCTGCCAAGTATTATGTTTCCTCTAAGATATTGCAGTTCTGCTAAGTTATTCCATTTTAGCAAAGTTCCTTTGCTTCTGCAATGTTTTTACAATTTCTGCAACTTTTCAGTTTTTTCAGCTAGTTTTTGCAGACAGCTTCAGCTTTAAAGCATCCACACAGCATTTTCACAGGAAATGCAAATTTTTCTAGTACCAACTAGATTTTCAAATCTTAATATAAAATGAGTAACAATAGGGTGGACATTAGGCAAGGCTGCACTTTTTGCAGTGATCTGGTGGAGAAAACTTTTTCTGTATCAGTCATATGTTTTCTTTTTGTCTGTTTATAATCATGTGGAACTGCACATGACTACGTGCAGCTAGCAGGTTGTTAATGCTATCCATCAAGTCTAAAATCAGATTATATTTTAAATATTTATTCAATTCAGATTAGTTAAAATCAGTTCAAATTATCTTTTTTTTTAAACATGTATATCATGTATAATGTTTTTATGTCATGTGTAATTTCCATTGCAAATATTAATCACAGTTACATTAAGAGGGGATGGCAATAAAAATGACAGCTGTGATGTCATCAAGTACACTGCCATTCCAATTGTAGAACAATCGCGCTGCGTTCTCGGGAAGTCTGGACTCGTGTGTGAATTTAGGAAGTCCAGACTAGCGAAAACGCAAGTACAGACCTGCGTACATGAGTATTTAGAAACGGCCTAACAGTCTTCAGTCAACTAACGGCAGCTAACAATGTTAGCTCAGTGATGAGTTCATTAATAAATAAATATAAATAAAAATCAAATAGCAATAGTACATTGAAGATACTGAAGATTCACACATCCTATTCTTATTATGAAGTGGTGTCGGAATTTCCAAATAAGAGATCCTGCCTGTGGATGCTGGCTCTGGGTCCGTTGTGTAACTGACGTCACCAGTGTTAACGGGACGCTTACATTAGAGCCTTTTTTTTTTGCGTGTTTTGTACTGTATTAATCCCAGATGGAAATTGAGTAAAAAAAAAAAAATTAAAACAAGAGCCGTGAGTTGTTCTCAAACCTGCACCGGCTGCTCTAACCATGCTCATCCAACTGAGCTAAACCTACACCCGACTGCATTTTATAACAGAAATTGGAGAAGGCATAGAAAGGGGATAGCCAAACATATGAAACCAGAAATGACTGCCATGTATTCTATTTATTTCAACAAAGTAAATATATTCTGATTATCACCCATTTAAACGGTAACTGTAACCAAATACATTCACTCATGTTTTGTATTTTAAATACGTAACGCCGGTACGTGTATTCCATCACTCCCCAACACTGCAAACAGAACAGCATTCTGTTTCATCCTTTATGTAGCAGGTTTGTCTGAGAAACTTGGGACAATTTAATTCTAAGTATGATATCCAGCCACACTGTCAGACAAAAT
The DNA here is from genome assembly GCF_000239375.1 of Pundamilia nyererei. Lineage (NCBI taxonomy): Eukaryota > Metazoa > Chordata > Actinopteri > Cichliformes > Cichlidae > Pundamilia > Pundamilia nyererei. Next base: position 1,976,785 of record NW_005187430.1, read on the forward strand.
CTGGTTTGCCCCAAGGACAAAACTCCTAAACACAAGCTACACAACATAGTCTATGCTGTGCAGTGTAGTGAAGAGTGCTGAGACATCCACATGGTACAAACCAAACAGCCACTCTACAGATGCATGGCACAACACCTCAACAGCTACCTCACCAAGTCAAGACTCAGCTGTATATCTGTACCCGAAGAAGAACATTCACATTTCTGACCATTAAGACAGATGGTTTGAGAGACGAGTAAAGGAAGCCTTCTGTATCTACTGTAAACAACCATCATTAAACAGAGAACGACACCACCTGTCAACCGCCTACAATGCAGTCTTGAGATCCCTTCCCAGGTGCTTAAACCCTCTCAGACCTTCAGGTCACCTTGGTTACACTTCATAAAGCTTGTGCTGTGGACATATTGCTGTAACCAGATGCAGCAACATTCTCTATTTAATTAGCTAATTATTTTAATTAATCATCTTATTAGAGTAAGTAGTGCTGATTAATACCTTGTTGGTCATGTTGGGACTTTGAGGCAGTTCAAGTTCCTGTTGTTGAGAATAGAATGAACTTAATTATATCTTCACTAGAAATTATTAATCATTCATATCTACACCATTTCAACAAGTGGACAGTTTATCTGCGGCAAGGCCAGCATGGGCTTCAAATGGTAATAGTGGGGCTTCTAATACAGTAAGGACCACTAATGCTGCTGTTGGAGGATATCAGTGTCACTGCAGCTGTATAACTATCTCCACCTACTCGGTTCAGGATAATGGGCTGACAGTGGTTACAGCAGCATCAGCACACCAGTTCTAAGTACCACCTTGACATGTATCTTATTGGACTGCCATCAGGTTGAGCAGCACTGCTAGATAAAGCAATAGAAGGGCACATCCACCCACAGGTAATTTCTTTTTCTGCTGATGGGGGATACACATATGTCAGAACGTTAACTGTGAGTTGGTGTTTGTAAAGAGAAGAAATTCTCCAGTGTAATTCATTTAGAGCAAATGCATTCATCTGCATAAATACCACCGGATAACACCTGATAACACCGCATTTGTCTCAGTGACACTGATGCCTAAGAAAAGCTGTGATCTGTTTTGATTCTTTTTTTTTTTCTGGGTTGTTTATGTTGGCTAAGATTTGGCACCCAGCAAGTCCTGTTGGATTCCAGTGGGATCAAAGATGTATTATTGTACAGTGTGTCACAGAGGGTCGGGATAATATGGGGGAAACAAACCTTGGAAGTAAATTCAGCAGGGAGGAATTAACATCTGTTGTTTTCTCTGCCAAGGCTGTTTCAGCATGGGGTTCCTTAGTGAAAGATCAGAAAAAAACAAGACTGTTTTCCCCAAATTGAACATTTAAAGCACTCAAACTATACTGACACAGATTCGGGATGAGATGTGATTGAACAAGTAAACTAGGTTAATATGAGTTAGAGGGTAGCTTGTTTATTGGCATTCTAAGATCAGGTCATGCTGAAATGCGCTTCACATTCATTTAATTTACTGACCTGTGATTGATTTGTCTCTTTTCTTCAGCGTTTTCAATGATTTTAGTTTTCATGTTGAAATAAAGAAAGAAATAATAATAGAATAGAAGTAATAAAGAAAGAAGATAGTTGTACTGCTACACCGCAGCTTCCTAGGGAACAGGAAAGTAATGTTCAGAGGTCCAAGCAAAGTTTGGACACACTCTGATTGAGTAAAGTTTATACAGTGGAAATACAAATCAAGCACAGCTCAACCAGGGCAAATGGGTGCTAATTAATCAACAAACAAAAAGTTTAATTCATGCAGAAATATCCCAACCTACCTAATTATTCTATTTAAAAATAATAAAATGGAAGTGAGGCCCCTGACCCCATCTAAGTCAACAGAGAGAAAGATCTAACTCTTGGCTCATTCTCCAGGGAATAGCAAGAGGATAAAGAACTATAGAAAACAATGCAAAAGAATTCTAACCCTACCCTGAACTCTGTTTGTCTCACATATAGTTACTCACAAAGAGCAGAGATTGTTTAGGTGTTCATACTAAATCACAGCTGCCTTGAATGGCAAGTTGGCAGCCCTTTAAAAAAACAGAAATATATATATTCTGAGGGTGCAGCATAGAACTATGGCACTGATCCAATCAGTTGGTGACAGAAGCCAGAATGGAGAAGAAGCAGAAAGGGGAGGAAGGCAGGATGAGGAACAAGTGCATGCCCCAATCAGGAAAAGGTAGCACTCCTTCACAGCATATAAAACAGTCAAATTAAAGATTCTACAAGAGGAAGGAGTGCAACATCCCAGTGCTATGGTCGTACAATTTGTGGTCTGGCCTGAGAAGCCAAAAAGTTGATCACAAAAGCAAAGGTGGAGTAAAATGTGGGCTTTGTTTACCAGGCCATGCTGTAACATTTTCACTACCAGCCATCTGAATGAGCTGTTCTTGTGAGGGTTTTGTTAGTCATAGATGGTTAAATAATATCAACATCTGGATTGCAGAAAACAGAAAATCCTGAACTGTTGTTGAAGATTCTCTATAGTAGAGAAAACCTGTCCAAACAACATGAACAAATATTAGAACATGCTAGTCAGCTGATTTCCTTTGCATCATCTCAGATTTTTGATGCCAGACTGGCAGACCAGCATATGATTGATGAGGGCAAGAAAAATGCAATTTGCAATCTATCTGTTTAGAGAATGCTAACTGTTAATTGCCATTTTAGGGTGGTTCATGATTTTTAGCCTCTAATGTGGTGGCTGCTACAACCCATCAGCTATTTGTTTCAAGGCCTGCAACTTTTGCTGTCACCACTAGTGACACTAATTCTTAAGATTAAGGGTGTGGTTTCATTAATTAACAGGTTGCAGACACAAGGGGCTTGAGACAGTTTTCTAATTAGAGCTGCAGAACACATGAGTTTTCTATGGGCAAAGGTAGCCAATGTGGGGCCTGTAGCAATTTTGCCCTTTTGGATCCCCAAGAGGAAATTCTCTGGGTACCCGACGGTGGGCTTGCTCAGAGAAAACCCTCTGTGGCTGCTTTGTGGGTTAGCCCATACAGGCCCCATAGTAGTTTTACCCTGAAGGTCCCCCATTACAGTTTTCTGTGGGCAACCCACAATAGTCTTGCCCATAGAAAACCTATATAGCGACCCAAAATAGCCCATTGCAGGCTACTGTGGGCACACATTTTCTGCCCCAGATTAAAATATATGCTGAGCTATGACATAGACTGTGCAACAAAGTTTATGCTTCAGTTTTGGTGAGTAAAATTCTAGTACTTTATTAGTCTGTTACTTGGTACTTATTAGCAGGTATGAATGCAACTTTCTAACAAAGCTTATCAGTGTTTGCTGATAACTTAAGACTTACACTGTTAGTCCAAAAATTGTAACCTTTGGCTGCAGTCAAAAAGATAACATTTAGGCTTTAAGACTGCATATGAGAGTTGATTATTTCTTTTTTGCTTCTTATCTATAGTCTAACACTGTACACCACTTTCCTTCTAGCAGACAGGCAGAATAATATGAAGGCTTTAGATGTGTTTGAGTGATCAGGAGTATTGCAGAGCCTGGAAATGGGGGTTATGGCCCCAATGTATCCATCTTCATCCATCTATAATCTCATTGTACGCATTAGATTCAGTGCACACATTGCCACCATCTTCAGCACCCCCTGGTCCGCGTGACCACATCCACATCCAGACTCCTAATTGGCAAGGAACTGTGGGTCTCCAGGGAGCTCATTCCAGATGAGTCCTGCTGCCTGAGCCTCTGTTAGATGTTCAGAAGGAAATGGGCCCTCGAGGGTGCAAAGGAGGGATTGTCAAGATGAGATTCACTCACTCACACACCCACAGTGGCATACATGCTTTATTTTGCGACTGTATGTTGGAAGCAGTATACGTGTATTACTCAGCGTGTTGTGACAGCTTGTGGACAGCGTGGACTGCTTTTTGTCACGTCTTATCCAGGTCAGCTGTCAGAAATATGCTGAGACGATAGTTGTGGCAAGTTTGACACAGATTTGAGTCTCGTCTTCACTTTCTTGAGCTCGGAGTGCACAGATGTCTTCTGGGAAAAGTCATGCAGAAGCACCATTATATTCTGTATGCTGCCTATTTAAGATATCTTGATTTCATAATGGGTCATTTTTAAACTATTTTTGTGTTTTATAACTTCATTTCTTTTCATATCAGGAAACACAGCCTTTTTGGAGTCAATTGATACACATTCATTTTTTGACTATCAGGCACCCATTGAATTCCTCAATCACAAATATTTTTTGATGACATGATGTATTCGTTCGTTCCTATAATTGTTGTTCTCTTCCTGTGTTGTTATTATGACAACAAGCATGGCACTGCTCAGGAGGTGCTCACAAGTGTAAATATTCATTCATCTGCTATACATATATACGTCTGCTATATGTCATCTGCTTCATCATCCAGAAGGTTTTAGCTGAATTTTTGTTTATTCACTAGGTCATAACTTTTTTAAGATATTTTTTAAATTCTGCTGTTCTTCAGATATGTTCCCTACTGCATTTTTTAAAAAGATTTTAAAGACTTTATGAATCTCCTAGAAAAAAAAACAAAGGTTATGTAGCAGCCTCGTGCATACTCTGTCATGCTACTGCAGTTGTTTTCTGTGTGTGTAGGTATTTAATAGTTTTTTAAAAAGTACAAAAAACACAGGTAGTGGCTACAGTAGACACGTTTGCTCTTCTCTGCGACTGGTTGGCAGACCAACCACTGCACAAGCAGGAGTAGCCTACAGAGCAGTTGCACCACATGATTTGTACACTTGCTCCATCTGGCAATAGAGGCAGCTAGATGGGCTGTCTGTAGCTCACCCAGGTTTACCAACAGTGCCAACATGCTTATAAAGCACTTGGAATGCTCAAGTGGAGTAGAATAGGGCTATATAAGAACCATCTACTGAGCATGTCATGGATGGTGAACTTTCTATTTCCAAAGACTAAGTGCTTCAAAGAAATTTGCTATACTTCAGACACATTGATCAACACCCAAGGGTGAAGCAGAACTCAATAGTCAATGTTTCAAAAAATATTTTTTCTGGTTTCTTCTATGGTTTATTAGTTATCTACCTGGCAACATAACAGTATCCATACCCACTACATGCCAGCTGCCATCAACTTTTAATGATGAAAATGGTTAAATCAGCAGGTCTATTTGCTATGGACTTGGCCAGGTAAAACTGTTGCTAAGGAACAAAGCGTAGACTGATAGAAGAAGAAGAGTGTGGTTGACACAGAGATTTAATGTCATTCTCATTAAATATTAATGTATTTCTTAAATGACATTTCCATGCTGTGTGACCATTTAACTCATGTAAACTCACACTTTGGTGGGTGGTGGTAAAACACAGAAATATGCAGCAACGGTATATGTGGCTCCATATCAGACATCGACAGGGTTGTTTGTAGACATACTCAGAAATTGCTAGTAAATCACTACATCTCAAGTTATACATTACAAGCAGCTCTTATAGTATATTCAGCCTCATTCATTCAGGCCTAGTGACAGGTGTAGTGAGTCGTAGTTGCCAGAAGATCGCAGACAGCTCCCCAGTCCTATATGACTGTGGTCTACACTTTTTTCTTGCTTTCTATGAGATACTTTTTAAAGGCTTCTATATTTTTTCAATTAAACTAGAGATGCACAAATTGCAGTTTTATCGGCCGATTGTCATTTACCGTTTTTTGTAAGTGTGACCTGCGGATACTGTATTTTGCCAATTATGATTTTCTTTGTATGTCCAATAACTGACAGCCTATACAAAGAAAAGTCAGGTTTTCTTAAATGCAAATTTGTGTTTGTATAATAAAATAAATTATTAAACTTGGACCTTTTCCCAACTTGCAAATTGCAAAATAAAAAGAGCCGCTGTATACATACATAGATGTATTTTTCTTTACCAAACAAAAGCAGACACAACAGATTTATATAACAAAACAAATCTTACATGATTTTCCAGTTTCATAGATAACAGGACAGGATTTCTTTTTTTTCCCCCACTTCTTCTTAGTGTGTTCGTGCTTGTAACTCATTGTTGGTAAGCATTTCCAACATTAGGCTGTGCTGTGCCACAGCAGCAGGAATCTGAATAACTTGTGTAACTTCACAGTATTAATTTACTGAATGTGTGGGGCATGCAGGGCTTGTTCTGTGCTTTACCTCAGCTGTCATCTTTGTAAACAATTGATGTTGCGATAGTTGTCACTGATGAATAAAATGCTCTTCCTGTTTACTGTGTCCTCAGGAAAAGGTGACGTGTTCGGAGATGTCTTTTGGAAAGAAACGACTCTTGCACATGCGTGTGCAAATGTTAGAGCGCTTACCTACTGTGACCTCCACGTCATCAAGAGGGAAGCTTTGCTCAAAGTTTTGGAGTTTTACAGTTCCTTCGCCAACTCTTTCTCCCGCAACCTCATCCTCACCTGTAACTTGCGCAAGCGGGTAAGGCATTCAGCTCTTTGTACATGGTACATAAATAGTAATAATAACAGACATCACTCCACTTTGCAGTCTGACAAACCTTTCTTGCTGCTTTCTGTGTAGGTGGATGTATTTATGACTTCTTCTCACATCACTGACAGTCAGATTGTTCTTTATTTGACTTCACAGTTGGTTTTAGAAAAAACCTATTCTCTAAAGCCAACTTTAGAATGATTTTTTTAGGTTTTCAGATAGTTAAAAGGAAACAGGTAAAAATGAGCCTAGATACTAAACTCCTCCAGTTCTGCCAAGAAGAGAAGAATGGTCAAACATTCAGCCAGAATTATGCAAAAGCTGTTGATGGCTACCAAAAATATCTTGTTGAGGTGCAGCTTTCTAACAGATAACCAAAGGTTAAATGTCCAAGGGTGTATGTATGTATGTATTTGACCCTGTGTGTGTGGATTAGGGAAAATCCAAAAATAAACTCAAACTTGTAGAGTTTATTTTGGATTTGGATTAAGTTGTATGCTGTAAATCCTTTCACCCTGTAAAAAGATCAGTGTAAGAGATCATTAATAGCTCAAAATCACCATGAGTACATGACCACAACTGTGCATAGACCCATCAAATAAAACAAATAAAAAACACATAAAAAGTTTGGGGATTTTGTAAATTTAAGCAAAGTGACACATCTACATCTTTACTTCATTAATAAGTAGACAGTATTCTCGATGCACTGACGCTGTTGTGACAACAACCGTACTCATCAGTGCAACAGCACAATTGACTCATAGTTTTTCAGGCTTCGCTGCTGTTGACAGTAGTAGTGGCACCTAAATTTTGTACTTAGTCTACCAACCCAAGCTGTCTGCTCCTCTGGCCAATAGCATCAAGCAATGACTGGACTTCCACTCCCCGCAGAAAGCCAAGATGATGTAGATTAGAGAGCAAGATCAGATTATCATGCAGGTTGGTTGTTGAATTACGTCAGTGCTGTAGCAGTGTCTGCTGATGCTAGACATCAACACAAACATGTCACAGTGACACTGAATTTTTAAAACAGTCAGGTAAAGAGAAGCACACAGCACTGCTTATGTACCAGAGGGGGCATTCTGTGTTGTTGCAAAACAACAGCTCACCTTTTTACAGTAAGGTTTTTTTTTTAAATATTACAGCTTTGATACACTTTGACTAACATGATATATCTTCAATACAACTTCCTTTGCTGGCACAGCCATGCTCTAGTGACAAATATATCCAAACACAAAGTTTGACATTAGTAGTCACGAGTCCCCATTTGAAGGTTCTGGTAAATCTTGTTTTTATGTGACAAGTCTGCGTGAAATTCTTGCTTTTGAAATATCAAAAACATTGCAACTGGAAAAACGATAAAACATTCAAGTTCAGGTGTCATATACACTACTTTCTATGTAGTGATCAAGCCTTTAAGTTGAGTTTGATGGCTTGTTGGATGCTGGTGATAGTGAGAATGAATCTTTAGGCTGGTTAGCTTTCTAAGCTTTTTTACTCACTGTAATAGTGACTAAGCAGTGTGAATGTTCAACAGCAAGTATTTTAATTTCTGATGCCATGCTTTACTTGTCAATTTCATGCAATCAACTCTAAATCTAGAACACATTTGAGCCAAAGCTCTATTTTCTCTGGAAAAGTGGGATATTATTTGGAAATTTGGAAAGTTTTGACGTTCCAAATAAGAGAAAAGTATGGCTCAGCTGGGGCTGAATTCATTAAAAACAGATCGATACAGTTGAGCAAATTTGACTTGCTAAATATCTTATAAGTTTTCTAGTGCAGTGTGAGCAGACTTGTAGCCTCAGTGGTTTTATGGCCACAGACATGTGTTTTTTGCCTTTTTACCAGAGAAGCATGATAATTTCTGATACCATTGCTCATCTTTTGTAAAACTGTGAAGCTTCAAGCAGAAGTTTCACAGCCACACATGAGGCTTGTTGTTTAGGTTTTTAGGGATTTCTGTGCTCTCTCTCTCTTTTTTGAGAGAAATTTGAAAGTACGGGCTTGCGAACACAAGTCCTAATCAAACACTATTCTCTGCCATTCTGACACATTTTCTATTTTTTCTTCACACACATCATATTGTCTGATTTTCTTTCATAACAAGTCTGTTGTTGTTGTTTGCTTGTCGTGTTTCATATTTCATGGTCCCTCAGCTCAGTAGGGTTTTTTTTTCCATTTAAGTGTGGCTTAAATGTGATAAATTATACATACAATACAGATAGCCTCATTGTGCTCTGCACCCTTTTGCCCATTTTTACTGACATTCAAACAGGAAATCTTGTCTTTCTCTGAAGCAGGTTTCGCTGCAGTTTGTTTGTATTCATGTCTTTGAGTATGTAGTTTACCGTTTATTGATGGCCACATGAACACCTTTTATTTTGTCCCTTAAACCTGCATCTAGAGTACATGAACATGTTGATGTATATTGTAACTAATAACACAAGACATTTTGTATTTTGGATAATATGTTTACCTTTTAACCTTTGTATTTTTGGCATCTTCCCACCATAATAATCTATAATGCATAGTACACTGTCAGTTGTTGTTTAAATATGTATGTATGCAATTCAATTTTATTTATATGCGCCAAATCACAACAACAGTCACCTCAATGCGCTTTATATTGTATGGCCCTAGCTGAGCCATACATACAGAGAAAAAAACCCAACATTCATATGACCCCCTGTGAGCAAGCACTTTGGCGACAGCAGTAAGGAAAAGCTCCCTTTTAACAGGAAGAAACCTCCAGCAGAACCAAACTCAGGGGAGGGGCGGGGCCATCTGCTGCGACTGGTTGGGGTGAGATAAGGAAGACAGGATAAAAGACATGCTGTGGAAGAGAGACAGAGATTAATAACAAGTATGATTCAGTGCAGAGAGGTCTGTTAACACATAGTGAGTGAGAAAGGTGACTGAAGAAGAAATACTCAATGCATCATGGGAGTCCCCCAGCAGCCTACACCTATTGCAACATATCTAAGGGAGGATTCAGGGTCACCTGGTCCAGCCCTAAATATATGCTTTAGCAAAAAGGAAAGTTTTTGGCCTAATCTTAAAAGTAGAGATAGTGTCTGTCTCCTGAATCCAAACTGGAAGCTCTGCCTCCCATTCTACTTTTAAATACTCTAGGAACAACAAGTAGGCCTGCAGTGCGAGAGCAAAGTGCTCTAATAGGGTGATATGGTACTACAAGGTCATCAAGATAGGATGAGGCCTGATTATTTAAGTCCTTAACAGCAGGATTTTGAATTCAATTCTGGATTTAACAGGGACCCATTTTGGATTAACTGAAGGATTTTCAGGGAGTTTTTAAGACATCCTGATAATAATGAATTTCAGTAGTCCAGCCTAGAAGTAATAAATGCAATAACTAGTTTTTCAGGGTCACTTTGAGACAGGATACTTCTAATTTTAGAGATGATGTAAACATGCGGGTGAACATGTTTACATCCAAATTCAAGATATCATTTCTATACCATTAAGTTGCTTGAAGACGTTTCACCTCTCATCCAAGAAGCTTCTTCAGTCCAGACGCTTTTCTTTGCAAGCTCCTTTGACTGATGCTATATTTATTCTGAATTTCAAATTATGTTGGAATGTAAACCTATCATATGTGCCTTTTACTTCTTTTATTTGTTCAATTCTTTTTCTTTACCTGTAATTTATGTACATGCAAATTGCTTTTAAGCAATAATTGTTATTATTGAAAATAATGCTGAAAATAATAGCAATAAATTTGTTATGTTTCTTGTAAAATAATAATTTTTTATTGAAGATAAGTTTGGAGGGTGAAGTATACAAACACAACTCTTTAGGAAACAGTAAAAAACTAAACAAACCATTATTGTCAGTCTATTGCAGGACATAGAGACTGACAACAATTCACTCCCACAGTAACACTGATGGCCAGCGTACAAACTCCAAGCAGAGAGGCCCCAGCAGGTTGGCAGATTTAAACTCAGGACTGTCTTGATGTCAACCTTTCACCATTGCACCCCTCTAAACAGAAACTCCACCCAAATACTTACTGAAAATATAAAATTCCAAAATGCAAAAAGACCTGTAAGCTAAAGGTCTATCAGAGGCTTTAATCCTCTTCATCTAGCTGCTCCATCATCCTATACCTAGCATCCACTTCTGTCACACCAGCCATCTACATGTCTTAAAATACTGTAATTTAAGAAATTAATTAGTTAATGATTTGGCAGTCCATCTATGACCTTTGACTAAATTTAGTTTATTACTTGACATTAACTTGTCAAAATATGAATGAGACATAGTCATTGCATATAAACTTTTCAATTTCTCTAATTAAAATTCTGAAATATCAGAGTAATGAAAAAGAACTACTCCATACATTTGAAACCTACAATCACGTGACAATAATGGGATTAATGTTGTGTGTAAAGCTCACCAGTGTTCATCGTGGCTCATCATGTTTTAATAATTCATGCGCATACCAAGGGTCAATTGAATTTCCTATGTCTTCCTTATAATTACATTTTAATTATATTAATTTTGTTTAATAATCTGTTTCTACCAAATACTATTAAGTCTCTTGGCAAAATATTACTTTAAGAAGTGAAAAGAGAGGGAAAAAAATACATTTCTGGTTTTCTGATGGAGGCTGGAGCGTTATTTTTCTACTTTTCCATGTATACTCTTCCTGTCTGGTCCTTATGAACTGAGAACAACTCAGTTTCAGTTGTTATTTTAGTAATGAGTGCATGTCAGTTAGAAAAGGACATGATGCTCATTTTCATTGCATCCCCAGTGTGTGATTTAGGTTGATTATGCAGCAGCAGTGCACTAACAAATTGCTAAGTGAAGCTTTAAAAAGTAAAAAAGACCAAAACAAAACCCCTTAACATTACAATAAGGTGGCTGCTTTAGTTTTAAACGCAACCTTCCTTCATGCGTTGACAGCTTCATCACCTTCCTAAGAACTGGAGTTGATTCATGAACGAGCCTTTAAACGAGCTTAGCTGCACTGGGAAGAAGTGGGAAGCAATCCCTTGTCTTTGGACGGCTCTTTTTCTAAACTGAGGTAATTGTAAAGATGGACACTTATTCGCAGTGCCCTGTAGGAATTTCACCCAGCGGTACCTTCATGTAAACATAGAGAAAGCTTTGCGGCCAGAGCTTTCTCCTCTCTGCTGTAGCTCGTTAGTTCCCAGGATGGTTGGCAGCTGCTACATTGCTGCAATGATGAAGACAAACAACTTCTGGAGGGAGCTAAGACTGGGCTTCTGGGACTGTGAGGAGACCAGAATATGTGTCAGCTCTAACTCGTTCTGTCACTCGTGGCTGGCTACCAATCTACGCCTGTAAGCACTTTACCTTCTCCCTTCAGCCCTTTCTCTTTATCATTCTCTCTTTTTCGCTGTCATGCTTTGACTTGAATTATATTTCCTCATTTTGTTGACTCCTCATTTTTCTTGTTCTCCAGTACAATATTGTTTGTTTTTGAAACTTGAATGCTAAAAGCTAAATTTTTGAACTCTGTGTTAGTAGTTTGGCACTCAGTAGAGTGCCGAACGTTTTTATTTACGACCCTGCTGGAGGGCTCAAGTACCTCGTTTGGCTTTTATACATAGATGTGTATTTCTTAATGGATTGGTTCATCTAACACCTCACCTACGCAGTTTGAACATGAGCTAATTTCTTTTTAAAATGCCTTCCATTTTGGCATTTACCTTCCAAATGTGGGATAATCCATTTAACTACAAAGACACGACACAAAGTCTCACGTCCCCCAAATATTTTTTTAAATTTTCATATCTAGTTGTACCCCTGCCACACATACCCCACCAAAGTTGACTTCAACTGTGTATGTTTGAACAAACTGCTGTAGAACTCATGACATGACACAATTGGCACTACCATTTCTAAAATAACTCATTGGGTAACCATTTGATTTTGATTTAGATGCTGTACAGTCAAGGAATTCTAGCAAAAACATTCAGATGAGATGAGGTTGCACTATAGCAAGACAAGGGGCCTGAAAACATAGGAATATAAACAAAGTTTTTTTCTTGCTTTGGTTGTTTTTGATTTTGGATGACACTTAAATTCAAAGTTAATGATAAGGTTAGTCCTATTAGCTGTGCAGCATGTCAAGACTGTGGATCTTACTGTTGTTGAAATATTTGCTATCAAACATTGGAATTAAAAACTGATAGTAAAACACTAGACTTTTAGTACTTTAGATTACCTTGCAGCCAAAAAAAGCATTTGATTAGCTTTGCTATGGCTGAGACTCTGCATTATGTGAGTTCAGGACTGGACTGGGACAAAAAATCAGCCCGGGCATTTTGACTAGAGACCAGCCCACCAGGTATTATAGGGAAAACCATAAAGCCTATGAAAACAAATGCTGTTGTGACAGTGATGTACACTATCTTGTTGGTATAACTTAAACCTAAAACCTTAAACGATCCTCCCTATTCTGGTATTTTAAACAGTACTTACCGGAAATATCAAACAACCTAATCAATAATTACATATACCCAACTAGCAGTGTTGCCAACTCCCAGCAAAAAAATAGGGAACCACCCCCCACTCTCTGCCTCATGACGCTTATTTGACGTAATCAACTTTCATTTTTTGCCAGGGTAAAACAAATGCACAGAAACCATTATTTTTCTACAGTAATTAAATAGATTCAACATCTTTCTTCAACAGAAGTGCAGACTGCACACATGGTGCCTTCCCAAAGGAAAAAGTACTATAGCTTACTAGGGTATATTAGACTTAATGTTTACTATATACAATAATGAATTTCTATACATTTTACATCAGATGATCACTTTGGTTGTAAGATTCAGATAATTATTTAAAAGCGAGACATTTTAAATGAGAATAAGAAAGAAAAGTATTTTTCTTTCTTATGCCCAGTGGGCTGATGGCCAGTCCACCTATGTGTGAGTTGGTGGGTCATGTTGAGGATAGACAGTTTGCCATTACAGGCTTTGTGGATTTCCAAACAGTTATAATCGATTTCCATTATTTAGATGACACCTTGGCCTCCTTTGTGATCCAAAAAGAAATGGAAAAATCAGTTTCTCCAATATTTGCCATCCACTTGATTAACCACTGGTCGTAGTACTTTTTAAAACACTGCACCTTTGACTAAAGCCATCAGTGTCATGCTTTTTTTCAATTGTTGTGTTTTGATGAAGTTTTTAAAAAAAAATTGTAATCATTGGCTCTTGTGTATTACTGTCAGTATTTAGTAAATTTCCATCCTTGCTTGGCCCAGTCTGATTAGTTTCATTGGTGTTGTGTTCCACAATTATGTCTTGTATTCTGTCAATTCATCACCATCACTCATCAAATGTCACGGTTTGTGGAGACAGACCGTGCGGAGATGTGTGTGGTGGACCCAGGTGCGAACACAAGTGAGGATACGGGAGTGAACTTAAACAAAAGCGAGCCTTTTATTGTGGCTGATGATCACGAAAGAAACAAACAAGAATGAGGGCAGCACAAGAGCAGTAACTAAACAGAAACCTAAACTGGGAACAAACTATGGTAAGGGGATACAAAAGACTGGGCATGGAAACACGGAGGGTGGGAACACAGACGACGCGACACAGACTGAATGAAACACAGAGACTAAATACACATAAGGGATTATCAAGGGAAGTGGAAACACATGAGGGGGAACAGCTGATACACATGAACCTAATGACAGGACAGGGAAAGTGAAACTACATACACTGACATTAGACACAGACTTTCAAAGTGAAACAGGAAACATGGGGATTAGACGTGACCTGAACTGAACATAACCACACAGACATGACAGGTAGACGCACGGACCAGGGAGACTGACTACAGGAGGAGATGACATAAACAACTAAGAAACAAAGGACTAAACAGCAACCTCGAAATTAACTAGATGAACTAAACTAGGGCACAAATGAATACCAAAATATATATAAGAACTCAAACACTGGGTCACAGACCCAGCCCATGACATCAAATGTGGATCACCTAGTTGATCAACCTGCTGCTGCCTCTTCTGTAGATGACTTGTCTGCTTTGACTTAAGATTTGGCTTTTGAACTTTTACTCGCTGTGTGTCTTGAATTTGGGTCCATTTCCTCCAAGTCATTAAAGAGAGGTTTAAATTGTCTTTTTTATCTAGATGTTTTTGAACTTTTGAACTTAAAAATGATATATTAACAATTAGAAAGGCAGTTTAAGTGACCCTGAAAGGGGGAAGATTGTTGGTGCCAGACTGGCTCACCAGAGTATTTCTGAAACTGATAATCTACCTGCATTATTCCACACACAAAGAAAGGTCCCCCCTAAAAAATCTTCAGTGAGCAGCAGTTCTCTGCCTTGTTGATCCCAGGGGTCAAATGTGAATGGCCAGAGTGCTTTGAGTTGATAGGGAGCCCACTTGTTACAGCCAAGGTATGAAGAAACACATCATCATGCTGAACCTTAAGGCAGATGGTCTGCAGCTGCAGAATGCTGTCAGCTAAGAATTGGAAACTGAGGCTACAACTCTTGCAGGTTCACCAAAATTGGACAATCACAGAATGGAAAACCATCATCTGTTCTAATGTGTCTCGGTTTCTGCAGTGACTTCAGGTCATCCTCTAATAGCAACATCACAAATGGCAAATTCATTGCTGATGCTGCAGTTGCAGAACACACAGCTGCATTTCTCTCTGCATTTTTCCTTCGATATTTTGTGGATGTAATTGAGAAGTGTGTCGGGGAGAAAGGATTTTCGGTCACACTGGTCACGTCTACACGTTAAGCCAGCAGCTCAATACTGCTGAGCAATTTACAGCTAAGTCTGCAGTTTCATTCTCATTAAGATGCAAAACTTGCTGGGATGCAAATTCAGAGAGGGGGTTTCTTTCTGCTGATAATAAATATTTGGTGGTATTTTTAGGTGCTTGACTCTTTTTTTTTTGCACAGTTGTAGTTTTTGATAAAAGGCTCTGCTGTCCAGATATTTGAAAAGCACCATAAACAAAGTGTTAAAGTATACAGTATGTCTGTTCCTTTGCAATTTGACAGTAATTAGGTCGTTTTAGGTATAAACTAATATAGACAAACGATTAGAGCTCTAATAGATTGATGCAAGATCAATATCTTGCATCAATATATTGATGCAAGATATTGGTCATTGGACCACCAAAGGTCCAATGACCTTTGGTGGCCGCAAGAGGCTTTGAACCAGTCATGTTTCAACACTGAAGACATCCCAGTAATGTGACATGACTATAAATGCATGTTCATAGAGCAGACCATCGACACAAGATACACTAAAGCAATACTAATATTATATAGATGGATTTATATTATATTGTATATCTTGGACCTGATGATTCACAAACCAAAAATTGTGATTGTTGTTAGCTTGTTGGGCTTTTTACATTTGCTCCACAGACTGGTTAGAATCAAAAAATAAATTATAATATAAATAGTTTTTTCTTTGCCTAGTATTGGGTTAAGACTACTGTAAATGACACCAAAACCATTATAGGCAGATCCAACAGATCTCAATAGTTTAAATTACAAAGAATAGATTCTTGGATTTAAAAAAAACTAAACAAAAACACATCTAATTTTGTGTGATGAATCTTAAAAATTACAAGTTTTGTACCCCGATGTCAAAGTGGAACATATGCTCTTTAAGCAATTGCAGTCATCAAGTGTGATTGTATGTCTATAAAAGCAGAAGTTTTAGCAGTTCACTTGTGTGTAGCACAGTGCCACAAGGAGTGGATGTCCCAGCGTATTCATGACGGTCAAAGAGAAAAGATGGAACAATATGGCTTGTTGTAGCCTCTTCTCTCTAATAAACAACAAGGCAGCACAGTGCAGGTTTGCAAAGCTGCACAAAACTTCCGGAGCAATTGTGTCTTCATGAGCGTAGACCAACCGGTCGCAGCAGATGGCCGCCCCTCCCTGAGCCTGGTTCTGCTGCAGGTTTCTTCCTGTTAAAGGGGAGTTTTTCCTTCCCACTGTCGCCAAAGTGCTTGCTCATAGGGGGTCATATGATTGTTGGGTTTTCTCTGTATCTATTATTGTAATATCTACTGTACAATATAAAGCGCTTTGAGGCAACTGTTGTTGTGATTTGGCGCTGTATAAATAAAACTGAATTGAATTGAATAAAACTTTGTGGAACATACACTTAACCTTTATCTTAGACAAGACACGTAGGGTCTTCTGTGTGCGATGTGAACATACAGTAAATGTAGTAGATATTTCTGAATTGTTCCCCACCTGCACTTTGCTATTCTGTGGCAATTGTTTTTGCCATGTAACCTACAACCGAGACTGAAATGAATTAGGATCCTGCGTTATCACAGTGCAGTTCTTGAGTTGTTTTTTAAAATCCACTCATGTTTTTCTGTGTGTTTTGAAATTAAGTATAAAGACTGCATGGAAACATCATACATCACGAAACAGGGCTGAGACAGAAAAGTGTGTGTACTGATAACAGAGAATGTAACTGTTCAATGAAAAGAAACAAGTGAATAAATGTGTCTGTGTGGAGTAATGAGGAAAGAAAACTCATCTTCCTCACATTAACATGAAGCAAACACAAGTGCCAGCATCAGTATTCATCATTTTATTGAGTTATTTTATTTGTTCAAGCCCTGCTATCTGTAAGTCAGCAGAAAAGACTCAAAACTCTTTTTCACAGGGCCTTTAGCAGAGAATAGACACTAGGTCCTTACCTTCAAAGCAGATTAGACACTGAGGTAAATAGAGAGAATGAAGTGATGCAACAGCACAATGTGAGCCAGAGAGGGATGCAGCGCAAATGGGGCTTCAGAGTCATAGCATGCCAAACCTCAAGTCACCAGAGCTCTTATTACGTAACTACTCTGTAAGTGAGGCTCTTCTTTTTACTACTTCCCTAGGCTACTACGCCTCTTCACCAGTCTAAAAAGGATTTATTACCCTTAGAAAAGTGCAAATTTGCTGTTTCTCAGTTGCTGTTCTCGGGGCATCAGCGGGGTTTATTATTTCAAATCCCAACTTTGCAGCTTTGTCTTCATTAAAAAATTCCTCTGTTTTTTGTTAACTGGGGAAATGCCATTGACTCCTCATCACAGTCAGAAGCACCTTAATGGTACAGTGTGTGATTTTAGTGTTGCGATCACAAACTTTAAAGAAAACAGTTACAAAAGGCTGAATATATTTCTGCCTGTTTTGATGTCTTTTGACGTTTTAACTTTTTAATAGCAGCACCGAGTTGTTTCTTATGGGACGTGCAGTTCCTGTGATGATCTGTATGGTTTAATGCCAGCACATTTGCCAGCATGACTTCTTTTAGTTGTTGGCTATTTTTAGCAGCAGAACCTACTGTGCACTGCCTGCTCAGCCTCTAACACCAGAAACATCAAACACTGCCATTAAGTTTAAAGCTTTAAAGATACTTCTTTGTGCCCCACCTGGTCTCGGATTTGTTGCTAATCATGTTTATACGACAAATTAAATGATAAATAATGAAAGATTTGAGTAAAATGTAAAGACGAGGCTAAACCAAAGGAAAATCCACCTTAAGGCACACACCAAATAAGCTGATGCTTGTGTGTTTTTGGTACTTCCTGTAATTTATCAGAATATATTTAGATACAATTTTTTATAATAAACCCCTTCACATTTATTAAAACCACCTTTTAATAGTCTTGAGAAAGGTTTTTATTCTGGTTAATTAAAAAAACATATATTGCTAGCTTGACTTTAATTGTAAAAACCATTAAAAAATGCTTGTGTACATGCTAAATGATTTGATTTTACAAAGTAAGTGCACACAAACAGATCTGATTACACAGCAGAAGGAGCTGGCTGCAGCTGACTTGATGTGTATCTTCTTTGAGGTATTCATCCTTGTTCTGCAGAATTTTGGGAACATAAATAAACAAATAAACAGGGCTCGTAAGTGTGTTTTTTTGGTGAAGTGGGGCTGTTAAAGGCGTCTGCTGGGAGGCTTAGCATGCTGTGCTGGGTTTTTCGGGACAGCTTGTATGCTGGGAGGGACAGACTTAAGGGCTGAAGCCTGCAGACTGGGAGGCTTTTACCAGCCTTCAATTGGATTATTTATGTGACCGAGAATAAAAAGCGGATGGGCGTGCATGTTGAGTTAGTGTGTGCCTGCCTGTGTGTGCCTGCACTTCCTTTTGTGTGAGGAAGCAGTTTGACTGTGCAGCAGCATGTGTGCATGTCACCGACACTTGTCTAACCTTAGCGAATAAAGGAACTGCTGAGGGGATTTTTTCCAAGACCGAAAAAAACATCACTGACTGTGCACACACAAACAATTACAATAAACATGAATCAAGTGCTGTGATCCAGTGCATTTATCAGTGCAGTGTTAAGCCTCACTGTTATGATGATTTCTGATATGAGGTTCAGTTCTACGGTGGTGATCGCAGGATGTGCACAGGTCAAGTGCCACTATGACCCTCCAGAAAATAACGAGGACAGGGGATGATCGTTCAGCTCTTTAATGGCAGATTTAGCGTG
>NW_005187430.1:2002458-2004705 GCF_000239375.1 Pundamilia nyererei
AAAAAACCCCATAATAGATACAAAAATTTTATATTTTACTGATATTTTAGAATCAAACTACACGATGGAAACAATTCCCATCAGTGTCATATTAGTTCATTAATTCATCGCAGTAACTTTAACTAAACTAAAACTAACCACACTATTGCATTACATGATGAATTTGTATTTTATTTTACTTTATTTTTTTCTCCTGAAGTGACTCGGATCTCTTTCTGTTTTGACTTTAAACAAGCCACTCAGATTTTAAATCAGTCTCCTGCTTATATTTATCTTTTATTCCATGTCAGCACCTTGCAGCTTGGTCAAACCTGAGAGAGCAACAACCACAACTATGCAAATTAGATTGATATCTATGGAGAAGCTTCTGATGATGTCATTGATGGTGTTCTTTAACATACTCTGGTGGCAAATCAGCTGTGTTCATGCCAAAGCTGGATATGTGACTTACAAAACCTGAGTTACTGGTAAAGAAAAAATGGTTTGGTTCAGAACCTAAAATATTACTTATGAACTGTTTTTTATGCGAGACAAGACAAACGTGCTCCACAATTTATTATCAAAACGTTTAGAATTTCAAATTAGTTTTACAAGGTGCCATGGTGCCTCCTCTCTCTGGCTCAGAGACAAAAGGCTGCTGTGTCTCTCTCTGCTTGCACTGGAGACCCAAATGAACAAAGAGCCCCACACCCAGACAGTAAATGCTTTTTATTATGTGTGATGAACAGGATACTAAGGTGATTGGTCAAAATTTGCATGAAAGCCACAGTTCTCGTTATTTGGCTGAGATCCAGCACTTCGACTCACGTTTCTTCTTCTGCAACTTTTGCAGGCAGCACTTCCGTTTTCCTGGCAGCCATCTCTTCAAGTTAACATGATAACAAACTGATCATGAAGAGGGGTTTGTTTCTACTCTCACTGCTCATCTGAAAGCTCTTCCCTGAAACTCCAGGTAGTTTATGTTAGGTACAGATTATAATCTGCCTGACTTGTCTGCTGTAAGGGAATTGTTATGTAAAGATTTGGCTTTAATAATGTAAAGATTTGGCTTTAATAATATAATTAATTTAATTGATATGTACACCTCTGTTAATATCTTGTCTTTTTTCAGTGCATTAGAAATGTCAGACCTTTCATTTTTAAGATGAAGAATTTTAATATTTCATATTAATATTTGAACATTTTCATAATGTTTTGGAAAGCCAGTAATTATACACAGCCAACAGCAGGGAGAAAGCTATGCTGTTTCTGTTGACAAAGCATTCTGCTGTATGGAACAAAACAGGGAGAGTGAGAGACATCTGAGATTAAAATAACTAAGAGAAGCTCAGGTCTTTAGGTCATCCCTGCTGCACATGTGTGCTCTTGAGAAAACACACCAGAAAATACCCCGGCTGTTTGTGTTCACTGCGCATTTTGCAAAATATATCTTATGACATCCCATAAACAGATGCACAGAGATGATCTGTTGTTAAACCTTTTTCAGTTATACAAAAGCATTTGTTTTTAAAAACTTACATTTTTGCATTATATAGTCAAATGTTTCTATAGACAATTCCCCCTGGGTTAATGGTATTCTGGGACATCTTATATTAGTCTAACCCTGACTATCACCTCACAGTGTTACAATCTAAACTAGGCTAAAACCTTGTTTGGTACTATAGTTGGTTCCAATTTTTCACAGCTAAAAATAGCAATGTAGAATGTAACTATGGGCTAACTGGCATATTGTGAGAGGGAAAGAAGCTGCAGGCCAAATCTCAGTTTCCAGGACAGGATATCTTCAGGCTTTGAGAACAATTACTCATTTCTCACACGATCTCTGTTTCCAAAGTCAGTTAGTATGCTATCATTCTCCAAGATCCGTTCTCTATACATCTGTCACAGTCTAATGTTCTATAAATATATGGATCTTGTACGGCAACTAAACCCTTGCTGTGCTTGTCAGGTTTCATCCAGACATGGGTAACTCTTATGTTTATGTTCAAGGAAAGAGTTCTGTTATATGTAAGCTGTCATTATCTCTCTTGATTATCTTGTATTTGGTGAAAAAAGGTTCTCTGATCTCTGCATCAAATAACTTTCCAATCAGTTTTTGCAAATCAAAATTTCTCCAAATAATAGCTCCTGTTAGTGCATTTAAAATGTTTTAAGTCAAAACGAGCTATGACCTGAACAGCGTCCTAGTATATATACAGTGGGGCAAAAAAGTATTTAGTCAGCCACCAATTGTGCAAGTTCCCCCAC
>NW_005187430.1:2014360-2022627 GCF_000239375.1 Pundamilia nyererei
TACCTCTGGTGCAAATTACTGACCTCTGTCATCATTTTAGGTGGGGGAACTTGCACAATCGGTGGCTGACTAAATACTTTTTTGCCCCACTGTATATATATATTTTTTTATTTTTTTTATTTTTATTTTTTTTAAATATGTATGATACTGAATGTTTCACTGAATGTGACTGTGTAAAGTCATGGTCTCTACTTTCTTTAGGCCAGCACTGTTTTTAATTCAAGTGCTCCTAAAGAGGCTGGCTTTTTAATGGAATTTAAATGTTTGTGGACAGGACTGTCAGAATGAGACGAATCGCTGTGTGTGTCTTTGAAAGATGAGGGGTAAGGTTGTGGGTAAGAGAAGGGTGTAAGTGCAGATATGTTATAAAGATGTCTCTTTATCCTGCCATCAAGACACTAAAAGGAAGTGCATTTTCCAAAACTAGTATTGGAGGATAGCCAACAGAAGACCATTGAGGTGTAAAGGGAGTTTGGTGGCTGTGCAACAGTGAAGCTAGTGATTGATTTTTGAGTCTCACAGGACAATTTAGTTTAAGGAAAATTAGGTTGTTGCTCTTTGGACTCCTTTCGCTTCCAGGTTATTGATCCCAGAAATCTGTGAATATCTTAAGTCCAGCATGGCTCATCAATTTTTGATGTCCTCTGGAAACAGATCCATTGTCGCTTGTGCTGCTCAGAGCAATTTGTCCACCATTACCAGTGGAAGTGAGAGAGTTTCAAGCTCTGTTCTTGGATGCCTCTTGCCAAAATGAACAGAACACATTAAGTAAATTTTAATTACCGTCCTCCAATGTTCTTTAGGTATACTATATCTACAACATGCTATGATTGACCAGTCATGCAGGGGTGAAAATGATCACATGTAAATGTAATTTAATCCGATTTCCAACTCTTTATTGCACTTTGGGGATAGCTGAGAATATTTTTGGAGAAACGATCTATTGTATGACGGCCAACTTTTCACTCCCCCGTCCTGTGGTCCATTCAGAATAGAATGTAAAGCATCACCTAACTGTGGTCAACCTCAGCTCTTGCTTGTTTTTATGGATTTCCAGTTGGTTTTTAGTAGTTGCGTCATTAAAATTGGTTGAGACACTCACAGTAGAGTTTCAAACAGTTAAATTTTATTGCCCAGCTTTAGCAAAAGTATTTTTGGACAAGCTAGTCCATCTTCCTAATGTGAATAAATAGAAAATTTCATTTTGTTTAGCATTTCCAATAATTATACCTTCATTTTGCCCCGATGGTGGAGGATAATTCTCATGGTAAATAATGTAGGCTCATATCATGGCTATAAGCAGAGCAGAGATGTTCACAACTGATTGAACATATAGTTTATTCTACCTTTGGTGTTTAAAATATGAAAATGTACACGTCCTGTATTCAAACGCGTGCATATTGTTAGTAGAAGTCATAGCGACTTTTTTTCCTGTTATGTCTCCTGATTGCTGTACAGGAGAGCCCCTTTGTGCAATTCTGTGCCTGAGCGCTCATTGTAGCACAGCACAGTGCATTAGTTTAGTGTGTGTTTGTGATTGTCTAAGGTTCGATGGGCAGAAAGTCTGCAGGAGCATTAGGGACGAGGTGCAGCGGAGAGTAGAGCAAGTCATCCATGCACACAGTCTCATTTTCTTTCTTCTTCCCTGTCTGGTAAATAATGAATTGTTCAACTTAAGAGGAAAAAGAAGCCCATTTTTTCCTCTCCTGTGTGTCTGTCTCCAGAGAAGTAAGAGCTACATTAATGAAAGACGAGGGAGGATTTTCTCTGCGGTCTAGCTGCTAGAAATGAGAAAAACTAACATGCTTTTAAAAGCAGAAGAGTTAGTAATAGGTGTTCTTTAAAGTAATTTTTTTTCTAATACAGTAGCAATAAAAGCCAATATGTGTGTGTGTGTGTGTGTGTGTGTGTCTGTGTGTGTGCGTGTGTGTGCTGTTATTACCCTTTGAGTAGTTTCTTGTAACTGCTAAAACAGTTATTAGATGAACAATTATTAGAGTGATAGGTCCAGTAGTTACAGCAAGAAGAATTTGACATCTGTCTGTTTTATAACTTTGAAATGTATTTTATTTTGTTTCTGTTCATCACTTTGTTTTGTTTTGGGTTTTTTCTTCTTTTAAATCTCCTCTATAAAAATTGTCGATTAATCAGTGTCATCATTGGACATGTACTAGAGTATAAGTGTTGGTCTTGATCGCTACCCTCTGACTTTTGGTGAAGTCCACCTGTGGAAAGAATATGCCACAGAGGAAAATGTTAAAAGAAACAGCTGAAAATAAACAACTACCTGTTGCAGCATGTGCCAGCACTCTGTTGCTCAACATGGTTCAAGTTAGAGGACATTCAAAGTCCAAAAGGAAGATATTCTGCTCAATGCCAGCTCCATGTCCTTAATCTAGGCATCTAAAAGGGTAATATTTGCTTTATTGGAGTTTAAATAATCCTCATGGGGGCAGTGATCTTTCCTGGTAGTCTGTATTGTCTCGTTCAATTCCTCTTGTGGAGATCGGTGATGGCGAGGTGTGCTTTGGTGTTTCTTTAGAATTAATTGTGGGAGTGTTGCAGAGCAAACAATCCCACGTGAGGCAAAACCTGCTGTGTCTCATGAACCACCTCACATAAAGTAAACACATCACTAGGCAGCTGGTAACATGTGACTGTGTTTTTCTGGAGTCCCTGTGTGCATGTTTGGATGTAGTTTCTGTGTTGGTTCCCCCGTGGTGGCTGCGTGGCAGGGAGATGACGGCCACGATTAGGATTTCTTCTCCTCTCAGTCCGTCAGGGCTGTTTGGAATGTGGCTGAGAGACAGAGAGCCATACAAACAAGCTATAAATAGAACAGTAAATAAAGGACATAGTACTGTAAATACTGTACATGTGATACTATATACACTTGCCCAAACACTATTTGTGTTTGGGCAGGTTCAGCAATATCCTTTTGTAGTGATGCTGGCACCTCCTGATTACATTTATTGTGTTGTACAGTGTGCTGGTATAAGAATTGATAACACATACGAAATGATACATCTGACACAATTGTACAGGATACAGAGAAATATATACATAGATTGATTGCTGGAGTTTTACCCCTCAGGATAAAAGGCTGATGGCATATTGTCTTCACCCCAGGCGGTGTGGACAGGCGGTGTGTCACGAAGTGGGATGGACTCAAGCGCAGACAAGGCAGCTAGAATACAGTTCTGTTTATTACTATACAACACCAGGTGCAAATATATACAAGTGAGAGGGCGGGGGGGATCCAGGGCACAGGGAAATCCGGGAAAGGAGCTCCTCACACACAAGGGACTTCACAAAAAACACAGCACACCAGCAGCCCGCACACCAAGGGTTCCAGGGAAACGGAATTCCTGTTTACAGACAACAAGTAATTAATCCAAAGGGTCAGCGATACGAAAAGGCAGCAAGAGACTAGTACTCCGGAGCTTACTACCGAGGTTACTCATTAGTCCAGCGACGAGATGTTTCCAGCCACTGCCTTAAGTAGTGGATGAGTTTAGGCGACGAGCCACAGGTGTGTGATTAACTCCAGGTGCGAGGGCCAGGGGCGGGAGCCCGCAATGAGCTCCACCCCGGCGAGACACGGCAAGCGTGAGAGAGGTAGATGTAAACAAGAAACATATGTAGCCAACCTGAGTCAGCCGGGCAGACACGGGGACCATGACACGGTGTGGACACCCAGCTTTGTGAACACAATAACACAAGAAAGACATGACCTAGTATGTCAATTTTATACCATAAGTGCATCTGTTTAAAATCTTGAACAAGCCAGAATTTCAGTGACCTCGACCTCAAGGTCAAGTTTTCTGAAAATCCTGGGAATCTGATAATTCAAGAAGAAAGCCACCTAGGATTATCAAATTGATTCTTGACATATCTCCAGTTAAAGACTTCTTAATGAAAGTCATGGATGGTTGAGAAGCTGAAATATAGTTTATTTTCTGTTAGCCTGATCACGGTTGTAGTGGATTAAGTACCAGAATGCTTCACTGCCACACAGGCACTCGCATATATCCACATGCATAATTCTAAAGTTATGCAACTTACTTTCTGTCTGTAGAAAGTTGGCATATGATCAAATGTTCAACAGACTTTGTATGTCACATAAATATGTCTCTTTTAAATCTCTGCCTGTCTGACCATCTCCGTCAGCCCCTATGTAAGGGACATGCATTGGCTGAGATTCAGTCTCTCTCACATTCACAAACACAATTATTAATTAATTATTAATAAGGATCTCTCTTGTATGTAATATGATTTACAGCTTGCTTTGTGTTGATGAAGTTAACCAGGTTATCATTATGAACAAGTATATGCGAACTATTATGTAATTTTCCTGAACCTTTTAACAAGGCTAATTCAACTCCCAGCTAAAGGCAATGCTCACATCAGTGGTAACAGATATTTTGGATATGAAAAAAATGTTTGGTTGGCAAGAGATTCTTTGTTTTTTCTTGTTTGTATGTTTTGTATTTAATGTTATGTATACATGCGGTAATCTTTCATGAGATTTTAATTTAATGTTTACAGTGTGTGTAGATGTTTCCCTGCTATTTAAGAGACTACATTTGCTTGAAAAAAAGAGATGAGCTTCTTTTCGTCCCTTAAGTCAGTAAATTCTACCTCCTCACGTTCTTGTTTCTGCCCAGCAGTCTCTCGATCTCGCTGCTGCTATTTTTAGAGGCTTCATGATATGAGCTCCTTCGATGCCTGCCAGAACAGAGCTGTAATGTCCCTCCCTCACTGCCGCTTCCTGTCGGTTGCTCTTATTGTTATTTCATTTTCCCATTGATGTGGGATCGCGGTCGGATCCAGCCCAGGCAGACGTGCGGTCCGGTTTGGATTCCTTTATTCACTCCGCCTATTGTTGTATGAGCCAATTGAGCATCTATCCATCATGGTGACTGCTGCTGGTTTGATTTTGTGTGTGTAACAAAAAAAACACAACTCAACAGAAAGAATTTAATCAAGTGCATACACACACACACACACACACACACACGCTGAGGCATTCTCTCTCACACACAAACACACACACCTAACTTTTACTTCAGCGCTCTCGATTAAACTTCCCACACCAGCCTCATCTCTGAGTTATTACTCGACTTCCACCTGTCATGGTGGCTCCTGGTGCTTGGTCTCCAGGGGCCTCTTTGAAATGGCAGGGCAAGGTGTGGAAAGGAAGCAGACGGCCTCAGTTGTCTATTAATGTGATATGCTGTAAAGTCAAAGTCAATCTGGGACTACAAAGATTTTAATTTATCCGAGATTAGTTCGTGGTGTTGACTCCAAAACCCCTGAATGGTTTGAAAGATGAGGATGGATGGATAGTTCATGGTAACTATAAAAAGTTTTGTCTATATACAGTGGTCCCTCGTTTATCGCGGGAGTTAGGTTCCAAAAATAACCCCCGATAGGTGAAATCCACGAATTTCCTCATTTAAATTTGTATTTCACCTTCAAATTGTTTCATTTTATTTTATTTCCTTGGCTTGGTATCATCCTTTTCAGCTCAACCTCACGTGTCTGAATGTAGTTGTTTTTTCACTGACATACTGTATTAACTGTATGGGGGGCGATCGTGGCTCAAGAGTTGGGAGTTCGCCTTGTAATCGGAAGGTTGTCGGTTCGAGCCCCGGCTTGGACAGTCTCGGTCGTTGTGTCCTTGCGCAAGACACTTCACCCGTTGCCTACTGGTGGTGGTCAGAGGGCCTGGTGGCACCAGTGTCCGGCAGCCTCGCCTCTGTCAGTGCGCCCCAGGGTGGCTGTGGCTACTATGTAGCTTGCCATCACCAGTGTGTGAATGTGTGTGTGAATGGGTGGATGACTGGATATGTAAAGCGCTTTGGGGTCCTTAGGGACTAGTAAGGCGCTATATAAATACAGGCCATTTAACACAACTGATCTGAAATCGCGCCAAGAACATAAAAATCCTAGTAGTATTTTTTTTTCACCGTAAAAAAACACAGACATGTTGAGTAAATTATTTTTATAACTTGAAATGCAAATATAAATTGTACATTTTGAAAACTTATAGTATAGTATAGTTATCTAAAAGTGCAGCTGATACACCTGCCATTTTTTTAATTTTGTACAACCCTTTAAAAATATTACTATAACTAAAATGAGAGAACAATCAGCTGTCGCAAAAGGATGCCCCACAAATTATTTGTGCCAGTAAAAGAAATTTTTTTTCCACCACAAGACAGAGGAGAACAGCACAGGGATAAACCTGCAGGCCTGACAACAGGAGGTGTATCACTCCGCTGGTTTTCTACTTGGTGGCAGTGTTTACACTGCAATGTGCTTTTGTGACATTCATTAGTTCCCTCACTGACACACAAAACAAAACAACGACTACACAACAGACTAACTATACATGTAACTATACATGGCTTTTTTCTTTCTTTACTGTTTTTGCGCTGTCCTTAGAAAATGCTTTTTAAAAACAAAAAAAAAACAAAATGTGATGATATATATTTTATCAGAACTCTGGATTTACTGGCCTGTAATTAAAATTTAAAAACCGGTGTATACGTTGAAGTCCGAACTTTCAACACAGGCTAAAAGACTCAGCGTGGCTGCAGATTGTTGCTATGTCAGCTTAAATCAGTCATGTGATTTGGAGGTGCAGCGTGTCCGTGGACCCCAGAGGGTTAATAACCCTCCCCTTCATTCTATTTCCAGAGTGTAACAACCAACCACCTACGTGAAACCTAAATTCCCATGGTGTTGTTCAAAATGTGCTCTGGCACAATTCTAGGCATCGGTTGCTACTGAAAACAAGAAAAAAGCCAGTCTGCGCTATGGACTGAACCATTTTTTAATGCTGGAGTGGGGTAACACTATGCAATATTTTCAGTTTTAGAATTTGTATTCACTGCTAACTGTAACTATGCTCAAAGTGTTAAGAGATTATTTTAGGGTGGCACTTGCCACCCCATGCGACCCTTCTAGAGCCGCCCCTGTCCCCATGGAAAAACGTGGGGGGAGCAGGAAGACCCCTATTTAGGAAGAGAGTAGGCATTTGTACTAATAGATACAACACTGATTAAGTCAGACACTGCATGAAAAGGAGAAAATTGGGTGGATCAAACTGCAGCAGCAGTTTCAAATTGCAATATGTTTTAAAGGTGCTTAAATTAGATGATCTACCTGTATCATCTGCTGGACTTAAATTTGCGGCTTAAGTAAACTAAAGCTATACCCAGGTTAGTAAACATTAATTAACTTGATGACTAAAATAATTAATCCTACTTCCAGTTAGCAATAAATTCCTTGCACAAAGTCTGTACAAGATTCACCGCCCCCATCACGGCCCTTTGTAACGTGAAACGCAAAACTACTTTCTGTTAAAACTTGAGCCTTGGCACACAAATTATTATGAATTTGTGTGCCCTTTCCATTAATGGTCATCAAAGATGAATCATGGTGCAATACATAGACAAATCGTGATTTATGTGCATGACAACATCCGCGACAAACAAGACCCTGACATGCATGCTAAAGCCTTAGAGAAGAAAAAAGGAAAAAAAACCCCAAAACATCTGAGAAACAAACAATCTAAAACAACCACACTGTGCCACCCTCAAGGCAAGAAGAGGTCTCAAGCTGAGGCGGCAGTGTTGTTGTGAAGACCTGTGTATGTTTTTTGATTCGCTACGATAACACTGGGAAAATGCACCACCTAGTAAATACATGCTGATTCTTAAGAGTAATGATAACAGAAGCACAGAGCAGCACAGCTGTTATGCTTCTGATGCATTTCTCAATGTTAGCACAGATGGTAGAGTTACCTTCAAACCAGGTACCAGAGAGGCTCACACTGACTACAGAATTAGTGCCAGAAGAAAATATCTTGTGATTATCTTCTGCTAAAAAACTATTATTGCCAAGTTTATATGTGTCCAAAGTGTCTCTCACCTGAAAAGAATATTCCTAAGATCATGACATGAGAAGTAAACACAACTTTATGTCTGTCAGAGCTGATACCAGAGGTACGTCTTTGATAAATGGATTCGTTTTTATATTGCTTTTTTACTGTACTTGATCACTCAAAGTGCATTGAACAAAATCCTTCACACGCATTCATACAAGGACTTTTCTTCTATGCCTAAGTAGGGATGGGTACCGGTGTCCGGTGCCATGATGGCACCGGTTCTGACATAAACGGTAGTAACCAGACCGAAAAGCAGCGCACATTTCGGTGCTTTATTTCGGTGCTTTTTTTTCCTGAGCTGTGATACACT
>NW_005187430.1:2023795-2059449 GCF_000239375.1 Pundamilia nyererei
TTTGTGTTCTCCATTCTTTAAGCACCGGTTCGAGCACCGTTTAAGCACCGGCACCGTTTCAAAAGTACCGATTTGGCACCGGTATCGGATAAAACCTAAACGATACCCATCCCTATGCCTAAGTGCTTTCTATCTAACATTCACACTTTGATGAATGCACCAGAGAGTGTCCATCAGAGAATGAGTCACCAGTAGCTTGACTAAGGATGCTTAGGGATGCTGACTGGATCAGCCAGGGATTATAGCACCAACCTTCCAGTTAGTGGATGACCTGCTCCAGTTCCTGAGCCACAGCCACCTCGATCTTTGTGAAAGACACCTTTTTTTAGGTCACTTAGAGTGTAGCTAAAATGAGTCATGAATGGGTTACTTGACTTCTTCTGCTTTTTCTCTCAGCTACTCACTTTCTCCATCCGTATCCTTAGCATTCTGTTCTGTCACACATCCACACATCCATGAATCCTATTTGTAGTTTTCCTCTTTTCCTCCTACCTGCTAGCTTCATATTCAGCATCCTTTGTCCAGTATATCCACTGTCCCTCCTCTGTCACTCTCCAAACCATCTCAGCCTTTCAAACTTTGTCTCTTAACTCCGTAACCTGAGCTGTCTCCCTGAAGTACTCATTTCTAATCCTCTCCATTCTCTTCACATCTTTAACTCTGTCAAACCATCCATCACAGCAGGTCTTTCGCTCTTGCTGCTATCCTTCTGTCACAAATCACCTCTGAAAACTCAGCTCCACCTGCACCACCCTGCCTGTGCTCTCGTCTTCACCTCTCTTGTGCACAGTGTGTTGGTTTGCATGGTTGATTGCAGCTATTTAAACTTGTCTGCCTTCACTACTTCTACACCTTGCAGCTTCACTGTTACACCTGTTTCACTCTCATTCACACTCTGTTGCTTCTACTGCTTGAACCCATCTGTCACTCCCACCACACTCCTACTGCACAACTCGCCACTGTCTCGCTGTTGGATGTCCCGTACCACCCTTTCCTCCCACTCCTGATTTCCTCGTGCAGTAGCACAGTTCTTCTCTTGGCACCCTATCGCATACTTTCTCTAAATCCACAAAGAGACGTGGCGATACCTTCTGACTTACTTTATTCTTGCCCGCCAGCACTCTGAAAACAAACTGCATCTTCAACAGGTAAAAAAGTATTAAACCCGTCACCAGTTTTCTGAGTAAGAATATTTTAAAGGTGCTTTTGACATAAGTTGTCTACAGATGTCTGTAACAACCCATGCAAATTACTATCAGCTGATCATTTTATTAAAGATGAGAGTTGAAAAACTGACAGTTTTTCAACTCTCAGTAATGCCATAGTGATCGTTTGATATATGGACCTGCAGCGGAGTTTAGGTCCAGACACGGCTAGTGACGTCAGACTGAACAATCGGATAGTCTTGCAAGATGAGACCAAAACAAAGGCACTGTATTTCACCTCAAAAACACCATACGAGCAGTAAAGTGTGGAGGTGGGAACATTATGGCTGTTTTTCAGCAAATGACACTGGAATGCTTTATGTAATGGAAAGAAGGATGAATGGAAAAATTCTTTCAAGACATTCTTTATAAAAATTTGCTGCCATTTCCAGGATGATGAAGTTAAAGTGAAGGGGGATGTTTCAGCAAGAATATGATCTTAAACACACAGCCAAGGAAATTCAAATGATTTCAAAGAAAGAAAATAAAGCTGCTAGAATGGCCCAGCCAATCACCTGACCTGAATCCAACTGAATATCTGTGGAAAGAATTAAAGCTCAGAGTTTATAGAGGGGCTCAAGAAACCTCAAGATTGTGGCAGAATTGGTCGAAATCACACCTGAGCAATGCATGTGAATAGTTTCAAATGGCTTTTGGACAAAGCATTAAACACATTCCAATAAGCATTTTTAAATACTTTTTCCCTCTGTGTTCCTCATTATTACGCATATCCTAATTTATGGACCTCTATGCTTTGATTTCTTTGCATGTGTGGATTGGATGGGTTACCAACATCTGGTGAAAACGTCAAGTCAACAGCACCTTTAGAAATATATCTACTTGGAAAATTGGTGACATGTCCAATACTTATTTCACCTGCTGTATCGTGCACTTTCTCTGCTCGCTGATCACCTTTCATCTTAACCTAGCTTCAAAAGCTTTCCCCTAACTTTATGGTATGGTTTATTTAAGACAAGTTGGTTGTCTGGACCAACAGACCTTCCACTTTCCACTTCTCTCTGCTGTCTACTTTTTCCTCACTTTCCCAGTCATCTGGTGACTCTTTCCTACCACCCAGAAAACTTTCTTCACTATACAGCTTCCAAAACTTTATCCTTCCTTCTTCAACTTCCACCACAAAACCTTACACTGAAAATCACTATTCATATTTCAATTGAGAGTACAAAATATTCAGCTGTAATATGTGTTTTTTGCATCGTTATGGAACTGACTGACTAACAGATGGTAAAAAAGTGGCATTTTAATCAGTATCACTTCTGCAGAATTTGTATGCTTTGCTTCAACTTGCAGCGCTAACCTGGGAATTCTAAATAAGTCTGCTGACTCTATGTGACTGTGTTGTTTACACCGTGGCACTGAAACTGCAGTGTGTAAAAGGGTTGCAACTACCCTTGTAAGTACTACTAATGATGATGATGATAAAAAGGGGGGCATACTGTCCATCGTCTTCATTTAGAAATCACATGCTTCAGTCACATGCCAGTTCCAGGCTCAGGTGGTTTTACCTGCAACCCTCTCAGGTTCCAACTCAATATAGTACATGCAGAAATAACACATTTTACACAGATGAGCATTGTTTCACCTATGAAAGGCAAAACAAGCCTATTGTTACCATCTAGGGAAGCAGGTTTGGCACTCATGGGCAGAAAGGTGATAAAGTGTCGATACTGGACACCCAGGGGTGGAATTTTTCTGAAGATCAAATTTTTTTTTCTTTACCTGCCTCTGCCTCTTCTATGTTCCTGACACCCTGCCAACTATAAGCCTGTGTATTGATTCCTGAATTACATAAACTGCCTGTTACTTAACCAGCTGTATCTGCATTTGGATCCTGGTTCCAGTTGCCTGCTATAGGAGCTGTTAAACTGCCACTTTCTGCTGCTTCAAACCTTTTTTTTTATAAATGTTATTATTGTATAGATACAGCTAATGTGAGATGAAAGCAAAAACGCCTCGATTGCAATTAAACTAGGTTTTATTGCTCTATTACTTTGCATAATTGACTCTGACAGATTTCTAGCTGGCAATGGTAATGGGAGGGTTTGGATGTGTTTCAGTTTGCTGAGCTGGCTTTGGCTTTATGTATATATATCCTGCTGGTAATTACATAAATTGTTTTTATATGAGAGTGCAGAGTAAGGTAATTTAGAAATACTTTTAATTGTCATCATCATTTCAATGAGTCTAATTTATTGCAAGTAAATGATGAGGTTAGCTGACAGAGAGCATGTATGCTGTAAGTTTGTAACCTCCAGTGACAGCTTCTTTGGTCAGATATCAATTCAGGCAGCAAAAACACACAACATTGAGGGTTAACAGCATCAAATCTTAAGATAATATTGTGAGTATGTTTGTGAACAGTTATTACTTAAACCTCCATCCACTATAAGCAATTATTTACGTGCAAAGCCATCGGACTCCCTTGTTTTTGGTCTTTACCAACTTCTATCCATTCATCCATCCAGTGCTAATTTTATTGACCTGTGAATTTTGTCATTGTTTACATCAACAACCTTTTTTTCCCTGACAAAAACAAGATAATTAATAAAAACGAATGCACAAGGACAAAACATGATCAAATGTTTTGACAGTTTTGTCAACGAATAAAGACAAGATGAAAATATATCGGAAAGACGAGAGCCAATCAAACGTATTCAGTTGTGTAGAAAGATGGGACACGTTTGGAAGGGATCCAATTAGAAGTTATCTCATTGTGCAGTATGGTGAGAACAAACGTTTGATCTTCCCCTGGTAAAAACAAACTAAAATAATTTAGATGCCTAAAATTTCATGTCAAAATTAGCACTTATTAGTACAACCAAGTTATGATGGTAAAAATGTCCATATATATTATCATCTTTGCTTCAAAGGGCAGCACGGTGGCATGGTGGTTAGCACTGTTGCCGCACAGCAAGAAGGTCCTGAGTTCAATTCCAACATCAGGCCGGGGTCTTTCTGTGTGGAGTTTGCATGTTCTCCCCGTGTCTGCGTGGGTTCCCTCCAGGTACTCCGGCTTCCTCCCACCGTCCAAAGACATGCAGCTTGTGGGGATAGGTTAATTGGATAACCCAAATTGTCACTAGGTGTGAATGTGCAAATGAATGTGAGTGCGAACGGTTGTTTGTCCCTGTGTGTTGGCCCTGCGACAGACTGGCGACCTGTCCAGGGTGTACCCCGCCCCTCGCCCTATGACAGCTGGGATAGGCTCCAGCGCCCCCCGCGACCCTGAAAAGGATAAGCGGAAGTGAATGGATGGATGGATGGATGCTTCAAATGCTCCACAGTGTTAATCAGATGTTCAGTGAAGGATTTCTGTTTCTTTCAAGACATGTCAATGTGTTTGCAAAACTGGACAGAGCTGATGGTGACTAGGGGTTGGCCTAGATGTATCCTAGATGCATTCACATGTATCGTCTTATCGATATATTGTAATTACATCTCAAATGAAAGTAACGTAATTTACAATATTGTCACATAATAAAACTGAAACTGAAAATTATTTTTCACCTGGAATGTTGTAACATGTTTCCAGTGCATCCGCCTTTACCACTGTTTAACTGGTTTAGTAATTTTCATCCACTATTCGCTCTTCCTATCATATGGAGTGCACCAGCATGTGCTCCGGTGATGCCTGGTGGAGTCTTTTTATTGTTTAGTTTTGGCCCACACATCATCAGCTGCTACTGTCTCCTACTCACGTGCCCTCACAGCCTAGCTGTGCTCGATACTGTAGTTTTGCCTCAAGTGATCAAACAAATTTCCTTTAGCAGGAAAACTTTTCTTGCTCTTTTTGCAAAGCATTGTGCGTTGCTGGAGGTTGTTGAAGTAGCTCCCTTTTTGCTAAATCATCATCGGAGGGTGACACGCTTTCTCTCGCAGTCAGACATGTCTGGTCTCGTCTCATTGTTGTGCGCACTAGGGAACGTAAAGGCATGGTGTCACTATATCATTAATATGACAGTGGAATATCACATCCCTAAAGTGCACACCTCCCAGATCTCAGTAACAAATTCTGATTCTATAAAAGCTGACTGGTTCACATTACTCTTGGTTCGCTACTGTCCAACACTAGAACATTTGTAGTATTTCTAGTAGGGATTAGTGACAAATCCAGTATTAAAATAAAGCTTCATTATGTTGGATCATTTTTCCGTCGGTATAATCCTCACAGCAAACTGTGGTGACTACTATAGTGACAGAAACAGGTATGGTTTTGTGTAAATCTTAAGTATGAGACATTTAAATAATAAAATCAAACATAAATGCATTCTGCTTTAGACAGGGCAGCAGACTTGCTCTAATGCTGTCGTCTACCATTTTTAATAAAAAAACGAAACTTTTTACTGAAGTGCTGACCTTCAATTATCTTCTTATTTTTTGGTGTTGTTGTTCAAAAGAGGCTGGGGTACTGTTTGAAACGTTTCATTAAAGAGTGTTGCAAAAGTGATGATTAAACAATACTATCATCTTTATTTCTTAAGATAGCATGTTCATAACACCCAAAGCATGGCAAATTGGATTTTTCTTGGAGAGGACAAAATAACGACTTTTCATTTGATACTCTGGGAACTGAAGAGAGAAATAAACTGAATATAACTTTCTGACTTATTGACATTCTGCTTAGAAGCGTGTAATAACTTGTAACTGAAAGAGGTGGCAGATAAATTGGGTGGATATATTTATATCTATAGCGATATACTGCGCAGTACATCTCCACAGTTGAGATCATCCTCAAGAAAAACAAAGTAGTGCAATTTTTTCACTGATCATATCATTAAACTTTCAATTTGCTTGTTTTTATCCGCTTATTAAAGTTGACACATTGTAATTGGAAAACCAAGAAACCTTTTTTGTCCTGTAGAAGGAGCGACCATCTTTTTGTTTAATTAGTTCTTAAGTGGCAGAGGAGGGAACAGGTTCTACAAAGGCTGAGTCCAAAATAATTGGACTCAGGCTGGGCTGCCATCTGCCATGGAAAACAAATGTTTGTCCTTTAAGAACTTAAAAAGAAACATGTGTGCTTGAAATCTTGGGTTTATTAAAGAGAAACGTTGTTCTCAAAATGTAAGCAGACTGAAGCTTTTCTTAAGGAAAGGAAATATGGAGAAAGGCTGAGATATGCCAAATTACTCAAGACCAGCAATTAGAATCAGTGGAATGATGAGTCCAAATGAGTTATGTTTTAGAGCTGCTTTTCAGCTATTGATGTTGGAGATCCTGTCAAAACTGATGGAATACAGTAAAAGCAAATCGGAAGATGATCTGACCAGGCTGCGGCATTACTGAAGCAGTGTGGGCTCATCCTGACAGAACAAACAAAATTCAGACGACATCCTAAGGAGAGCTTTGGCTTGCCTTTCAAAAAAGCCTATTAGCTTTTTCTGAACACGATTTAAAGAAAGTTTGCTTAAGAGAGTTTAGGCTCAGTAAATTGTTTTATCTATTTAGAAAAAATACAGAAATGAGGGACTACTTAAGACTTTTGCACATGTATATGTGTCTGACCCGTTACATAAACAAGTCACGCTCTCTAATGACCTCCTCTGTCATTTCTGCCACAACATCCTCTCACCTCGTTCACACGTAGCTGCTTCCCGTTGAACAATTACAGTGACGAATGAGTGAGTGAGAGCGCATGACTGTAGGCAGCTCTGCATAAACGAGAAACCATCACTAGATAAAAAAAGAAAAAGAGATTTCTTCTTTAGGAGTGAAGTGAAAATGATAAAGGAGTGACATCAGTTCATAATAATATGTAGCCAGAGAAAGGGAGAGGCTGGAGGTAATCATGACCCACAATGCTTTGCAGCAAATTCTTTACGGGCCACAGTTGACATTGAGTTTGGTAGATAAGGAGGCAGAAATGTCTGTTATTCCTCCTGGTCATTTTCTCTTTCACTCTCACGCCTCATTTACTCGTGGTTTTTTTTTTTTCATTGTTTCTTTCTTTAGGCTAATCTTTACTTTATATAGTATATATTTCCAAGATGTGAGCATTTTCAGGAGAAACATGTTGCAAAGTACCTCATATTAACATCCATAGCCCATTTGGTAATCACTAATTGAAAGTCACGAAGACTTTGTCAAACCTTTTTCCAAACAGGTTACTGCAGAAAATGATCTTAAAGCAATTGCTAAAAGCTTTTACTGACATTTCTGTTATTATATACAAGTACAAGGATGTTCTAACACATGATGCGCAATGTGGCGTATATCAATTATGTTTCTAATGACCTCTTCATTGAAATTCCCTGTGTCACAAAGTCACAAAGTTATGCATCAAATATGACACACTAGGTGTTAGGGGGTCTTCCAAACATCAGCTGTACAATAACTGCCTTTAAAAATGATGCATAAAAGCTTTTTGTTTCATCCTTATTGTAAGTACAACAGCATTAGTCAGCATTTCCTTTGCCATCACTAGTCTTTATGCAAGCTTTACATTTTTTTTTTAAAAGCCTGACATGAATCTTTTCACCTACCTCTAAAGACAATAAACATATGTATCATATATTTAGCAGTAAACATGACCTTTCTCTAAGCTTAATCACACTGCAGTGAAGGCTCTCATATACGCTATGTATGCCATATTATGTGTGCAATTACAGATTCTTCCTGTAATGACGTTTTTGTTTTTTTGCAAGTGGTGTGCTCTTTTCCTCCCGCTTTGTCTAACCTTTCTCAGCGTAATTAACTGTACAGTGTTATTTTTCACTCTCTGGCCCATCTATTTCCTTTCTTTCTGGATCATCAGTTTTTCTTGTTGTGTCATGTTGCTCTGTTAGTATTTCAGGTCCTCGCTTTCTTTGGGTCCATCTTCTTAATGACGTATGTTGTTTCCTGTTGCTGCTCAGCTTTAATTTATCTGCCCTCACTACTTTATTCTTTGATCCCATTCTCTCCAATTTCCACTCTACTATTTTCTTTCTCTTGTCTTCTCTGTCTTTTTGTTTTGTCATGTCTCTTTTGTCCTGTCCACATTTTCCTCTTGTTATCCTTTCATATTTAGCACTGCTGTATTGTGTGGCCAGGGTCTTATAAAAGACAAAAAAGAAATGAGCATAAGACCATAGCACTTTATTCTGTTCATACATACAGCATTAAATATTATACACATCAGACACTTACTGCACTTAATATTATGTAATCTGTCCTCTTCACATTTCCTCCTCAGTGTGCAGTGTTTGCTATTTCGTTCCTCCCCTCCAGTCAGAATATCATGACCTGAGTAAAATGAAGACATTACTCAGCCCAACCAGCATCTCTGTGCGAACCCCTAAATAAACCCTGACACTCTCCTTCTGCTCAGCTCTGCTCTTGAATATTTAAACAAGCCTGACGTACATTTGGACAGCTCGCAAACACAATGTCACATTTGTTGTGAGTCCCGCTCCAGCTCTGTGCTCTCTTTCGAAATAGTCATGAAATACACTTTCTATTTAAACTGTTTTTAAAACTTTGAATTCCCAAATAGATCTTTGGTGCCATGATGCTTCGAGCACCTCTGCAGAGAACACAGGCATACGCATGTTTCAAATGTGATTATCCATTTCTGTTTTAGCTAACTGGATTCAGTCACTTGTCTGAGGATGCATTTCTCATTATCAAGCAGATCGCCGCACACGACTTGTTAAAATGACACTGCTCATTCTGTCCTAATTTAAACTGCATCATAAAACTCTCTCCATTCAGCCCTGTGGGTTAACAGAGTTTACAGCTGGTTAGAGGTTTAAACTGAAATCTTTTTGGATGCATGAGGTAGAAGGAAGAGTTTTGATGTAACTGATAAAGAGACATAAAATACATGAGTTTCAGGAGCCAGACAGTCAAAAGAAAATGGCTTTTTCGTCGGAGCTCTCTGCCCTGCATTGGGCACTTGTGGAAAGGTAGAGGCATGGAGAGCAGCAGCAAGAGCTGGACATAGAAGAGTGCCAGCGTCAACAGCAGAGTTGACTTTGATTAAGTCAGATGCAGCATGGAAGGAGGAGCTGGGGGTGGAGGTGGGGTACAGAATGGCATGCAGATGCTCATCAACTTTGGGGAAACTAAACTGTGCTCTGTGAGAGATTTGCCACCAAAAAGTGGTCTGCTCATTGTTTTCAGCCACATGGACAAAATTCATGAAACAAAAGCTTCGATCACTCTCAGTCCATGTACAGTAATCCTGCAGCAACACTACTGCAGGGCTGCTGTGTGTATGTTAATATTATAATATATGTACAGTATTTTCTGTCTTCATTCATGGTTATTTTGGGGAGAATTCACTGCCTTTAATGGTTTGGTTGGTCTGGAAAGTAGTGATGGCAACCAGCTTCTTTTTGTTTGTATCATGGATCATTTCAAGTTCAGTTATTGATAAATGTGCAGTTTGTATCTTTCTGCTTATTTATTTATTTATACTTCTGCCAGTTTGAGTATTTATTTGTATTCTTATTTCATTTCATGATTTTACTTTTAGTCTTGGTTCAGTCTCCTTTTTTAATCTTTTATTATCCTCAGAGTTTGTTTTTCCTGCCCTCCTCTGTTCTGTGTCAAGTCTGCATTTCTGTTCCTGTGTTCAGTCACTTCCTGTTTTATTTTGTTAGTCACTGGTCTCTTGTGCTTTTTAATTAGTTTTGCATCCCTTGTCTCGTTTTCTCAGTTAGGTTCAGCTGTCCTCCCAGATGTCTCCTGTCAGTTTGTTTTTGTTCATTGTTGCGTCCTCCCTCCTGGTTGGGTTTATGTTCCTGCTCTGTGTTTCTCTAATTTTTGGATTCCTTTGTTTTGTATTTTGCTTGATTGTAATGTTAAAGCTGTTTTTGACATTCTGTCTGCCGTGTTCTGCAACTGAGTCCAAATCCTGCCTGTCACACAGACGTTATGACAGTATGATCCAACACGAACTTCAAGTCCAGCTCTTCAACAATTCTACTGTAGTTCAATACAGAATTGAAACCTCACTCTGCCCTATAGCTAGCATAAAATGGAGGAAGAAAACTTTAATACACGAGCTTGTTCACCATCTAAATTCCATGTTGCTTTCTAACACTCTCTCTTCTTTGTACCTAAACTATGCAAAAATGCAGCTTTCTTTCACCCTGATGTTGTGCAGTTTGCTGAGGGACCATTTTTTAATATTTTTTATTTTTAAACCAAGGTAATGATAATGCTGCTACTGAGTAGAAAATTGTGCATTGAGATGAATGCTAACATTTGCTTTGTGCAGATGTTGAACTAGCCAGCAATTAATAAGCCGGCTACCTGACATCAGTTGTTTGATTCAAAACAATTAAAATGACCTTGGGTGTCACTGTTAAAACAATAAGCATGGTTATATTTCATGGATGATTAATATAAAATATTTGAAAAGACTAGAGGTAATGAAGCTTAATGACCGCTTCATGTTGTTCAACAGGTAATCCAGTTTAATATATTTATTTTCCACCCATTATTATTCCCCATATTTGTCCCCCATAACTGAATTATTTGTTCAACTGGGAAGGCTGGTATTTACATTTGGCTGTACATGTATTGTGATGGTGGAGCAGATCACTAAACCCAACCATGTAGCCACAAAAGAGATGACTCCAAGTTGGCCTTTAAGTTTTTCCGTTAATGCAAATCTGGTTCTACTCATGATGCTTACATCCTCTAAACTAAACATGCATTTTGAAGCATTTCTATTTTTTTACATTTTTGCCCATTTTTGTATTTATTTGTTGACCAGGGCTGTGTTAATGGGAGTCACAAAACAAGCAGAAGAGCAGAGGAACTTCTTTACTAATGAGCCATTAGTATGAGCCACAAGCAGGTCACTTCCACCTCTCTAGAAACGTTTCACCAGAGTTATTGTGTTGATTTGGCTCCTACATAAAGAGAGGGACACACTGGACCTGTGCCATAATAGTCAGTCACGGTCCCCTCGCCTCTGCACTTTGTACAAGTTCATTTAACATTCATATATCACTGGGGTGATATTTCTACGAGTCTATATGTCTTACAGTTTTTTAGCCTTTCTGAAATGGCACAATGTAATTATGGAAGCAGCCACTTCCACTACCTGACAGTAAGCGACAATAACTAGATGGTTACCTTCAATCTCAGATGAATAGATCAGTAAATGAGCAAAGAGAAAAAAGACAGGAACGCCAAACTGAGGGAAGTCGGCCTTTAAGAAATCAGATTCACAACAAACATGAGCAGCAACAACTTAAGGCAGCGAGCCAGAGAAGCAGCCAGACTGTCTCAGTGCCCTTCTATGTTTTCATTCTATGAATCCTCAAATTTGCATATGAAGCTCTCAGGGGAACCCAGCAGTGCTTCCAGTGTACTGTGGGCGGACTATGAAAGGACCGTACGGACTTAATGGACATCAGCTCTCAGATAATTGCCGCCAAAGTGATTATCCTGTGGAAAGGTGGTAACATCAGACTATTTCAATGTGCAATTTCAGGTCTTACTGACCTTTTGACTGGTGCTGAAACATTAGCTGATCAGTCAATTAGTCAATATGGAGAAAATGGACTTGAGAGTATGTTTGCAGAGCTCATACTTGTGACCTTCTGTGACAATCAGGTGAACACACACGCAGACACACACACTAATACGTTTTTGGGACAAACACCTTTTTAAAGTAGCACAATAGTTTCTCAGCAAAAGCAGAGAATGAAAGAGACAGGAAGCAGCCGTTCTACCGTTCACCTACAGCTGCACTGTGTCTGTACCTAACTACTTGCACAAATATTAGATGTTGAAATCCAGGAGAAATTAAGAATTAAAAATTGTCATGCAAAATACAAATCCTTGTTCCTGCAAAGTCTGTGCTTTGTGCAGCTTTCATTGCATTATCTGTTGAAAAATACATTGCAGAAGGCAGAGCCTGGCCGAGGTTATAACAAAACAAGAGAAAATCAGGAATAAAATAAATATGATGCACCAGAGTTGTTGTGTATTAAATTATTAATCAGCGTATTGAAGCTTGTGTGCAGGTTGCTAAAAAGTCAACTTATGGGTTAAACTAGCCATAACAAGGCTTTGTTAGCAGTCTCCCATAGCAGGGAGGATTTGTGGTGAAGGTAATAACAACTCAAAGTTTCACAACTTTTGTCTTTATGAAGAAGGAAAAGGCATCTCGGCCTGATTATCAGCTTAAAAACTGTCTACTTTGGCTTTTTGTTTGACCATATCCAGATAATTTTTTTGTTTTTTTGTTTTTAAACAAACACAAGTGCTGCGCATAGTACGTGTCCCATTTATTTTATATTTACAAATGAAGCACAAAGGAGAAGCTCTAAGAGACACATCAGGTCGAGAGATTGAAAAGATGAAAAAAGAAGAGCCAGTAGGAAAGAATCATTAATTGAAATACGCTGCTGGTGAATTTGGAAAGCTTTTAAAAAGCTTGTGAAAACGCTACTCGCCAAAGGGAGGAAATCAAATCCAATTCCTTTCACTCCTAGACATGAACAAACATTTTGATTCAAATGAAGTACACAAGCACTAATTTCAGAATCTATTCAAACA
The DNA here is from genome assembly GCF_000239375.1 of Pundamilia nyererei. Classification (NCBI taxonomy): domain Eukaryota; kingdom Metazoa; phylum Chordata; class Actinopteri; order Cichliformes; family Cichlidae; genus Pundamilia; species Pundamilia nyererei. The sequence goes on from NW_005187430.1 coordinate 2,036,524, forward strand.
CTGAGCTGAAAGGTTTTATGTAATCAAAGGTCTTACATATAAATGATATAATAGGATTCATCATTTTAGCCTTAATGTCATCTCAAACTTTTCATGCAGTAAATCCAAAGCCAAAACCAATCTGCCAAGATTTTGTGGTGCTGCACAGCAGAGCTCACACTCCACTTTTTTGTATTCTTTGTAGTAATCATACTGGAACGTCAGGTTCACAGTAATCCCTGCATTAATTTGACAGCTGTTCAGCCCAGTGGTTCACAAGAAACCCATTTATCTGTCTTCCCTTTCCTTATGACTTCTTACTTCAGAATGATGCTGAGAGGGAGCCGTTCAGCAGCATTCCTCATAACTCCTAGTTATATTCTGTACATGAGTCGTGGAGGACAGCCACTTCAGACTCCAAATGAGGCTTCGTATGTGAGTGCTGGCTGTCAAGCAGGCAGAAGGCCTGAATAATTGGGTCAGCTTTGGGTCAAAGGTGAGAAATGAGTCAGGTCCCTCTAGTGTATGCAGTCAGAGCGATCATCCTGAGGTCCACTGAGCCACCCAACAACTGTGTAAACCCAACCAGTTTTGTTTCTTTTAAAAATCCAGCAGGCAAAGTGTTTATACTGATCGATCTGAATAAAAATTACTGAGAGGGATATTTAGGGCTGTTCTAGGTCAGAAAACATGTTGGGGTGGGGGTAATAGTCTACAAAAACCTTGAAACCTTGAATATCTGTTAAGGTTATGGAGTCATACATTTTAAAGAAAAACCCTCAGGTTCAAGTTTAAAATTTCTGGGAAAACAAAACATGGAATACATATTTTGTTTTTTTCCAGGGATCACAAAGTTTCACTTTAAAGAGGTCAGATCAACCTCACAGACACCACCAGAACACGGAAAATTTAACAGACATTGTTAGTGAGGAGATGCAACAGACTCTGAAATGGATTAATGGCCAAAACTACAAGTTCTTTCATGTTGGACCGATTTTCAAAGTAGACGTAATCAGGTCATCGACTGCATCCATGATACTGGCAAACATCTTTATTGCTGTGATGAAAACCTTCTGCCGTGACTGTGGAAATAACAATGTTTCTTTTTCAACTCAGACATTTTCAACAGGTTTTTCTTTTTGTTATTAATACTTAACCCTTGTGTGGTGTTAGTATTTTTGTTACTCAGCCAGTGTTCATGGGTCTGGTGGACCCGCTAGAGTTTTGGCTTTCCAAATTAACACTATCAAACAATTTTATGTTAAATTACTCAACAGATGTTTACTTCATCCCCATTACAAGACATATGAACAGCAAACATGGTTAATTTTTTCCCTTTACCTTTGTTAGATCACATTTATGAATTAATGTGCTTCTCGTTTTTCTTTTATATAAAATGTTATAAATAAATCAGTTATAATCAAGTGGAGCGAGTGGAAAGACACAACACATTTACACGTGAAAAAATAATTAATTGTTTAATTTTTCTTTTGAAAAAAACTGAACACGGGTCTCACAGACCCGAACACCATACAAGGGTTAAAATAAAAGAGACAGACTAGCTGTTATCATTACTTTAGGAAAAGAACATTGGTCAAAACACAAATCAGTCAAGAAGTTAGCAAAAACACATTCCACCTACTCCATGCCACAAACACACAGCTCAAACTCTGCCAAGAAAATGTCATGCCCCGGAGCATTCGTCTCCCTGACCTTAAGTACTCGCTTTCCTAATCACCGAGTGAAATCTCAGGGCGGTACCTACAGGGCTTCAGAAGTGGTTGAGCATTGGCAGCGTGGGCAGCTGCAGACTGCTTGTCTGTCTGCAGAGCGTGTCTGCTGTCAGATGGGGGCAGTGTCAAAAATATGCAATACAATATGTCTGTGGGGTACGCTTGCTTGTGCTGTGATGAAGAGCAAAGTTAGAACATACAAAGAGCTGAAGGTCATCAGCATTCAGCATACTACACATCAACAACAACAACAATCTTTATTTATAGAGCACATTAAAAGCCAGGGGCATGCAAAAGTGCTTTACATAAAACAATAAAACAATAAAATGATTTACACTAAAACATCGGAGTCATATAAGTGTGGGATTATGTTCACAGGTAAAGACCACTAATAAGAATAAGCTATAGCACACAGCTATAGCAGAGTAAAGCTGTACCATCAAACACAGTGATAGAAAACATTGACAGCGCAGGACACATGTTTGCATTGATTGAAAACCTCTTTCCACTGGCTCTCTGTAGGCCAGTGCATATGCAAACTGGCACAATTGCAGTACCATAAATTAAGCATAAAGCAGGATAGTGAGCAAAACACCCCCACAAGCAAAACCACAGTTCACACCAGGTCTGTAACACCGTCATAAATTACGGTATGTGTTTAGCATCTTCAACTTTATTTTCATTTGAGAAAAGTAGCAGCATGGCTGCTAGCCAACGCCTTAGTTATTGCACCTATTGTTTAAACATACTCACTGCAAAAATAATGTTGGCACTAAACAAAGCCCATTGTTCTCCATTGTGTATTCTTATCTGGCAATACAACTGCGTTTTACATCTGAAAACTAAAGTCTACACAGATAATACTACTCATGAGGTTCAGGTTCAGTTGTGATAGATAATCTGGCGGCTTCACAATAGATCTCATTTTTTTCATTTAGTTGAAACATGTTTACCATAAGAGGATTTGTCTCTACTTCTGAGCCATATAAAAAATGTATTTGACATTTATGTGGTATTTAAAAACCAACTCTTCACACAAAAATTTAAATCCTCCTGATTTAAAAAAAGTGAGATGCAAAAAGGAGAGACAAGAACTTGGATCTAATGTTTCTACATGTTAAAACCAGTGTTGGGATTTTTACTCCAGAAAATCAATGTATCATTACTTTTCTTAAGCGTAATGCAGTATGTTACTTAATTACTCACTGGAGAAAGTAATTTGTTACACAACTCATTATATTACTTTCTCATTAGTCCTTAAAATGAGCCGAAACACACCGTTTCATAATTATCAGTTAACAATACAAACCTCGTGTTAGTCTGTGGGACTGTAATCTGAATCCCAATTCTAATGAGAACATAACTAGTCTTTGTTTTAGTTTAGTTAAAGCAAAGTTGAAAATCAGTTGAAAATCAGCCCAAAGAGATAGGATCGTCACACTGTTTCATACTCCAAACACAAATGACTCATCACTACTTTTGATACCTGTTTTAAGTTCAGAATCTGCCTGCTGGGTTGGGGGTCGGCATACACTCAGCTTTAAAATCCCTCTGTGTTCTTGGCTAGCTTTGCGTTAGCATGCTGTCTGTGCAAACGTTCTGTTATCAGTAAAATCCATTTGTTTCTGTCTTGGATGCAGTTTCCACTTTACTATTAAGCTCTTGTCCTTCTGTGCTATAAAAATACAAGTAATGTGCATATCTCTACTCCTCAAAAGCTGTAGCCCTGCACACAAACTGAAATCAAATGATTGTAGCCCATTTACACAGGGGGAAAAGGCTGTTTGTTTGATGTTTTGTTTTTATTTTTTATTCCTCAGGCCAGATAACTGGATAACCTTTGTAACACAAGTAACAACATAATTAAAAATGAATTAAAAAAAGATTTAAATGACTGAATTTAACCCTTGTATGGTGTTCGGGTCTGTGAGACCCGTGTTCAGTTTTTGTCAAAAGAAAAATTAAACAATTAATTATTTTTTCACGTGTAAATGTGTTGTGTCTTTCCACTCACTCCACTTGATTATAACTGATTTATTTATAACATTTTATATAAAAGAAAAACGAGAAGCACATTAATTCATAAATGTGATCTAACAAAGGTAAAGGGAAAAAATTAACCATGTTTGCTGTTCATATGTCTTGTAATGGGGATGAAGTAAACATCTGTTGAGTAATTTAACATAAAATTGTTTGATAGTGTTAATTTGGAAAGCCAAAACTCTAGCGGGTCCACCAGACCCATGAACACTGGCTGAGTAACAAAAATACAAACACCACACAAGGGTTAATAGTAATCCGTTACTTCACTGTTACTGAAAAATGTAATGCAATTAGAGTAATGCATTACATGTAATGCATTACACCCAACACTGGTTACCCGACACTTTGTATTTAACCACAAACTATTATCAATATTATCTTTGTCATGTCTTCTTCCAAGAAACCAGTAATGTTGAGTCCTGTCAGTACTCAAAGTTCAGTAGTTCATCCCTAAAGTGACAGCAGAGAGTTAGTTTGTGTGATCCATATGTTGGCAATAACCAGCTGATAAGTTTGAGTCAGTTTTGAGTCTCGGGTATAACTAGTCAAGCAGAAATCCACAACAACTGCCTCAAGGCATTTTACATTGTAAGGTAAAGACCCTACAACAATATAGTTCAAATCAAGAGTTGGCTTGAGGTAAAGGGTTTTTTGGGAGATGAGGTAACTGTGGCATTGGAAAAGACGCCGTGAGTTTAGGAACGACTTGTATAATTAGACAGGACATTCTTGGTGAAGTGAGCATCCCTGCCTCAGGGTCGATAGTCAGCAACAAGAGTGTGCAAAGATTAAATATTAATGCCCAAATGAAACAGAAACTGAAACACAGAGAACTTGAAGGAAAAAAACCACTATAAGATTATTATTATTGTGAAAAAGTCCCTGACATAATGGAACAGATGCTGTCGCTGTAACTAAAAAACTGTGGTTCAGCTTGGGCCACTGCAGTCAAAAGCATTGTTATTTTCGTCACCACTGTCTGTTATGTGACTTCCCCACCCAGAGCAGCAGCAAGACCCCAACACTGAACAGAGCAGACATTATTAACAAGGCATTGGATTGCAGCTTAAATAACCTGCGGTGTTAGGGATTTTCCTGTTGGATGCCTGAAGCGGGATAGTACTCAGATCAGCTGATCTCTCGGGATGGTGGCTGATTTCACCTCGAACAGTGCTAGTGCTGTGCTTGATTTAATGAAGAATAAGTAAGTGAACCTTGAAGAGAGATCATTTTGTCAGCATACACAAAACATTTGCTCAGCGCTGATCTGGTCAGTGTTGGAATTTTATGGTACTTCAGCACAGAAGAACATTGAGAGTATATGTGTGAAAATATTGGAAATCATTATAAAGCATCCATAAGGTTGCTGTGGGCAGCTGTCAGCTATTCTCCAAGGTTTTGTCATGTTTATGTCACTCTTTCTTAAGAGCAGGTAGCTGAGCTGCCCACTTACCAGTTTCAGCCCCTATTACCAGCAAAATGGCATTTAAAAGAATTTAAAAACTGCTCTAGACCTAATCAGATTTAGCTTAATGCTGGGCACTGACAGCTTATTTGGATGCGCGAAAAGTGACATGTGACAAAGCTTCTAAACCAGAAGACTGTGATTTAACAGTTAACCAATCAAAAATGTGATTCCAGTAAGTAAAATCAGTAAGAAATCAGCAATCAGTGGTTATTTAAGCTTGTAAATAACCACTAAGGGTGGAGTGGGTCATTTACTAATTGGAGGGTTGGTGGTTTGTTTCCTGGCTGCTTCAGTCTACATACCAAAGTGTCCTTGGGCAAGATTAAACCATGAGTTGCTCGAGTTGAAAAGCATAATAAGAGCCAGTCTATTTATCATTCATTTAATTCTTTTTAATTTGGTGGCATTCTTCTAGGACCAGCAGCAAGACACTGCTTTAGTTAAAAACTTGTTTAAAAGGAGGAGTTGGGGCCAAGATGGGTTGCAAAGGGGCTTGCAGGTAGTAGCCACTGCGGGTGCACTAAAGCAACTCTAGTACTAAGCTCTATGTGAAGTTTTCTAAGAGGATTGGCTGAGATTGTCCCTGTGGCCAGCATTTTCAATCGGTAAATTGACTGAACAGGCAGAAGCGTCAGTGAAACATTTCATCTACACAAACAAAAGGCAAAAATATATTTGTTCCAGATATTTCTTCTGGGGGAGTTAGTTTGGACTGTGATGAAAGAAACCTCTGTTTTACTTGACAGTTATCTGACACTAATTCCTTTCAGCACTTTCACTTCTGCTGACATTTAATATAATTTCAGCTGACACTCAGTATCCCTTTCACTTTACCAGATGAAGCACTTTAATCACACTGTTTAGATGCACTTTGTATAACATCTGCAATGCATATCATGATAATAGGAAGGAACATTTACTGCTTTAGTTGATATGAAGCAATGACGGTTCATCATGTTTGAGCCGATCACATCATGTATCATCAGCTCAGCTGTGACAGAGATTCTCCTGATTTGTATTCAGCAACAGTGGACTCATTGTTTTTGTCAGAAGGTAATGAGTAAGAGAACAAAGCCCACCAGTGATAGCTTCTCATTTACTTTTTATCAAATCGTACTCTTCTTGCCAAAGATTCATTTAATTAAAAGTGCTAATCTTTCAGCTTATGCCTCCAGGTAGACATGGAGATATGAAGTGACACGTAAGGCATTCCCCACTCCCACCACAGATTCTCTTCTAGCTCAGAGCAGCTTCAAGCTTGGGTTGGCTCAGCAGCTCTTGGCAGCAGGTTGGACGAGCAGGAAGTATGGGTGGATGAATGGAAGGAGTTTAGGAGATGTGCTAGATGTGGTCAGTTGGGTCGATTATGGCTGGGCAGCGAAGTAAGCGATTTCCCCTCGCTTCCATCTTTAAGTCAAACATCAACTCGGCTCCCCATCCATTGGGCACCGTCATTTTAACCAAAAATAACACTTAAATTACCAGTTGGATGGCTGGCTGACTGCCTGGCAGGGATTTCTGTCATTTCCAATGTAATTAGGGTGTAAGAGGAGCCAGAAGAGAGCCTGGCGCCAGGCTGAATAATACAGGCGAGGTGTAGGAGCACTGATGGATAATTTAACATGACTGTCCAGAAGTCAGCTACATCTTGCAGTACCTGAGTGCACTGCAGAAAGAATGTGTCATGTGTTCTTAAGTGAAAAATGTTAAAACAGACCGTCAGATTTCCATAACAATAATAAATCTTTGTTTACTTCTTGTTGTAGAAAAATGCTTTTATCTGTGATGAATTATGTGCAATGCTCATCGGGGCGCACCGGAGACAGAATTACTATTCATAGCATTCATATGAAATTATGTTTGCTGATAAGCTGCATTTTGCTTATTTATGTGTATCCCTCCTCTCCCGCAGATAATTTTCCGCAAGATCAGTGAGGTGAAGAAGGAGGAGGAGGAGAGACAGCGAGCGAAGAACGAGGTACAGCTCACCATCCCACAGGACCATCCTGTCCGGAAGCTTTTCCAGAAGTTCAAGCAGCAGAAGGAGCTCCGCAACCAAGGAGCCGCAGCTGCCTCGCAACTAGACCTGGAGAAGAACCAGCTGCAGGTGGAGCACCACCAGCACCTGCATCCTCACACCCTGCAGCTCGGCCACTCCAGTCTGCAGCACTCCCTGCCGCTCACCCTGCAGCGGCCCCTCACCTCCATGCAGAACGGGGCTCCACCCAGCAGCAGCGTTCTGACTGTGTCTCAGGTCACACCCATGCAGAGCTCTCTGGCTTACGGCCATCCCAGCGAGGCACCTGCAAAGCAGAACAACTGTGACATCATGGAGCTGCAGCCCAGTTCTGCTGGAGGGGGCAGCGAGCAAACTGTCAGGCTCAAAGTCAGCACCAGCCCTGCGCTTGGAAAGCCGGCCGCCAAGGCGAGTGGCTGGATGCGCCTCAAAAACAACATGGCTCCGGCGGAGACGAGGAAGGAGGGTCTTAACAACAATGTCAAAGCTGTTTCCGTGGAGATGCTCTCTCAGGACGGTAAAGGTCGGGAAACAGGGGGGAGCAGGGATGGAGAGGAAGGTGGGGTCTCCAGCAACAACCCACTTCGCAAGACGGACTCCTGTGACAGTGGAATCACTAAGAGCGAGCTGCGCATCGACCGGGCAGGGGAGCCGCGGACCCCAGCGGCAGTTACCCCACTTCTCCACAGCCCTCTTCCCGGAGGAGTGGGGTCCCCTCACTCTTTCTGCCCCATACCGGAACAGGCCCTGCAGGCTGCATTGCACGAGACCCGGATGGAGCTCCGGGGGGACATCCAGACTCTGGGAGGCCGTCTGGGCGCCCTGGAGAGTCAGGTAGCTGAAATTATCAAACTTCTGTCGGATAAGAGACAGCCGTCCACGGGGGCGCCACCTGCCTCTGCCACGCCCAAAACCAAAATACAACGGCAAGACATTTTCACCGTCTCCAGGCCCGTTTCTCCAGACTCAGAGAAAGACGACGGGCTCTGAAGAGAGCTGAACCAGCGGTGCAGAGTGCGCACTGGACTAACAGAGATTATATTAACATTAGCTCTATCAATTCAAGGTTACTCTCATTTTTGGGCATCCTCTTGGACTCTCGTACACCGCTGGTCTCAATTCCAAATTGAAAAAAAAAAAAACTGGCTTCTTGTTTGCACACTGATTTTTTTTGTCTCCAGGTGATGTGAGAGTCTTTACTCTCCAGTCACCCGGACTCTGGTTTCTTTTTGATTGTACATACCTCTCTATGCATGTCCAGCTGGATTCTGGCCTGCCAAAGAAACAACTACTAAACGTACTTATTGCCTGTATATTATGCAGTTGACTGCATGCAAATAAGATTCAAAGAGACATTTTATTGAGCTACACTGTACATATAAATATTTTTCATTGATGAATTTACTATGTGGACATTCAGGGTTTGCATACTAGTAGCACTATAAACATTGAATATCTCAAAGGGTTTACAGGCAGATGGATTGTGCATGGATTATTTATACATAGAGAAGTTATAAGGGGACAGAGGTTTTGTTTCATTTCTTTTGCCTGTCAGATGAAGCAGATGTGTGATTCTGTTCTCTCGCCACAGAGATGCTCGGATGTGAGGATCAGCATCTGTTAAAACAGGGAGGGAAATTTCTGATATGTTTTTCTAATATATATATAATAATAATAATAATAATGATCATTGATTTCTATTTTTGATTACAGAAATGCCCTTGGCCTCAGTTTGATATGTAAACCCTGAAAAATGCTTGTTTTGTTTGAGCCCTCCTTGTGTCTATGCATCACTCGGGTACGCTGCCAGAATATTGTACCTTTGTAATCTCGTTGATGAATGATGTTTTTTGTTTAGTTTTCTTTGGGGTTTTTTGTTCCATTCCTCTGCATGAATCAGGGATGGCAGAATGCACTTTTGGGTAAAGTTGGGGTGACAAGAAGGCTTTGGGGAAATAACACAGTTCACGCAAAAGTCCACTCAGCACAGTGACATGTAATCCCACGGCCCCAGCAACACACACGGCAGTCTTAACCAGCTAGCGTCTCTCTGAAGCCTGCTCTGAATTCCATTAACTAAGCAGCAACAGCTTTGCCTCAAAGCTAGCAAGTCATAAAAATGGAATAGTGTACTTTCTATGATATAATTTTTTGTAAAAAATCTGCATGTGAAGGAGCAGTTTTATGCTCCGCTTACAAATACACGTGTGAGAAGTGACACATTTGCTTCATGCATACACATGCAGTGTGAAGGCGTCTCGTGGTGTGAACCCTGAAGGCTCGCAAAGACCTTTTCTTCACACAAGGCAGATCAGTTGGTTTGTCAGAAGTCACAGTCTTTTCAGGTCCTCTGTGAATTGGACAATGTCCCTCCTCCTACCAGCGCTCATTCCCTGAAAAAACACACACACACACTCTCAGAATCATATTTAATAAGACAATGATAAGAACACAAATGTACAGTAGCCCTCATGAAAGTTTTATAAACATTTAATTATTTTCTGGTGGTTATATCAAATGAATAGCTGAATGAATAGTAAGTTAAATAGTTAACAGTAGTAAATATGCCAAAAAGTAAAGAATTAGATTCAAAACTGAGGATTTTGCAGTTTGTCCTCTGCACAGTGAATGGTTTGGTTTAAACACAAGAACCTGTTTTGATGCTGCTGCAAAGTATCTTCTAACAAGCACTTGGCGACAGTAGGAAGGAAAAACTCCCTTTTAGCAGGAAGAAACCTCTGGATGTTGCTTCCTCTGCCCAGGGAGCGACAGCCATCTGCTGGGACCAGTTGGGAGTGAAGGGAGGGCGACAGGACAAAAAAAAGAGATACTCCATTATAGGTTAACCCTATGCCATAACCTTCCAAGCCATTCAGTCAATCCAGGCTTTGTTGACCCAAGCTTAGAAATAGGGTTAAAAGGGATTCATGCCTATCATACAAGTTCTCTTGTAGATTTCCTGCTGCTGAAGGCTAAATCAGTCCTTAGAGGGAACCTGCATGCAATTATTTCTATATCATATTAAAATCAATCCTCTCAATATTTAGCCTCGCTTTACATCTTTGCTGAGCTTCTGATAAGCATAGATAATCTCTATCATCTCCCATGTGAACAAATAGGAGTACAAACCCTAAAGATGTCTTCCAGGAGGCTGTTAGGAACAAGTCTTACCTCTTTGGATTCACATTAACCAGACTAATGCATCATATTGAACTTGATTGACTGTCAGAATGTCACACTGCTGATCCAGGAAATCTACAGACAAGACAAATTAGTAGCTTAGGCAACACCAAGGAGATACATGCAAGTTCCAAAGCGATCGCCCTCCATTGTCGACATAAAACATGTAGTCTAGAAAGTGGTGAAATGTAATCAATTGTTACTCTATGGATGAATGTACACTGCTTGATTTGTAAAGTAGAAGTGACCAATAGAATTCTAACAAATCAGAACCTAGATGCCTTTCAGTGGTGCTATCGGCACCATGTCTTCTTTCTGTTCTCACACCTCATCTCTGCCCCCTTTGCGTGCCGTTAGGATTCACAGCAGAAATTTAAACCATCATGACTGCACAAACTGATATAGTGACCATTTCAAAAGACATATATTGTGCTGTCTGATCTTGACTGACACCCATGCTTGAAAAATAACAAATTAAGGGACGTTTTGCTATAATTTTAATGAGCCCAGTTACAACTCTTGATTTTTATTCTGGAGAAACTTCACCAAAACAATTGTCATTTTTGGTGCAACAAAAACGAAGCATTTATTCTGAATGTTCCTGCCATTTCTCGTGATTATAGGTGTGAAGGCTCATTCAGATTCATTTCTCTCTGTTCTCTACAGGCAGAAAAATAATGAGAAATTATAACTTTATGATGCTAATTGGCATAAAATCACAGTAGTCCGAGTTAGACATTAGATTTCTGTCACGACATGCTAATCAGGTTGTTCAATTTGGAAAGAATACAGTTTTAATGGCTGCAGTTATGCAAATGACAACATTTAATTTAAATTGGAAATTCATCCTGTCAGCACAGGCCCATTCCCTCTACCAAAATCTTTTTTTACACTCACACTTGGTCACTTGCCACGGCGGGCCATATACTCTGTGCTTCAGGCCGCTAAGCAGATCCCCTGCTGGAATCAGCAGCAAGTGCCTTGCTCAGGGGAAACGCAGCAGCATTTTCAGTCAACTTGGCTCCAGTGATTGTTGTAGAAATCATCTTCAGTGATGGCTACCAATGTATGTGTGTAGTGCAAAACATGCCAGTGTGCTTCACGTCACTTAACAGTTGGAGTCAATATCACACAAAGCAAGATATTATAGTAATTATTCAAAGTATATCCATCAGGGGGGTTTCACATTGATCTCTTGCTTCAGCTTTGGACAAGAGATCTTGAAAACATCAAAACTCTCAAGCTAAATGCTACATTCCACATATTGGCTTGCGTATATTCAAAGTTCTCCAACTGAAGCTGTGAAATTCAGTTTAAGATCTGGTTTTGTTCACACTTTGCAATGTGCACGGTGAGACCTACCAAACAAGCTTATTTAGCCACAGTAACATAGTACAAGACAAAAATACACAGCGGTCATTAATGTTTGTGGATCTGCAGATGGTAGTGTGTGAAAGGGTTTTGTAGTTTGACCAACTGGGCATGACTCACTGTGGCTTTACCCCCACCATACGCTCAGCTACCAACAAAGACTCTTCTATGGAAATGTTAAAAGCTTTTTGGGAAACTAGGAAATCACTTACTGACACAGCAGGAGGAGGAGTGAGTGCAGCAGTAAAATTAATTACTTAATAGCTCTCAGAAAGTACCAAACATCCCAGACTTTTTCTCTTCTTAAGTCTAGGGAGAATCTGAAAGACGTGTTTTGTCGGATGTTATCATATTAGAATTTATAACAAAAATAAAGCCACAATACAAGACAAGGCCAACTCCTTAGAAAGGGATCATTTCTTTACATTTGTGGCTATTGAGGAGTCTAATATGTTTTCTCAAAAAGACATGAGATCAATGTCACATACTCGTGTTTGGAGTATATCACATGCTGTTTTTCTCTACCTGAAAGATTTTCCTCACAGACAAATACAGCACGTGCTAAAAAAAAAAAAGAATTAGAGTACTTCCTTAACCTAAAAGTATCACGTTAGGGTCAACTTTTCACCCAGAACATCACCTATAATTGATTCAAAAATATCTTCTTAAAATTATTCAGTGCAATAAAATATGTGTTAGAATAAATATCCATTAAGCAAAGAGTACAATGTATCAAACATGGAACTAAAATGTGTATTTTTATTTTAAAAAAACCCACATTATTCATACCCCAAATAAACAGCTTGGTTTCATTTATAACTGACTTGTTCAGGATCTCTTGCTGTCACTAAGTAGCATTGCTTTTCAATGCGAGGGGTTAAAGAATGTATTTTATAAACACTTAAATGCCACTTTTTTAGATACACTTGTTCAACTGCTTATTAACAAAATATCTAATCAGCCAAACACATGGCGGCTCCTCAATGCATGTGGGCACATAGGGATGGTCAAGGCGACCATCTGAAGCTCAAAGTGAGCATCAGAATAAGAAAGAAAGGTGGTTTAAGTGAGTTTGATAGTGACGTGTTTGTTGGTGCTAGACGCGCAGGTCTGAGGCTTTCAGAAACTGCTGATCTACTGAAAGTTTCCCACATAGGTATTACTAGGGTTTGCTGATGAGAGAAAAATGGCCAAGCTACATCGAGCTGATAGAAAGGCAACAGTAATAATCACTTGTTACAACCCAGGTATGCTGATAAACATCTCTGAATGGACAACACATTGAACCTTGGAGTAGGTGTAAGCATGGATTCATCCTACCTTGTATGAATATTTCAGGCTAATAGTGGTGGTGGAAGGATGTAAGGGGTATTTTCTTTGCACATTTTGGGCCCTTTAGTATGAATATAGCATCATGTTAATGTCAACACCCTACCTGTGTTGTTGCTGACTGTGTCCATCCCTTTATGATCAGTGTAGCCATCTCCTGACGGCTGCAGGATAACGGGCTATGTGACAAAGCTAAAAAAAAATTGAAGATGATCTCAAACTGCTCTGGTGAACGCAACAGTGAGTTCATTGTACTGAAACGGCCTCCACAGTCATGTTTGTACTCGTTCCAAATGGAGTTCAAATTAAAATAAACAGTGTCATTAAAATTTAGCTTTACCAGGAAGAGAATGTGTGATTCATAGTGGTCAGAGTGTCAACCCAAACCGCTGCAAAAGTGCTAATCAGATCAATCCACCATGAAGGTTTCTTTTTGTAATTTTTCATTAAAAATCATGTATTGGTCGATGTGTTCTCTATAAACAGACACATATTGACTTTTTATAGTCTCCTTATAGTCCAGGTACTACAGACCTACTGAGGGTCTGAGCACAGTCTGGTTTTATGCAGGTAAACATGGAGTCAACAGCATAAGATGAGCTGCATCTTAAATGCACCTTAAATGCAGTTTAGAAACCATCAGCTGCCATTTAATGATGGTTTTGCTTTTTGCAAGTTCTTAAAAACTTACTTGCATTTTGTAAACAATGCAAACAATGATCAGCAGACGGAACAGGAAGTCTTGGCCTGGATGCAAACTTCAAAATATTGGTTTCCAATTGGTTGTCTGTTTTTCACACAGCAGCAAGTCTTAAGACAAGACTGTGAGCACCTTGGAAGTGCTAAGTAAGATAAGTTTGAAGAAGTAACCCTAAATTTTGCATTAGCAATACTGCTATTCTGTCCTCAGACATAAAAATCATCCCCTGAGTAGTTGCAGTACATGATGAGGTGCAGGACAGGGGGCTCACAGGAGAACTTGCAGCACTGGATCGAGTTTGAGAGCTTTCCTGTCAGCGAATTTACCTGAAACTTTACGGCTTGTCTGAGGAGAAACAGCAGCGTCCTCGTCCTCGGCTTTATTAATTTGACAAGCGAGTGAAGGGCAACTCTGTGATCTGAGGCCTATATACACACAGACACACACACACACCTACACACACACCTTTCAGCACAGGATTTTTCGGCTTTGCCGCTTGAATGTACAAACCCCCCTCCAACCCCACCCCCACTCCAAATACTGTCCCTTCTCTGTGCTCTGAGAATTTCTTCTGGAGTAGGGATGGAAGTTTGTCCCTTCTCTCTTCTTTTCTTTTTATTTCTGAAAAAAATATTTTGCTTTTCTCTACTTTTTGGAAGCGTCCCTTTGCTGTATCTTTTGCCTTGAACCTGGTTAGAAGTCCTGCTCTGTCTCACTTCCTTTTCCTATGAGCACCTTGGTTTTTTAGTTTTATTATTTATTTATTTATGTTTTGTCATTTTGGGTCTCCTCCACCTTCACCCTTCTGATCCTCCATTCTCTCTCCCTTCTCAATGATCCCCACTCACATAACTGCAACTGCTCCCATAAGCATGTTGATGAAGCACCGTCTTCTTTGTCGTGCCAACTGACTGACAAACCACAAACGCGCCAATCTTGGGATGGGCTGGCAGGACAGAGGGGCCTCATTTATTAAAATTATCCTTTGGTTTGTATTTGATTCTGCATAGTGCATCCGAGATGACTCAAAAATAAATGGAAGTCATTTCTCGGAGAGTGATAGAATTGTTTTTTATCTTTTCACTTATCGACACAACCTGCAGACTTTTTTCACCTGAATTAATTTTTCATCAATCTCACCTTTAGCTCAAACTTTGGATCCTTTTAATAAATGGGGCCCACTAGAAAAGCTTTTCTATTTTTTTTCTGCTGGAATGTTTCAATTTCTACTGTATTGCTGAAGCAGTGGTATGACACAGCACTGGATTCCCACACTGACTCATGTATTGTTTTGCAGTTGCACACCTAAACTGTAGTGTCAGAATAATAAACATCCGTCTGGGATACTCTCGCTGGGCTTCCTGTCTGGTTCTCTGTTTTCAGTGAGAGCTTCCTTTTCACTCATCTTCCAAAACAAGCATTAATGAATCAATGATCTTTTGCTTTTTGACACCTAAAAGGAGTTCAAAGAACCTTATTGAGCTGTGGTGGCTAAAAGCATAAAAAAGATTAATTGTTTTCCTAAAACTGTTTTTTTACCCATGTTAAAGTCAAAGCCACTTCCCCACTACCTTAGCAAGACTCAGACAGATTTCATGAAATTAGGCAGAGAGGGGTGGCATGAGAAAAGGAATGATTAAAATACACTTTGTGGATAAAGGTTCTGGGCCACCTGCTGTACACATACTGTACTGAGGCGGGTATGCACTGCACTCACTTTACGTACGTTTCCGAGGTCTGAGTTCTTGTAACTTTCATTTCCATATCTGTGGCGACGGTGTGGTCCCTGGCTCAGCTGCAGGGGAGGGTTGGTGCAATGAGCTCAAGGGGCAGAGCCAGGCAGGTGGGTGAACATGGGGTGATGATGGAGCTGTTTTTAGTGACGCTGGAGTGGAGAGGAATGAGGTCAGAACGTGTACACAACGCTGGGTCTGTCCCACCTCTTCCCGGTGGAACATGCCCGGAACACCTCGCATACTTGTCAGGTGCCCTAACCACCGTGGATGTACAATGTTCCTGAATAAGTTTTTTTTGGGGGGGGGACAAACAAAATAAAGTTTTGATCAAAAATGTTTTTTCCCTTGATATTTATTACATTCAAAGGACTTTTACTAAACAACGAAACAAATGCTACACATGTACTATACCCACATAAATAAATAAAAAATAGCTCTAGTCAAAATTACATCACGTATATTAAAATGGGTTTCAATATGGCAAATAACAAAAGCCTGCACTTAGACTTGTTTTTAAAGTAAGTTTAAAGAGTACAAGGAAAACTACATGAGTATATAGAAAATACAACACTGCCAGGAGAGCGAACTGCGTTGGCGGAAGTTTGCACCCTCAGAGTGTTTCTTGTTGAAACCTGTGACAGTGATAAAAACACCTGAATTCAAAGATTTAAAGGAGTCTTCCAATACTATGTATGTTAGCTGAAATGGCTCTTTGAATGGACGCTTCAGTATCAAAGCACAAATCAGTTTCCTGATTCCAATCACTTCTTGTAGTTCAGTTCAAAGTTTCCTGCTCACTGAACGTAAACTTTACATGCTTTTTTCCGCAGCTCAGATTTTTGAACTGCTGTTTTCAATTGTACAACAGAAAGTGAACGCATTGTTCATTCGGCTTAATGGACATTGATGATTCTGACTCACTGTGTTCACTCTTGTTTCTTCAAGCTGTTACTTTCATTTCAGCACAAACGTCTGCTGACCGATAACACTGCTCATAGGCTTAACAACTCAGCAGCACCTTGTTTATGACTAAGCTGTCAGCTTATGATCGTTGCTGTAACATTCAGTCTTTTAATAGTCTATCAATGAGGAAGTCACGTACTGTGAATCACCACTGAGATGAAAATTTCGCTCTCAGTTGCCAGATAGGAGCTCTGTTGCTTATTGGCAGTAATCATAATGATTCACTATAGTTCACTTTGAAAAGTTATTGGAAGAATTATTCATTCGTGTGGAGAACACCTGTAACACTTGGCATGCTACTTCTACATGTCAGTCGAACTGTTGGCATTATTCTATGTGCATCACTTGCGTGCAAATAAACAAAGCATGCAGTGAGGATACCGGACACAAATCTGGCTCCTGGTTTCTTTAACAAACACAAAAAGAAGTGTACTTTTGGCAACACAGTGCACATATCCATTGGGTTTCCTGTATAAGCTCTAAACTGTGATGGGCCCTATCAAAGCATATAGCACAACTAGAGGTCAAAAACTGTCATCCTAAAGCTATGATTGAACAGTTACTGCTCAGGGGAGCAGTTTAGCAAATGACTGGATTTATAGATGTTATGTTCACTAAATATCTGCACTTATGTTAGATTGTTTTCTATGTTCCTTATTTGTATATACCAAAATAATACAGCTAACTTTAAATCTCACACAGAACTCTACTTATTAACTTGGACGTGTTACCCTGAGAAAACACCAGCTGATCGCACCCTCTTAAGACAATGCTGCTGATTCCAACAGATGCATCCCAGAAGCGGTTCTATAATTAAAATAACACAAACAAAATAACACACAGAAAACAAAACCAAAAATGAATCCACATAGTGCTGCATAAAGAATGCACGCAAAGGATATTTTATGTGACATCCAAAGACACGCACCTAAATTATTCCTGAGGTTTGACTACAACTTCACTTGATGTTTTTCCACATTATGAAGAAATTGTGCTGTAGAGATCCAGAACCTTACGTTTTTTGGTCTATGCTATAAAAAAAAAGAGGAAACATCTTTAATCCTGTGAAAACAAAACAAAAATACCCTTGAAATTATTTGTGAATTTAGAAAATGTCTTATTCTGTACACCAACCAATAAATAAATAAATGAACTGATGGTGAATATATGTAAAAATAAACCTGCTTTCCTCGTCAGTACAAAGATTGTAAAAAAGAAGAAGATGAAAATACAGTTAAACATGCAAACTTTATGCTGTCACTGGTGGAAATTTCCAAATTTTCAAAGTCAATGAGAAACACCAGTTTGAAGGTTATTTTCAGCATGAGAGAACAACTTTTTGTGACCTCCGTTTACTTGTGACTTGCTGAAATTTAGATCTGAAGGATAATTCATGCAGATGCTACTTGCATGGAGGAGAGAAGGTTAAACTTATTCACTTATTTCTGAACTTTAACAATGAAAATTTCTCCACAGGTTCCAATTCTTATTACACTTGCTGCTCTGCCAGACGTCAGATATAGAATTTGGAAACTTTGAGTCTCTTTATCGTGTCCTGCAGCTTAACCTTTTTAAGCATTTGCTCATCTCCCTCTTCTCAAACTCCACCTCGTCCTCCTGCAATTGCATTTTTTTCAATTTCTTTCTACCTGAGATAATCTAAGCGGATCATTGTAATGTGAAATAATCTCAAGTCCCAGTTTAACACCACAAAATCTCATTAAGGTGCTCAAAAACATCAGAGGTGTGCAGAGACTTTGGATGTTGAAGCCGCTGCTGTGATTTTGGGTATTTTAGCAGGAAAAAAAATTTGTTGTTGTTGTTTTTTAACATCTTTAAATGTATTTTTTTTTTCAGCCTCCCTTCCCATCTAATAATGCGTCCAGCTAATCTGATCAGACATTTTTCTGTCATGGACCATTATGGGGTGATAGGCTCTGAATCTCCACAGCCAATTACCTGCAGGCACCAGAATTATCACGGTTAGTTTCCCGTGGATGGTGAGCAATGACGGCGAGCCAAAGGAAACACAGAGGAGGAATTAGCCTGTCAAGGCTGTGCCGTAGCCCCAGCAGGCCCACCTGCAGCTCTGCCTGGACACAGAAACCTCTGCTGATTCCAAAAGTTAGAGCTGAGCCCCGTTTTGGTGCCAAGATTGAGCACATGCTTATCCCCATTAGTGTCTCCTCACTGCTCCTGAGAATAGAGAAGAGGAGACACACTCTTTTACCCAAACTGACACCCATCAGCTCCGGATGTGCCAGTGGAATCTCTTGGAAAACATTTTTAATTGCTGCTGGTGGGAAGTAGATGTGCGAAAGGCTGTCTCTCAGTTTACAGTCGACGAGTTACAGCAGTTTGAAGTAGAGGTGCTTTTAAAACTCATTTACTCCAGAATTGCTTCTTTTTTAGTGTCAGTCATAAAGTGTTGGTGTTTTGGTGCCTCTCTCTGTGTGGATCAACAACTTTTG
This sequence comes from Pundamilia nyererei, assembly GCF_000239375.1. Classification (NCBI taxonomy): domain Eukaryota; kingdom Metazoa; phylum Chordata; class Actinopteri; order Cichliformes; family Cichlidae; genus Pundamilia; species Pundamilia nyererei. Next base: position 2,055,514 of record NW_005187430.1, read on the forward strand.
AGGTAGTTAAATTCAGTATTTTTAAAGGTATTCTCAATGCCAAAACAACGTTACCTTTAAATTCACAGGATATGGTAGTTTTTTGGTGCAGAAACATTATCTTTTTGTGTCTAATGTGGAGAATTTCATCTGAGGAGAGGGAATTGCATTTTTAACTCAGTGTATTCCTAGTGCCAGTCCCAAACCTGGATAAATGGGATGGGTTGTGTGAGGAAAGCCATGCAGGTCATAAAGAATGAAATTTGTTCAGGTGACAGACTTTAACTGGAATGTTTACCACAATCCTGGAGAGGAAGATGATACCTGATATATACAGAAGAAGTATAATGGTATCGACTGATGTCCAGAGCTGTATGGGATAGAGTGAGATGGAGCAAGATGATCCACTGTGGCGATCCTTAAAGTGAGAAGAAGAAAAGGAAGAATAATAATGTATGTTTAGGTTTTTAGTTGTTGTTCTTCCAGCAGCACATTTAAAATAAGTCATAACCTGCATGTGAATTCATTTCAAACTGTTATTGTTCTCTGACTCATTCAATATCAGTGAATCATGCAGTGAGAGTTTTACACTTGTTTAACTTTTTAAAATATTAAAAATGTTGAATGAGATATTACGATTTAGTTGGTGGTGGTAGCAGTTGTAGTGGGTAGTGGTTCATTAACATTTAAATCCCAATGATTGAAGTTTAATTTTAGCAGCGTGGCGTCTGCTACTGCAGGAAATCACTAAGCAGAGAAAGATGAAGCATTCTGGTTTTTACAAAGCATGTCTTTTTTCAAGTTAATTATTGACACTGGAACAATCAGTTCAACAAATAGAAACTCATGGTTCACTCAAGAACTTTGGCTCAGATATTACAGTCCATCATTTGCAAATAATGTAATGATGAGCTTCATGAGCTTCAAATGATCCCAGTTATTATCTGTTGCTTTTGTTGTAAGTAGCCAGCTGATGTGTCTTCCTCTTTGGATTTTGGGGGCAAACCCATCACGTCCCCCATGATCATGACTCTAAAAACCTTCTCAAGTAAGAGAAAATCCAGAAGGGAAGGTTGACACGTCACGTGGTTACTTGCACAAAAAGTAACGAATGTTAACTATGATATTTTTGTACAATCTGAGTTCAGCCACCGCTGCTTTTCTACTTCATTTAAGAACTCAAAGCAACTTATGCAACATGCCTCATTCCCCCATTCACACCACCACTTTGTTTTTTATACAAGTGCTCTCTATCTGACATCCACACACAATCGTACTCTGATGAGAGAGCAACTTGTTCCTTGCTACAGGCAGAAAACTTTCACATTAAAAACAAAATAGAAGTCAATATGATCATGTTGTTCCCCTTCATCTCAACCAGGTCAAACACTCAGTCTTTTAAGGAGGAAATTCAAATTATGTAAGAGGACCACATGAGAGGCAGACAGTGTCTCTCCTTATCCAAGCCTTCCACAAGACTGCACAGTCCCAATCATATAAATCAAAAAGTGCATGAGGCAGACTATTGAAGCTATCCACACAGCTGTAAAATATAAAGACTTTTAATCATCAGAGGTTTATGTCTCAGCTCATTTGATCAAAAGTCTGTCATCTCGAGACAAACACTGCTTTGATACCAAACAGATGCCCAAAAGCATCATGAGAATGAAACACTTAAAATCCAGACAGGAGACAACAGTCACGTTTTAGTTGCTGTCAATATCAGAGAAAATACCACAGTTTGAGTCGGGCTTAATACTGTAACATACAGTATTGAATCCTTTATGAGAAATTAGAAGATTGGATTGTTAATTTCACAAAGGTCTCCCCAGAGGCTACCTCATTAGATTTAAAATTGAATCCGGTCTCGGCTACTTCAAAGGACTCGCGCAACCATAAAAGATCAATTGACTATAAAGAAAAAAATCTATGTTGTTTGAGTCTGTAAATTAAATTCTCATATTTTGACTTTGACCTGATATCCTGACAGCTTGTTATTTCCACAAGTATACGACAATACCTTGCTTTTCCCCCCTAAGCTGTCATTACCATGATCATTAGTGGATAAATGTAAATGAAGACAGGCTATAATTTTTTTAGCTACAGCTATAGAGAAGTAGCTATTGGCACAACTTTCATTTACTCCTCAGCATTACCATGAGCTGACTGCCTCCATGTCACACCGCAATAATTTATGGCAACACAAAACACGAACAACAACCACTACCAAAATGAAACAGGAAGTGAGACACAACTATATTACAAGAGAAACAAGGACCAAAACTGACACTTAAACAATTTGTTACAGAAAGAGAATAAACTGAGGGCTTCATCCTCATTGCATGAGCCAAAGTTAAAAAAAATAAATAAATTATGGAGCCAAAAATTTATATTTTAGGAGAACTTTAAACACTGAGGCATGCAAACCTACATAGAGCCCAAACCTGTAGCCTTATAACGGCCAAGAACCTAAACTGTCTTTGATTTGTTGGGTGATTATTAGAAGAAGACACACAATCACTTAAACTGTGACACTGTGACTGTAGATTAAGGTTTTTGTGCTTCAAATGTTAGGCGTTTTTCACAAAATGTGTTAATTTTAATTATAGTTTGACTATAAGTTGCTATTCCTGAAGTCTTTCTTTCAAGACGACATCGCTAACGAGCAGACCGAAGTCTCTATAATAAGAATGATAAGGTGTGTGTGTGTGTGTGTACTTTACTGTAGTTTATGGTCTGTATGTGCTCTGGCTCTACATGTAAGGACTTCTGTCTGATTTCAGAATGTTACATCATCAAGACAAAGTGGAAGCAAAGCAGACTGGAGGGATATCCAACATCTAAGGCCTATCACCCCACTGAGCCATCATCACCACAATCACACTATGACTGTACTCCACAGGCTCTGCTGAAACATAACTTATGCTAGTAAAACATATTTTGTAAGCATGGAGAGACGCACGTGAAACTTTCAGTGTTATGCTAGGCTAATCTTTCCCTGCAATGTTTGCTGCAGGAAATATAACTGCTAGCATCAAAGTAAACAAATTAAGGGTCAACAAATGAAAGGAAACACACTTTGAACAAGAGCGGTGAGTTTTTGTTGAGTAACACTTAAGATTAATGTATACTATACTATATGCACTACATATAGATGCATGCATGGTTAATTCAGTATCAAATACCACGATACAAAGCACAACAGATGACTGTAATAACAATGTGAAATAATTAGTTACATTTCTAAATTTGTAACTCGGTTTACGGCTCCCTCTTTAGTCAAGCAGTTAATGAATAAACAAGACTTTAATGAAACTAAAACTTCATAGCGCGCCTTTAGCACTGAACGCTATCAATCTTTATCTTTGCAAAGAAGATAAAACGAGTTTTTCATCATATTTCAGCAAACTCAGAGACTGAGCAGCCTGCAGTTTATTACCATAGTTAAATTACAGTTGTTGAGCACAGACTTAAACTACTGAGGTTTAATTTGTACAACTAATTAAACTAAATCTATTAACTGTCCACATGGTTATATAATAGGCGTGTTTTAAATGGCACTTTCATGGCTATATGTTGTGATTTATATACTAGAATTATGTATTTTTTTCAGTTTATTTTCATCTACAGTTATTTTTTTGCCATCTCATGCACACATTGTTCCAACAGAGGTGTTGATATATACAGCCTGTGAGGACGATTATCAACATTTGCACCTCTGTGTGAATATGTGCTGATTGCTGACTGAATGGGATTACGCCTAACCCAGTGGTATAGCGGCAGTTGTAGTGTTATATTTTTATATCTTACTGAGGAGGCGGGCGTGTTGTGACCCCCATCACAACCCCTCATAGTGATATTATACCTCAGTGTTATTTAAAGCTGAAAGCCTGACAGATTGCCAACTGGATACAATCTCCTTTAATATAATAAGTGGGATGGTGAGAAGGAAAAAAA
>NW_005187430.1:2067589-2098829 GCF_000239375.1 Pundamilia nyererei
ACAACAAAAAACAACACATTTATCTGCTATTAATGGAAAAAATTCTGTCATGTTTACCATTTTAAAAGGTCTTCCTTTGTGTTCCCTCACAGCTATATAGTCCTCCCACCAAGTGATGCTGCAGGCCCCCCACCACCTCCTGCCTGCCAGAGTAGGAAGTGCTAATGTCAGAAATGATTAGGACAGCGGGAGTCGTTACAGTGACTCTCCTGCCAGGGCTGTTGAAGATAACAGAGGTCTCAGGAGAGTCAGCAGCACAGACAGCTACCCTCTCTAGTGTCTCCTTTTAACCTCTCCATTTAATGTACACCCTTAAAAGCCTCTTCAGCACTCACTCAAACTGCTTTTGTTTATAGATTTTCTTCATTTTATGAATGGCACTATAGAGCTCTGCAGTGGGCTCGTAGAAACAGCATTTCTCAAAGCGACAGGCTGCAAAGAATTTTGTATGTATTACATAATATTTGCCATTATCTGCTGTACATTGCACACCTATCCCAGCTGTGATTAGACGAGAGCAGAGCACACCCTGTCACAGTCTGTCACAGCATGTTGGGAAATAAGCTATTATTATTATTATTATTGTAGTAGTAGTATAGTAATTGCAAGAGCTTTAACAAGTGAAGTAGACACGACAGTCATCTCTTGACATGTTCCCTTGTGGACATGTTGAGGTGTGGTTATTTCCACACATAGGGCAATGCTCTCAACTGATTACCTAAGTTTGCCCATATGTGATTTTAAGGCTGTAAAAAGCAACAAAAATCAATCATGGTCAAGGATTTTCAGCGACGCTGACCTTAGCTAAGAAAGGCCATTTGTTAGTTTTTGTTGGTTTCTGTTAAGGTTACTAAAATGTGTAAGAAAAGACCAGTGCAGCTTCTAACAACTGAGCACAATCAATAGAAAGCAAAGATTATCTTTGCACTAAGTGACATAGTGTCAGTTACAATAACAGGTGACTCGATGGCTGAAGGTCACAGGTTTTATTCTTCTAACAAGACTCCTCAGTCTCAGTCTCCTGACTAACAGAAAGATTGTAATATATATTAATGCAATAATGAATATCAAATTAAATATAAAATTTTAATGATAATGAATATTTTAAATAACTAACCTTTGTGATAAGCCACTTCACTTTTTGAGGGTCTGCTTGGGCAAAGGTGACCCCCATCATTTAAAAAAAAAATGGCTGGAACATCATATGTGATTCTAAAAAGAACCACATGAAGGTTTCATCATTACATCTTCCCTGTGTAACATTATTAAAACATCTATGTACTCAGAGGATAACACTGAAAACCAATGCTGAGTAGCTGATTCTTGCCCCTGAGGCAGCACTACATCTGAAGTGGGACACCCAGAAACATGGTTTCTAGCATCAGTTTCTAAGTAAGAATACATTTTTAAAAAAACAACATAATTCTTTCAATTTCAACATTATTTTCAGCAAGTTTTTGTATTTTTATATACATCTTACACTAGTTTAGCATTTTTGAACATGCTTAGTGTTTTCATTCTTTATAAAAACCATGTTTGTTTATAAAGTTTTTGTGAGACAGACCAAAGAATGTTATATTGAAGTTTCTTATGAGGATGAGAATTTAAAACTGTTTCTAAAATTATAAAATTGGTTTGTTTATTTGCTTTGTATAAAAGTTTAATATTTTTATTTTATTTTTATTTTTTTACACAGCTCTCTGCCCTGGTGGTAATGTCTGTATCAAAAGCCAGATTTGCAGCAATTTAAGCATAAACATGAAGTTCTACAAACCCAAATGACAAGAAACAGAGGAGGAAAGAAAACATGCTTTTATTGTGGAAAGAGTGATGGTCCTGCACTCCAAAACACACGAGAGCACTCAGAGATTATTAATACACCCAGTTCTCATGGAAAATCAAATGAATAAGGACACTTAGTAAGCCCTTACCTCTCCAGCAGACCCTTGGGCTAAAAGCTCAGGTTGATTAAAAGCTAATAAGTGATCATTTCATTATTCATCCATTAAAGGCAGATAAAAAATTGTTTTTTACTTATGTCAATTACAACATTGTAAGGTTTACAGTGATTGCTTTGCTCCTAAGAAAAAATGCCAAGTGAAGCTGGTAACATATTTCAGTAGTGATATATCTCAGGTTTTTCTTGGATATGTAGCATCCAAACTAAGAGCATTCTAACAACATTTCCTGGCGTAGTGACACATTCCAGTTAAAGCAGTATTGCGTGTAATTATTACCAAAAGTGTACATAAAATATTTCTGCCTGTTCAGACTTCACACAGAAGTTATGCATTCAGTAGTGCTGGTCAGACAGACTCCACAGTCACATCTTAAGGCCACAGGGTAGGTGTATGTTGGATCTACATTGGGCTGACAGTTTGGTAGTTTCACAGTCTCCAGCCGAGTCTCATTGTAAGTACAAACCCGCTGATAGGACTCAATGAAGGGAGGCTCCAGGATTGGCTTCTGAAAAAAACAAAAATAAATTTATTTTGTTTTAAATTTATTTATCACTTTGTTGTAATACTGTCAGGGTTCATTGTATGGCAGGCAGGGTTGGAGCCAAACGCTAAAAAAAAAAAAAGCAGGTTTATTGCTGAGAACTTTCAAAATAAAACAGGAATTAACAAACACTCAGACGAGGACCGAGACGTGAATATGACACACTGACAGAATCTATATACAGGCAGACACACACTGTGCACACTGTGATTATGGTATTTAACCGCTTGTAAAGTGTCCTTGTGTGTCTTGAAAGGTATGTATAAAAGTCTATTATCATTATCATATGCATACTATATATATACACACACACAAATACTGGTATATTGCAGCACCCATGTATTTATGTAGGCTTTTCTGTTCTCAATCTCAACTGAATAACAAATAATGTGTTTTCAACTGTCGTGGTTGTTACGCTCCCTCTTCCTTCCTTGTGACTAACATATCTGAGTGTTTTGTATGCTAATTAGTGCATGCAAGCCCATGTTCCCGATTAGTGGCTGCATACGTTCCACATCCTGCCTTTCATCCTCATTGCTGGTTCTTGGTCCTGCATTCCACCATGACTGATTGGACCAGTGGCCCAATCCTGTCCTTCAATTAACATGCAGACTTAATCAGTGCACCTGTTTTTAAAGGGAAGCCAAACTATCACTGAGTGCTGCTGTGATTTACTGATGTGTCTCATTCTGGTGAAGGTTATGTGTGGCTTTGTACTTTGTTTTTGCAGTAAGTGTAACTTAAAGTCTTTGTGCGCCTCATACAAATGCAGTCTAGTTCTTTTTGCTCCATACCTGTGTTGTTGTTGTATTTTAAGACGTTGACAAAACCATGAATAAGGAGGCTGGGCTTTCTTTACAGTTATGGCCTACGTTATCATTTCATATTAATGATAATTCTTTCAGCTTGCCAAAGAAAGCTGCTCCAGTTAGCTTCTATATTCCAAGCTGTGTTTGATGGGACATTTGTGACACATCATCACATTACATTAAACACCTTCAGTGTTCCTCAAATACTTCATAAAATGACAAAAGTTTATCTTGATTCTATTTTCCAAAGAATGCTCAAATTAATGCAAATCTTTTGCAGCTGTTTACGGTTCCGTGGCCTGCACAGATTTAACCCCCGACCTCCTGGTGTCTGTCCTCAGACTCTCCCTAAAGCAATACATCAGCTCCCTCTGCTGTGCCCTGACCTCCCTGTGGGGGAGAACAGAGAAAAAGATGAGGCTCTTCCCTGAGGCGATCCAAAGAGTAGAACAACACAAAGCTCCGCTACGCTGCAGTAATAAAGCAGAGAGAATCATGAGCTTCCTAATGCCTCCCGTCACTGAATGCAATGTTCCAGATGAAACTTGAGATTTCACAGCGTCTTTTTTTCATAATAGTATATGGTGACTTGTGAAATCCAATTGTGTCTCTCATGCTCTTGAGGCATTGTGGAGGAAACCTCTGCTGTCACTTCAATCTCTGGATTCCACGCTGCTTCCCATTCCTGCAGAATGTTAACTCAGTTTTAGCGCTCCAAAAGTCTTCTGTCTTTATTCATTCTTATGCAAGTGTTTCACTTCAGACAGCCACTCATTACTATGTGGCAATAATTAGATCTTGGTAGGGTATTGCAAACACTGCATGTATTTTTTCCCTTGGACATCTAACTGTAGCAGCTCAATCCCTGCTTGCACTTGCAGCTGACCTTGGGAGAAAGCGAAAACAAATTTTCTCTGGGGGGGAAATCACCCATCTCTCCATCTCTGTATCTACAGTATTCCCTTCATCTGTCTCTGCCTCTCTCTGTGTTTAACTGTCTAAACCATGTTGTTCATCTTTTTTTTATCTATGCTGATAATTTAATTTTGAGTAAAGTTGTGAGTTATATCACCTTGCACTATAATCATATTCTTTCAGTCCCCCTTATCCTCCCTGTGTGTCTGTGCCTGGTACAGTGGCCCTTGTCCTCACCTCCCAGGTCTCACAGCGCCCCCAGCAGGCATCAGTGGTGATGTGCAGACTCCCACAGCCGGGCTTCCTGGCCAGGAAGGTGAACTCCCGGACTGCGCAGCCAATGAAACGCCGCAGGTTGATGGTTGACACACAGCTGATGTTGTCGGACTGTAGAGAGATCCCGAGCAAAAAGCAACATAGAACCACAGCAGGCTTCCTGAGGAAGAGAAGGATTTGTGGACGTAAAGAAGGAGGAGTGATTTAAAGAAGACTTTAAATAGGATTTGTGAGGGCATACTTGATGCAAGCGAGGAGGCTGACTCCCTAAATGCATGAACACATTTCTTTAGAGTGAGAGCATTCTGGCCTCTGCATATCGATGTGAAGCTGTCCCACTGCACGTTTTTTGGTGTCAGTTATTTGTAAGCTTGTCATAAAATAAATTAAAATGGAATCATAGGTGTTTACTGTAAATCTGTAATCTTAAGATTACAGATGACCACCTTGTCCAGTGTTGCTTTTACATGGCCTTAAATGTATTTCCTATCTTGATAATATTCAGAATAATCATTCCATTCCTCTGTGCCTCAACCAGGACACGTTCAGGAGACTCAAAGAGCAAATAAAAGCAGGAAAAGAGCGCTACATCGTGTCTCTGCTGACATTCCACCTCAAAAATGTAATAAAACTCTGAACTTTCCAGTCAAGTCATTTTCTTTAGAACTTGACTTTAAATGAGTTTATTCTCAGTGTGCTTTAGCTGAGATGATACCTCTTTAGTTATCACTTTGTAGTATTGGGTATTTTTATGCAAATGTTTTAGGAATGAAGCCCATAACAGCTGTATTGTAGAGTGTCAGGCAACGGTCAGGTCTCTGTTTTTTATTAAATCACCTGCATTCCTCTATAATAGAAGTATGGTCCAGTACTGGACAAGAAATTATTGGAGTTTTAATCCTTAAAAATAGAATTTTTCAGTTTTAATAATTTTGTAATTCCTCTCATTTGATACATTGTCTGCCAAAAGCACACAACATGTTAAAAACTACAGAGTTAGACAAATTAAGTTATTTGTAGAATCATTTATTATTTGCTGGACTTGTCACCAATAAACTGTTAAACTGCAAATCTGTAAATCTCTGACATTCCTGGTTATCGTTCAGGACTAAAAACAGTCCTGCTATTTTGACTGAACACAGTTAGGAGCTACAATCCTCGAAGTTAAACCTCGGAAAATAATCCTGCATGCACTCACCACTGTGGCTGTCTCCTTTGAAGGGTCATCTCAGCTGTAAATCGCAGTTGCAGTCTGGTTTCAAGCAGACGTTGAAGCATCTGTTTTAGTTTTTTGCTGTTTAATGAGCAGCTACTCTCACTTTTTAATACTCGGATGTGAAATGATTTTTTGGCTGGACTGAATGAATAACATGAACCACAGTACTTGTCACTGATGGTTCCTTTGACCTGAACCATCTGCTAATGGATCTGGCAGTACAAGCCGAGGCTTTATATCGGCCCCTCGTCCTGCCAACCAGCAGCTGAAAACCTCACCTCGGTCTGCCTCTTCTCCTCCTGACTCTGTAAATCCCCCAAAGGCCCTTCTACCTGTCACTGCCCATCGAATTCAGCCACCAGCTTGTTCCCACTCCATTAGCTTGATTAGGGAGGCGTCTGCCCTTTTGTTCATAGTCGTTCACACGGAAAAGGGGGAACAAAACTCAAATGCAGTTCCTACCTGTGTCTACACTTACTCATTCAGGCTCAATTAGCTGGCTCCAGGTACAGACCCTGCTCCTGTTCTCACATGCCGACTGCAATTATTTCACCCATAAGCTCCTCCACAGCTGTCCTCCGCCTTACCCTGCTACTGTCTCATTCTCATTTTTTTTGTGTCATGTGTTTTGTTTTGGGGGTGGTTGTCCATTTTTGTTGCTAGTGACACTCATCACACCACTCTAGAGAGCAACCTGACCAAGTCTACAGCTTCTACCACACGGTTCACTCAATTATGAAGGAAAGGATACGTCAGCCCTCCCAGGAGTCAGTGACAGGAGGAGGAGAAGAAAGATGTGGAGACATGTAGAAGGGGATGAATTGCCTCATCAAGAAATTACCACCGTCAGGTACCCCTACGAGCGGCATGTGAAGCCAGTGGCGCAGAACTGTGCTCAAGTAGTTCAGGAAATGAATCTGTAGAAGTCGACTTGAAAGTTAAGGCCAAGCAATTAAAGTTAGATTAGAGAGAATATTGTGGAAGATGAGTCAGGGACAGGTTCACAGACTCTCTGTTCTCCTTGCTGTCATGAAGAATTAGCCTTACTGAACAATGTGCAGGATGTAGAATAACAGGATGCATGTAATTGGATAACTTTGGTGGAGGTTAATTGTGATTCAGTACAAAGGGAGTAAAGCCTAGATTTCCAAAATCCAGCTTTTATGTAATTATTATATACTAAAAGTTTCCAGCTTCATTTTCTTGTCATTTAATTACAAGGATGCTCATCTTCTTTATTAATCAGTCCTGACTAAAATAACTTGGAAATAAGCAGAAACCAAATCAAATTCAAAGGCTAGTGTCTTATATAAGGGTGAGTGCAGAGAGACTGAAGCCAGCATGCATGTGAGTGTTTGTGCAGGTGAGAAAGGAAGCTTCTGTAAGTGCAAACATGTAAAAACCCAATGAGATATTATTACAGCCAGTAGTTCAGCCCACGTATGTTGTTATGCAGCTTTTGATAGTGTCACAGCTATTATTATTATGGTAGCATTATTAGGATTTCTTGCCAATGTTTGAATTCAACAGTGTTTAATTGGGAAATTTACATGAAAATAAAAATATAATTGCTTTTTGTAAAAATGAGCAGAATAAAGATAAATGAGTAATCCTAAATAAAAAGTCAAATCCTAGGTCTGGCATATCACTCAGCTTTGCTCTTGTTTGTGATATCCAATAATTGTGTAAGTTTCTAAAAGATAATATCTATCTATTAACATTTTCTGTCCAGTTTACTCAGGACTTTTGTTATCTTGAGGAATCTCCTATCTCCAGGAATGACCTAAAGGTAATAAGTGGCAGTAGTGCTAAATATCTAAAGCAACAAACAGATCAACAGACTATCATGGGCAGTTATTTAAGTATGTTGTTTATTTCCATGGATTGTTTGGTTATGTAATGGTAATAAAAGCAGACCATCCATGTCCTTAATGCTTTCCCAGTAATCAATACTCAAATCCATGCAATCAATCAATCAATCAATGTAAACATCTAAATTGATGAATCTGTTGGAAATTATTTGAAATGCATTGCCACATGTTACTAGATTGTTTTTTAAATGCTGACTCTTGTACATTAAGACTTTACTTAAAAGTATGAAATCGTGTGGGTTTGGCTGTAGACGTCAGGAGCCCTGACAGGAATAAGATGATGTTGTGCTGACCTCTGGTGCTCACATATAATATTAATATTTTTCAATGATTTGAATGCAAATTATTCACTGAGTTATGCCATTTTACAGTGATATACAATTCTTTGGCAGATGAATCCTTTGAAATTATTTTCTCATTGTATGATTAGCTGAAACTACATGAAAATATTGTATCCATAAAAACTATGACTTGATTGGGGAAAGATGTTGGTATTGCAGTACATCTGTTAAAATATCCAGTTCAATCTTTTGCAAATGTCAGATGAGTGGACCTTAGCTGTATTTCTAGACCTGTGAGCCAGTCTCACTAACACTAACACTCTAAAACATTTAACTCATATGTGATGATTAAAATAAATCATAATGTGTTTAAATTAGACTCATGAATTACAGAATTTGTACTCAAAAGCAGGGCATGGAAAAAGGTTAGAGTTAAACTCAGAAAGCATCTTTCATAAGGTTGTTGAAGCAGTGCACAAAACAAAAGACTAATTCAGTCCAGCAAACACATGAGAACAGATTAACAGCCACTGAGACAAAGGACTGAGAGGAAGACAGCTCTATATATACACAGAAGGGCAATAACAGGAAGTGGGCACAGCTGGGGAAAACAAGAAGCAAGTGCCGACAATCAAGACAATGAGACGGGAGTGGAAGTAAAACTAAACACAAGACAGTTAAGACAAGTAACTGCCAAAATAAAACAGGGTGTGAGAAATGCACATACATTAATAAACCTAGGGGAGGATTAGACAGGAAACACAGAGGAAACAAATTGAGCAATAAAACTAAGAAAAGACTCGAAAATACTCAAAACATAAAGATCAGTAAACAAAACTGTAATACCAAACGAAGAACCTAACTTCTAAGGTGTGTATACTTACCATAAAAAAGCACTGCATGAGGAAAATCACATTTTATCAGCTAGCAGATCACAAAGAGATCACGCAATATCACCATATCCCGGTACATCAGTGGAAAATGTGGTGTTTCTTACTCACTGAGCTGAATGTGAATACGTGAACAGCCAAATGTTCCTTTAAATAAAAAGAATGTTTCATTTTCATGCGTATTTCCATAAATTTTATTAAATAATTACTGGATCTGTGATGTATAATAAAAACTTATCATATCATTACCATACCATTAGTCTCCTATAGTGCTATATAGCTCGTATTTTGCTAGGTTTATGTAACTTTTAGCTCAAATATGTTCCTTCTTTCGTTTACACTGTATGGTCATGCATGGCTACACCTCAGAAAGGATCTGTCAGTTCTGCATGCGCATGAGCATATATGTACATGTTGAAGCCGGACTTTTAACCCAGGTGACAGCCATCAGAGCCAAACTGGAGGGAGGTGGGTGAGCTGAACCCTGGCTGGTTTCTATTTTTAGTGCCCCACAGAGTTTCCTACTTGGCCCCGGCATGGCTCTGACTTCTCGGGTGACAGTCCAGTGGAGCGCTGCAAACTTCCAGATCTGTCAAACAGTGCTTCAGGTTTCATTTCCACATACTACAACAGAACCAGATCTGCTCTCCCACATTGCAGTTCAATAGTCCCTGGACCTCCATCTTTACCCCAAAACACAACTTTTTACTGTATGTAAGTACAACCAACTTTTGACATTTTTTCTGTAAATCTCTATGAAATGTCGAAGAACCAGCAGTACGTGCAGCTGTAAAGAATGTGTTGACTACTGACTGCAGTTTAGGTGGTGAAGTTTACAAAATGCGGCTGTAATTGACCCTGAGTGTAATTAGTAATGGTATTGCTGTCACCCGATGCAATTCCTAAGTGTGTGTGAGGAGAGTGTCTTCTCATTATATTCTTCCTAAACCTGCAGACCCATGGCTTCTTATCTGCCTTATTAAAAAGTCCTCTAGTCTTCCTCAAGGACTCATTATATGTCTCAACTGATCTGATCTCAGTTCAGCTGTACACACATGTTCCTTGCTGCTATTTTTGGGACCCAACAGCTTCATAACAGTGACAGTATCTCACATTCCTGCAGTGAGAGCCAGCTCACTTAGTAGCACTTATAGACAACAGTGATAGGACAAGTTAATGTACAGTGGTTGGGATTTCTTTTCTTACATTTGCATATATACATCTATATATCTTATTTATATAGATGTATATATGTAAGCAGTTCTGAACTGTAGCCTGTCTAGTAACAATTCAATGCATCAGTTTAGTAAGAATAACGAATTCCTGTTGCTAACTAAAGTTATTCTATGTTTAAGCGACTGATGTAAAGTGAATATGTATCAACCCAGGACTGTTATGAGTTGCAGTTTATACATCATTTAAAGGCCTTATCACCCAGTTAGCAGATGTGACTTTTCTCAGTAGTTTGACTTGAAGGATTCTTTCAAACACAGTGTCTCTCTCAGTCATCACTTTAACTGAGCCACCTCTTCTTTGTACCTCATGTTTATCTGTCTATGTGTGAAAAATTGCCTGTTACCAAAGATCACTATAAGATTTGTATTTATACCAAGAATCACACTATAAATTTGGACTGTTTGTTCTGTATTTAAGATATAAATCCAGAGATATTGCTTTTGGTTAGGATGCTTTTACAACAACGTCGTCATATAAATTCACATTTCCTTTCTGCTAAAACATGTGAGCAGCTCTAACTCAGCCCACTTGTAGGTGGTAGGATAACTGAAGTTGAGCTGAGAATCATTTTGTTAAGCACCCTGGATTAAAAATCCCTACAGTGGTATGTAGGGTAGTATAACATTTAGTTTTGTTTCTATAAAAAATCTGCAACCCTATTTCCTTCACTTCAACTTGAGCTATTTAGAAGAATAATTATGTGATACCGTTTTTCTGCCCTAGCAGAACATTCATAAATAACAGGAGTTTTTTGTTTTCCCTGTTAGCTTGTTAGAGTTCAGTGTCTTTGTTTTCCATTTCTTAGTGGAGTCATAGATGATGATACTCGATAGAAATCTTCTATCTAAGAGAAACTACCTTACTAACCTCATTCAATCAAGACCTCCGTGTTGTATGAACCTTGTGATACTGTGCATGCGTGTCAAAATATATTGCACTGTAGGTCCGCCTTCAAGATATTTGCCCCTTATTGTCATCAGTGGTGTGTTCTTAGTCGAATGAAAGCATAGATTACCTCTCCCCTTTTCTAACATCTGATCACCCAGGGTGTGTCTGTGAAAGCTCTGTGTGACAGGTTCGGCAACACTGTCGCTGTTGATTTGTTTCTTGGGCTCTCACAAAGAGCACAAAGACCTGCTGGAAAGCATTTAAAGAAATGCAGTGAGAGTAGGGTGTTGTTTCAGAGACAGTCACGGCATTTATACTGAGATAAAAGCGAGTGGCAGGGAGAGTTCCCTTTAGAGTCAAATCTCTAGTGAGGGAATGTGGAAGATGTGGTTTTCCCAGGTGTTTGTTTACAATTACTGTACAAACTGGATATCACTGATTTGTCTGTGGTTCATGTCAGTTTAGTTCCGTTCCAGCTTGTTGTGGTTAGTCAGAGCAGTACTGTCAGACTGACACAGAAGTAGGATCCTGGAGCCAGAGGAAGGTATTAGCCTTGCACACAGAAATGATTTTGTTTTGGTATCTTCATAGATTTTAATTTTCTTTCATTTAATTTATGCTAACTGAAGTCAGGTTTAACAGCTTCTTGTTTCTTGAATGGTAATTTTGTTTAGTCTTAACCAGTCCTTAGCTCATGGTTCAACTCTCACATCCAAGATATTTTCAGTTGGCATAAAGCTGTGGGAGCTGAAGGCTAACATTTTCTAGCATATATTGTCAATGACTAATCCATTATCCCTCAGCTTTAAAAATTAATATGAATACCTTGTAAATATATGGGGAGTGTGTGCAGGGGTGACATGAAATCTGAACAAATTGGTACAGATTTTTTGAAAGATTTTGGTAAATATGGTCAATTTTTTTACTGTTTGAAAGTCTGGACACAGCGTGAAAACAGAGCGGAAGAAAGGCTTTCAGTGTAACACAGGCTTGTACAAACTCCAGTGACAAAGTGATTCAGTTTCAGGTTTAGGTTATTTAATGTGTTACTTTCATCTGCACCACAGTCAAGAATACATTTTGTTGCATTTTTTGTGCTTCCTCTGAGGTTGAAGACAGCCTCTTTTCTCAGTCCTGAATAGGGCACAGTTATCTGTAAGACAAAGTGCTCATTTTGCTCATTCATCAAATGAAGGATATTTTGCACGCTTTATCCTGTACTAAAACTATGTGTGGGATTTTTTTTTTAATTTACTGATCGATACATGTTGGATACTCTAGCACAACATATACACTTATTACTGATACTTACTGCTTGCGTTTTTCTTGGGTAAAGCTTTTATTTAAGGTTGCACTTGTAAGTCTGACACGAATAAACTGGACTGTTAAATCACTTTTGTTGTGGTGCTCTGGGGAGACTTAATACCTCTCTACTACTTCATGCCCTTCAGCTTTCTCACAGACGGCCACTTTAACTAATTATGCGATTATTAATCTGGATAAATACATGCAACAAGCATGTAACGCCAGTGCTTTGGCTTTGTGATGTGACCCCTCCCTGTGCTTTTTCCACAGCACCGTGTAATGTGTTTTGCTGCCCTTTGTCTCATTGCTACAATTAGAGCTGAGCAGTGGGACTTGCGACTCTCTCTGATAATGTGCCTTTGCCCGCTATAGGCTTACCTCTTTACTCAGTAATGACAGCAAGTAAAATTCACTTTGTGATGCAACTTTAATGGATGGTGTGATTTGATTGCTTAACTATGAGTCATGCATGAGTGTAGCACTCTATTGTTGTTGCCCTGAAATCTCAATAGACATGTAAACAACTTCATGCATTTTGTATTTATTAGATCCAGACATTGAAAAACACACAGCAGTAAAAGCTGTATTCCTTTCTTTTAAATTATGCCTGTGTAAGAAACCCCTGACATTTTCCCATTAGTTACTATCTCTTGTAATCTCTTGCAGTAAATATTTGTATATATTTTATATACCACTCTCTCTGTCTCTCGCCTCCCTTGATCTATCGTTTTGCAGCTGACACGAAGCCTTGGGATAGCTCAAATGCTGTGCTATAGCAGTCCACATATGCACACATGCTTGGCAGGGTAGCATTATCAGAGCATGGTTCTGTGGGGTCACATTAACAATGGATGTTAGTGGTTCAGTATGTTTTTAGAAACCGCATGTGCTGCTTGCTTCTTATTGCTTGTGCAGCTGCGAGTAACCTTGGGCAAATATTTGTTTAATGCTAGTTTATCAAATGATTTAATTTGATGTTATTATCAGTTATGGTGCTTTAAATAGTTTACTGGTATTTTGCACTTGTCAGAATGTCAAGTAACCAGTAAGGAGTCATCTCATGCACTGACATCACAACAGCTTGTCAAGAGTATAAAAATACTTTTCTTGCTTTTTTGTTTTTATTTACTTTATCTGCACCAATATTCTCCAGTTACTAAGGATTTACTGGATTCAGCTTTAAATTAAATTCCTCAATACCCATTACCTACTGCCAACACACTTTATAGCACTGGTAGTGTCATATTTGCAAATAGCCCTTTTAATAGAGTTTGTCAGAGCTCATGTGTTTCTGTGTACAACCAGAGTCTTCATTGACTTGATTAGTTTTTTTTAGGAATTAACCATAAGTTTGACTTCTTCTGACTTGTTAAGGATTCATATTTGTTTGGCCATTAACGATTCTGGGAGGAAAACATGCCACATAGGAAGCAGCATACAAGAAATATTGCCAAGTGGCTCCAATATTTGTTTGACGTTGCCAGTTTGAGTGAAATCACATTCTTCTGGCAACACATGCAGGTCACAGTACGTGAGCTCCTTGTATTTGAGCTGATCTGGCTCTGACACATCTGACATTTGCTCTGACATATTGGTGAGTGTTGGCACTATTTCACACTGTTGTATTTTAGTCTCGCTCACCTGTCCGCTCTCCTGGACCATCACGTCAGTCGTGTTTATCTGCAGAGAAAAACAATCAAATCAAAGGGCTTTTTTATTTTTCACTGCTTGATTTGTTTAGGCAGGCTACTCTGTAAAGATGTCTAAATGTCATACATTTCTCTCAGTCCGCTTGTTCATATCCTAGAGGGAGAATGAACAAGACAGAACACGGCCCAGCACTTCACGCTGCACTCAGTTTATACTGACAGTGTTTCATTGCACTTTAAAAGATGATAAACTCCTCTTTGACTGTATTTCAGACATGCTCACTGCCAGTCTGTTTGTCATAAAACAAATGTTTTGTGGACATACACAGCAGCAGACAGGAACAATATAATTCTGTTCACACAAACCTCCTGGCTGCACCATTATCATTATTTGTGTTGATGCAATGGCTATAATACTGGAAATAGTAATAATTATTATAATAACCAATCTTAAATATATTGGCAAAATAATTTTACCACTAATTCATGTTTATTGGATACATGTATCCACATCCCAAAATATTACAGGTCTGCTGTGTCTGAATGGGTTTGGGTGCATGCTCGTACACCAGTTACAGCACATTAATAATTAGCCTCAAGCAACAAGCAGCACACACGCTTTTGCTGAAACAGAAGCGCTTGAATGAACAGATGTTTGCGGGCCTGTTTATCCGAACATGACTGGAAATGATTGAGAACATCATTACAACCTCTCTATGGTGTACCCTGCCTCTTGCTGTATGGCAGCGGGGATAGCCTCCAGCCCATCTGCGATTATGTGCTGTATTAGCGATTGGATGGATGGAAGTTGAGTATCCACAGCAATCCAACAGATGTCCCGGGGTCTCATTTATAAAAGACTGCATTGTGAAACTCCACATGTTGTTCTCTGTCGAAATCATCCCTTTACCTTGAGATGTCTGCAGATTACTCAGGAGAGGTGGAGAGTCTTGCAAGATAGCTGATCAGTGGTCCTTTCTGTCATGTCCTATGGCAGCGGTGTTGCAATCACTATGTAGCACTACACGTGACAGAGTATTGGTATATTTGCAGCAATCAGACTGATTGAGACACAATTTATAACAACACAGAGTTGTATCTTCCAACTTGGTCCATCCATCCATCCATCCATCCATCCATCCATCCATCCATCCATCCATCCACTTGTCCAGTTCAGTGTTGTGGGAGGGCTAAAGTTCAGATGGACAGGGCGTACCCTGGTCAGACACTCATTCATACATATATTCAACAAGTAGTCAATTTAGAATCACCAGTTAACCTAACCCCACTAATAGCATGTATTTGGACTGTGGGAGGAAGCCAGAGAGAACCCACACAGAAACAGGGAGAATAAGCCACTCCACTGGATTTGAACCCAGGACCTTCTTGCTGTGAGGCAACGGTGCTCTTTTACTTTTTAATGATTATTTGATCAGCCTTGCTTGTGTATTATAAATGACTCAATGGATTTACACCTAACTGAAAGGGACGAATCGTCCGACCTGCCCCATTCTGTTATCATTAACTGTTTCAACAAAAAGTGGCAACTGATACATAAGACTTAATTTTTTTATTGTTTATAAAGATTTTGGTCACATGTATATTAGATACAGAAACTTTTGGCTATAAAGGTAAGGTACAAGCTTCCTCAGACTGGCACCAGCTGGAAAAAGTGTGATCTTTTAGTCTTAGATCTTTATAGTTCAGTCTTTAGTTCTTTTAGGCACTAATATTGATGCTTTTCTTTTTCCTCTGTATTTTTTAGAGCAGTGCCATGCTGCCGGGAGTCTGTGGATGAGAATATGTCGTCAGACTTCTACTCCAGAGATGCCTTGTTGGAGCAGGGGACCATCCCCCTGGATATTGACAATGTTCACATGCTCCTGCAGGGTCAGTCTCATTTCCAGTACAGATTACAGTGTAATGTTTCTGACTGAACAATGAAATATTTTCTACAAGAACAAGAGTAAAGCGTTTTTCAAAAAAATCCTAGCTTTAGGCTGTTGGAACTACTGTGGTGCTTCTTACCTAAAATGAGTAAGTGCTCATTGTTTCTGGTCTGAGGTCATGCAAGAGTAAAAAGAAAAAAAACTCCTGATTTCAGTCACTGTGGCAACATAATAAATGTTTGGCCTCAGTCTCACTCAAGGGAGCAGTTTGATGACCTTGTCACAGTCAGTCCACTGTGGGCAACATCTTGTTTCACTTTTACCACTCTTTTTGAGGTCATGCTTGGTTTAATCTACGGAAAGTGATCCGCTGTTCACTTTGAGACATGAGTCATGTTGCAAAGAGTCTTCTGAAGGGAAAGAGCAGGAGGGTGGTGCAGGCATGCAATAAACACTGCGCGCACATCAACTCACTGTATCTCGGGGCATTCATGAACGTCTTAAGCAAAGTATTGCACTGAGACTGTCGTTACAAGTTGGTTTTCAATTGGTGAGCCACTTCATTTTAAAGTTTTTCATCTCTGGTTTATGATTTTAAAAAATGTAACAATGAGTCATCTGCTTGTGACGCAAGTTGTAGAATAAAAAAGAACAAAACACAAAAAAAGTTATTATATACATTTACCAATTTATGGTAGGAGGATGGGCCGAAGAACAACTGAAGTGGCTGAGCTGGGAAATGTCTTATTTACAAATAAGGCACATAAAAATGTGTACTTCAAGCTTAGGTAGATGTTTTCTTTGTGTGATCAAAGCCTTATTTGCCCAACTGCATTCTGTAATATCTTAACAAATATTATAGAAGCTACCATAGCTGACCATTGTCTGACCTTTGCCAGTTTAAAAAACAAAAGTCCAGAGGTAAACTTGGCAAGTGACAGAGCATCATCATTTTTGGACCTAACATCACGGGAACCATTAGCACCAGAGTTTGACTTCACCGGACTGTAAACCAATCAATTTAGGTTGCACTTAGTGTCCATTACCTTTGAATAACACAAACCTATTACCATGTGAAAACATTTTACAACATGAAATGAAAAACAGATAATTTCATGTACATATTTCAGATTTAAAAATCAGATAAAAAAAATTCCAAGAACAGAGTACCATTTTAGCTCGGTGGCTGGAGAGGAGTGCCCCAGGTTCAAGTCCAGCCTGTAGCTCTTTATTCCGTGTCTTCTCTCTCTGAGGTTGAGGTGGTTTGGGCATCTGAATAGGATGACTCTGGCGTATCTCCTAGAGGAGGTCTTTTGGAAATGTCCAAGGCAGGGAAACCCTGGAAGAGAGGAGCTGGGGGAGATGGGTGGGGAGAGGGATGGCTGCTTAGACTGACCCAGAATTATTAAGCATCCAAAGGTTTATCAAACATCACTTGCTGAGGAAGTCCTTATCTCCCATTCCATTGTCCTTGTCATGGCCCTGTGCATTGGACAGTCCCTGTTGTTTTGCCCTGTTTGTCTCCCTGTGTTGTCTTGCAGGTTCCTGGTAGACGGGGTTTATCAATGCAACAGCGACCTCCTGGTCAGTCTCGTTTAAGAATTTAAGAACAGGCTATTTTAGCTCTGACCCCAGTGGCGTCTGTCTGATTAATGTGTCAGGTCCCTCAAACCAGCAAACTTGGGGTTTTATCCAGGATTTGAACCCAGGACCTCTTCCATCTCCTCTTCCATTTTCAATAATGCAATTGTAACTAGCTAGAATTTTCACCACACATATATGTAGCTATGCTTTATTTTCTACCTGACAGGTGCCAAAAATGCAGTTTGTGTATTTGGTGATATGTGAGCCGTTTGGGGATATTCCATTTACTGAAGAACCAAGACTTACTGACATTTGCTTGAGTGCTTAACAGGCGTGAGCATGAAAAAGGGATGTGTGTTGCATTATGAGCATGCTGGCACGATTACAAGGTTACATATTGTGATTTTTTTGAGAGAGTATCTCCATGACATCAGCTGGAAGCAATGCTAGACTGCAGCACAAAAATTAATATCCCACTTTAACCACACATCTGTCAAGACTTGCAAAACCATATTTGTTCTGTATAGTAATACATATCTAAAAAGACACTTGTTGTTTATATTTTTCCATAACTTTTCTTAATCTTTCTGTCCTTATTTCACCTCTTTAATAGCCTCTCTCAGTCCTGATCCACCACTCTCCTTATTCTCTTTCTTGCAGCTTATATTTTTTAAAATGAGTGACTCTCAGATCTTTTTTCTCTACATCTTCCTTGACTCTTGATCTTTGGACTTTTCAACATGCTCATATGTGGTTCTTTCTCTGTACCTACCTCAGTTCTTTTGCCTCTCCTAACTTATTGGGTCCAATCTGACTTCATTCCTCACAGAGCTATTTTTAGCTCATTTGCTCCCCACATTTAGAACACTGTGTTTTTTTAAGCCTTGTAAATGTTTTTCCAGTTATGTAGTTTCCAGCTGCTACACCATGTCCAGAAGGAATGATGTAAGCCCAACGCCCCCATGACAAGCCATCTTGTAAAATAAGAGTGTGAAAGTCATTTTTTGTGTATATTTGAAGGTGTAATGATAAAAGAATGTCACTAAAAATAGCTCAAGCTATGTGTGATTGTTGGGTGTATTCAACACTTGTTAACTGAGTCTGGGAGGATATTTTCTTGCATAGGGTGCAGGGACTTGAGCACGATGTGTTCTGCATCGTGGATATACCCACTGGCTGTTTTAGGGAGAACATGTGATGTCACTTTAAATACCTTTTTAATATGTTGTCGGTACAACATTAATCATCTTTTTTATGCATTGCCAAATAGAATAGGGTGCAGTTTTGGGTGTATTTTGACATGCACATTTACACTATTGCTAACACCATATTTATGTCAATGAGTGACTCTTTTTTCTTTCGTTTTTGCTTAGCTGCACTGTGTAAACTACTGGCTAAATTTCAGTTACCTAACTGGGGTTGGGGTTGCATTAACTTAGTCTTCCAAAATTCATCTTCCATTTTGCTTGGTTTGCTTGAATTTGAGTCAGGTTTTCCAGCCTGTGCAGCATAAAGTACTTAGGATGCTGCAGGAGAACTAGCTTGTTCCAGGTCGTGTTTGGGCAGGAATGAAATCTCGGTGAGTCACATTTAAAAGAGGTGGAGCCCAGCTAAACTCACCTGCATCCCTGCAGGCAAGAATTGTAGACGGTTTAAACAAGAATTGTTTTCAATAGGATTTCATATCATATTTCATATAATCTCTTCTGCTGCAGCAATGGGTGTGTTGAATGTTGAATCAGTTTGGTAAAGCATGTAAGGGAAAAATGCATTTGATTTAAACAGATGTTTAACATCAGAGTTTACTAATACTACTAGTACTACACTACCTGCTCAATCAGCATGACTTCTCACATTGTGGGTAAGTTGCTTTCATTTGTCTTTCTAGTAGTGAAGTTGATTGGTGTGGAATGAAAGTGACTGCAGAGTTTAGTGTGAAGACACTGTACTGTAGGCAGCGTTTGAATGTGGAACTCTTAAACCTAGTTTGACTGCTTATAGAAACTATACCAGGAGATTTACAGATATAGTCCCAGTATCTGCAGAATATAAGAAACCAGTCTTGAGTAGGAAGTAAATAGTAACTCACCTATACAGTATGCATATGTATGTATTCAAATTCATATATAGGCTTCGTTCTCTTCTCAGGACTGGGGCAAGTTTTAGATCTTATAAAACCTACAGTAGTCTAGTTTTAGAAGAGCTACTGCTGTAGAATGTAATTAAACACAAAACCGAAGCTTGGCTGCAATTCAGAGGTTAAACCTTTATTTAATGTCTGAGCAACATTGTACTTGTAGTAGCTGAAACTACAACAAAGCCATGAAGGCAGATAGCTAATGTTAACATCTTGAAAAGGCAAAAAAAAGAAAAGAAAAAGAAAAAGAAAAAGTTTGCTGAGCTGAAACCGAAATAAGAAGCCAACCTGATGATTTTATGGTAGTTACTGCTAATTTTACTAGTTACTGTATATGTTAATTTTGGGGCGGTGATATTCTGTTGGTAACATTTTCTATCAGTGCTTTGCATTTGTACAGTTGCTGGTTATGAAAGCTGTCCAGAAGGCCTAAAATTAGCAATTTAGGAAGCAACCTTTCAAATCCCTTATTTGGAGTGGCTTTTTAGCCTGAAGGACTGAAGTAACATCTGTGATAAACACATTTTCAAACAATAACTCTGACACTTTTGCTCCCTTTTTACATGTACTTAAAAAAATTGCCTTCCAGGTAAGGAAGGTTTGAAAGCCCATTTTAACTACATAAAAAACATTATAAACTATAAAGCATTTTCCTCACCTGTTATCTGGCAGCTGAAATAAAGCACAATTAATTCTTAACAAATTCATAACAAATTGCTCATAAAATCATGAAATATTAATAGGAAATCTTATTTTAAAAAAAAACCTATTTACGTAATGCTTATTGTACTCTCCTGATGGTCTTGGTGGGTGTGGCAGCTTATCAGGCGCCATTGTTAAACCCCAGTCAAGTCCCTTAATTCAAATCAGAGACTTGTTTCATAAACTGACAACTGACTGATTATCCAGTATCCCTTTAGAAATGTCTGAAAAACTGCAGAAATGCACCACATTGTGCATTATGCAGTAGTCCTTAAAAACACTATTTGCCACATGCAGAGCAGATAGAGGAGGCCCTGCTCTCAGTAGTCAAAATTGCATGTCAGTTGTCAGATTTATCACATCCCACAGACACATTAACCCTGAGGGAACAAGAAGCTTTCGATTGAGGAAAGCACATGATAGCAGGCTCTTACAGCAGGAGAAAGCCCCTCCTCTAGGAGCAGTAATCAAGTTTGTCAGCCAGTCAAATACAATATACAGTGCTGTGAAGAGGTATTCCCCCTATTGCAGGCATTTTTATGACTGCTTGAGAACCAGGCAACGTAGCATGTTGAAACTGATACCATAGGTGCATCTACTAAAACTCTCAGACAAGTTTGAATCTCAAGCTCAAAGGCAGAGGTCAAGTTTTCTTAAAATCTTGTAACTGCTAGCTGGGAAAGCTCAGCTAGCTAATTATCCACCAGGGAAATAAATACATCACTGTTGTCAAGTAAAACCCTTCATAAAGTTTCCGAAATGCTGTTTGTATGTGAAAATGTAAGACAAGGAACAATAGCAAGAAGACTGAATTAGGCAAATTTCAAAGTCTGAAGAGGTACAAAAACATCCATTTTAGACAGATAATGTGGTATGCTTTGGATCATGAGCTGTTCCTCTCATTCTCAATACTTTTGCCATCCTTCTGGTACAACTATGGTTTCATCTTTCACAGAACTGTGCCAAACCTTTTAAATGTTTTATGGCAAAGTCTAACGTGGCCTTCTTGGTCTTGACTGTATTCAGTGGTTTGCACCTTGCTCTAAATCCTCAACATTTCTCTTCATTAAGGTGTCCCTTGTAGACGTCCTCCTCTCATTTGGTTGTTCTTGATTGGATGTTGTGAAGCTGTTTAACCTTTAGTTGCCTTCTGTGGTCTTTGGGGCCTTTTGGTGTTGCTGAACTGGTCAGTGCATTGATTCTAGCTTTAAAATGTTTCTTTCTGCCATTGTTTGTATATATTTCATTTTCTATATGTATAGGCATATAGGAAATAGATTATATTATAAAAACAATGCTTTTGTTTATGCATCCAAATATCATCTCACATTTGACCTCTGATCTCAATTCTATATTTCATATCTGCCTTTCTTTCAAGTTGACCCCCACAAACTGCACTACAAACTTCATAAAGTATGTTTAAAAAGAACAAAGAAAACAAAGGGAATTCATACGAAATATAATACTCTTCCGTTAAATGTAAATACTACTCAGTATTCTTAGATCACAGTATATGTGAGATTCTTGATTATGTTTTTAGGAATCCCCAAAAGTCTTTGCAACACTTTTGTGATGAGTCATTTTTCGAGGTTTGTGGCTTGTTCAGGCAACACACAAACCAAATACTTGTGTTTATAATACTGCCAAAAGTGTTCCCATAGCAATCTGGGTGTACCCTAAAGAAATAAACAGCTTTTAGGATGCAGCAGTCTTATAGTTGCAAATGCTTGTTAATTTCGCAATAGGTGCACTTCTAGAATCTACTGTTTAGATGTATTGCACACTGCTAATGTTTTTCATTCTGCTGAATAAAGCAGATTGTTTAAACCCCAAGGTTGGCTCAGATAAAACTGTTTAGGCTGCTATGCCCCCCCTTTACGGTTATGTTGTTTCATGGGGGACCTTCAGTTGTGGTCAGATGTTTTCATACACTCATGATGGGCATGAATGTCATAAGTTTGATGCTTTGATTAATTTTGATGCTTTGATTAATTGATTTCTTTGAACTGCTGCTTTTTCATGGTGGAATGATTGTGCAGCATACATCTTTAATGACTGTAATGACAGCTTTAAATTTATTTTGTGTGTTTTTTGTTGAATCCACACAGGTTCACAGGAGTCTGTATACATCTGAAGTATACAAACAGCTCAAGTAATATTTGCTCCTAAATAATTATAATATTTTAAAAAATGAATAATTTCCGTGGGGAAACGCAGAAGGTGCAATCTCGCTGTTTTCTTGTGCCACAATTTTCTCCAGCTAAACAAAAACAAAACTGAGGTAATAGTCTTTGGCGCCAAAGAAAAACGATTACAGGTCACCAGAGAACTTCAATCTATACATCTAAAAACCACAAACCAGGCGAGAAATTTGGGTGTAGTGATGGATGCAGACCTAAACTTAGAAAAACACATTAAGACAATAACAAAGTCAGCTTACTATCACCTCAAGAATATTTCAAGGATAAAAGATCTGATGTCCCAACAGGACCTGGAAAAACTAGTCCATGCATTCATCTTTAGTAGGCTTGATTACTGTAACAGCATCTTTACAGGTCTACCTAAAAAATCAGTCAGACAACTACAGCTCATTCAGAACTCTGCTGCTCGAGTCCTCACTAAGACCAAAAAAGTGGACCACATCAGTCCAGCTCTGAGGTCTTTACACTGGCTGCCTGTCCGTCAGAGGATAGACTTTAAAGCTCTGATGCTGGTCTATAAAGCTCTGAATGGTTTAGGACCAAAATACATCAATGACCTCCTGACCCAGTATGAACCTTCCAGATCCCTCAGGTCATCTGGATCCGGTCTTTTATCAGTTCCCAGAGTCAGAACCAGACACGGAGAAGCTGCATTCAGCTTTTATGCTCCTTATATCTGGAACAAACTCCCAGAAAGCCTCAGATCAGCTGAAACACTCAGTTTATTTAAATCCAGGTTGAAGACTCACCTGTTCTCAGCTGCATTTGAATAAAGCACCAAATCCACACTTTTAAGCTTAAATTTCAAAACTTACATTTAACTACTGATTTTATCTACTGTTCTGATTTTATCTGTTTTGATTTTATATACTGTTTTGTTTGTTTGTTTGTTAATTAGTTAGTTAGTTTATTTGCTTGTTTTAATCAATTTTAAATCATGCTTTTTATTTGTTCTTGTTTCTAATGTCTCTGTAAAGCACTTTGAATCACCTTGTTGTTGAATTGTGCTATACAAATAAACTTGCCTTGCCTTGCCTTAAATGTCTCCTAGCAAGCTACACCTTAACCAGATCCTCTTGCAAGCCATAAACAGGCTTCTGGCATAATTCAGGCTAGATATCTGTCCACTCTTCTTGGTAGAATTGGCAGGGTTAAATTAAATTGGTTGGTTTTCTGATATTGAACAGGTTTTCAAGCATAGTGCAGAAATGTTCAAGGTTGGGACCATTTCAAAAGTGTAATGTTAACCTGCTTTATCCATTCCAAAACCAGTTCTGATGTGTTTTTGCAATCAATGTCCTGCTGTCACTGCCCAGTTGTCTTCAAGTTTCAACTGTTTCGCTATGAGGTGAAACAAAAGACTTTGAAAGTAGGCCTCTCATCATGCAATTGATTGTGTGCAATGTACCAGAACCAGCTGATTCTGGTACACTGGGCGGCTCTAAATTTCAGTCAAGCTTGACGGTGTTGATTTTAAAACAGGGCTTTCTTTCTTGGTCAACACCTTCTCAGTTTATGGTGATATAAAACTTGCCTTCACTGTCACAGGAATACTGAAGTTCTAGCACTTTCCACTTCACGGCAGGCTTAAGCCTTAATGGGTCTTGGGTTGTTTCTGAAAATCCTAACTAATTTCCTCTTACCTGAGAATGACTGTTTGGGTCTTGTGAGTTAAGCTCTTTGTAGTTGTTTAGAAATGGCACCATCAGACTTCTGGAATAGTGGAAAGCCCCAACCGCAAGTGTATTGAAAATTTATGCACTATGCTTAAAAGCCTGTTCCACATCAGGAACTCAACCATTTTAAATAACAGGCCAGTTATGCTAAGAATCAGTTATGTCAGAATCTTGTTGGTGGTAGCCAAACATTTGCAGTCTAGGTGTAAATGTAACCAATTATTAGTGTGGTTATCTGAATATTTGTGACCCTGCATGGACCCTGTGGGGAAAATCCAAAACAAATTCAAGCTTGTGCACGCAATTCATGGTTTATAAAAGTCAATAAAGATGTATGACGTACAGTCATTCCACCATGGAAAAAAGAACAATTCAAACGAAATCATTAAAAGCTCAAAGTTACCATGACATTCATGTCCATGATGAGGTGATGACAACTTTTGACCACAACATGAACTATGTATGATGCGTTTGTGTAACACTGAATTACTTGTTACAAACTGGAGAAAAAGAGATACAGTGTGTTAATTAGTGAGACTTAGAGTGCTCTAAAGGATTATAGCTGAGAAGATACCATGTCCTTCAGTTCCACTTGGATGCTAAGCATAGGCTTCTCCTTGCACCTACTTATTTTCTATGCAGATTTGACTAATCTCCTTCAAGACAACAACTAACTGTCTGTCTATAAACCTGTGGTCATGGCTTGAAGAAACCTATAGTAAACAACACAATATAGATCCTGGAGTTTTCAAAAAACTTTCTTTTGAAAAGCCTTAAACTTTCTTTCTACCTGACCCTTGCTCTCTTAACCAAAGAGACCTATAATATTAGCAGTCCGAGGAACTGTGCCAACTCTCATTTTCTCTCAGTGTAAACAGTTCGTGTGGAGCATTATGGCTCCCTTTCCCAAGATTTGATGCTTTTGTGATTTGTTGTTTAAAGGTCTAAGTTAATGCAGTGATTCTTCCTTTCCTACAGTGGAACAAGAACAGATTCAGAAGAGGACCTTCACCAACTGGGTCAATGCTCAGCTGGCAAAGGTGAGGCCTAAATGTGGGAACAGTATGTGTGAAGGATGAACTTACTTTCTACTGTGTGCTGGATACAAGCACACAATAGAAAGAAACCATGCATAAAACTACTGCAGTGTGTTGAAGAATTTGTCTACTCTAACATGCAAACATAAAATGCTTTCCCAAAACTTTATACACAGTGAGTCCATTGGTCACTCTCACATAATTGGCTTTGTCAGACTAAAAGAAGAAGCAGAAAACATGAAGAGTCCTGAATATTGTTCTCACTAATGACTTTTAAAGATTATGATTCCTTTATATTAGTATTTGTGTTTTACGTAGTACCATGCAGCTAGTTTTAGTCATGTGCATTTCCTTTGAAAAGACATATTTTTCCATACTGCATGGATAATATATGAAGCGCACGTTCCTGACAGCAAAGTGACCTTGTCAGTACTGCACCCTTCCACTGTCATGGAAGGAAAAGCACAAGTAGCAGTAAAATGGCTCGCCTTCAGTAAACTTTCAGCTTATTCATGACAAAGATCCACCATGGACAAAAGTTGTCCAAGAGTTGCTAAAATCAAATCATTATACTTTCACTGCAAGCATCTTCTGAAACTTTTCAAGGAGGCGAGATGTTATAGGAAAGCTGTCAAACACATGCATTGTGTAAAGGTTCTGTCCCCTGACATGACTCAGCAGAGACAGACTCTTTCTGCTTCATAGTGAAGGTCAGCTGTAAATATCACAGCGGAGGACAGTAGAGTGGTGGCTGCATACACAAATATAGCATTAAGGAGCAAGGTTCACAGCACACAGACAGACAGCAACAGACGGCCCACCAAACACACCCACCTAATCCACCAACCAAAGGTCCGGCATGGTGGGAACTTTGCCAGTAAGCTAAATGGTGGAAATAGTTGTTAATCCTTTTGGGGCTGGTCACATTATACCTCACATTACAACCATGCACATGTGTATCACGTGTGAATAATATTTGGTGCAGAAACTTTTGTGTCCTCCTAGAAATTCAAAAGTGACCTTTTATGCCGGGATCGGAGTACATAATAGAAAGTCAGTTATTAGCAAGTCAATTATGACTTGATCTACATGACACAGGGCATTAGTTTGGGAATTATGTATGACATTCAATCAATCATGTGGTTTACTGTAGGAAAATACTGCAGCCTGTCAGGTAGTCAGTAATCCATGAAATCCTGGATGTTTTTATTGACATTGTTGTAAGTAAACACAGTTGTACAGTTTATTGTGTGTTGTTATATCACATTCATACTGAACACTGTCACACAATTTAGAACATAACATTATCTCACTTGCCTAAGCGTGTTGCCAGTGTTCTCACAGAATGTGGATCTGCACATCTGGAACGTACTGACAGCGCTTGACTTATTTTTAATGTTAACGCCTTTAACACATAATACCCCATAATGACAAAGTGAAAGGTTTGCTTAAAATTATTGCAATTAAAAAACAAACAAAAACAAACAAACAAACAAAACAAGGAACTATAGCATGTACATAAGTATTCATAGCTTTGCCGTGACGCTCTAAATTGACCTTAGATGCATCCTGCTTCCACTGATTATCTGTCAGATGTTTCTACAACTTGACTGGAGTCCACGTGTGGTAAATGCAGTTGATGAAGTCAGTGGACATGATTTAGAATGCATGACAGTGCATGTCAAAATACGAACCAAGCCCCGAAGTTCAAGGAATTCTCTGTAGTTCTTCCAGACAGGATTGTATTGAGCCACAGATCTGGGGAAGGGTACAGAAAAATTTCGGCAGCACTGAAGGTTCCAGTGAGCACAGTGGGCTCCAAGTTTGGAACCACCAAACCATGAGAAACTAAATTCTGTGGTCTAATGAAATAAAGAATGAGCTAACTGGCCTGAATGCCAAACGTCATGTCTGGAGGAAAGCAGTCAGCACTCATCACCTGACCAATACCATTCCTACAGTCAAACATGGTGGTGGACCCATCATACTGTTGGGATGTTGTTTGGAGCTGGAACTAGAAACCCTGTCAGGGTTGAGGGATAAATTAAGAAATGTGCAGAGACAACCTAGCTCATAACCTGCTCCAGAGCGCTCTGGACCTCAGACTGTGGCAAAAGTTCTTCCAACAGGACAGCAACCCTAAGCACATAAGCCAAGATGTCAAAGGAGTGGCTTTGGGAATCTCTGTGAATGACCTTGAGTGCCCCATCAAGAATCCAGATCTAACCCCTTCTTTGGTTTTTATTTTTAATACCTTTGCAAGAATTTAAAACAAACTCTCTTTGTCACTATGAAGTATTCTGTACAATTTCAAGGTGAAAAATGAATTTCTTACAGTTTGGAATAAGACTGGAACATGAAAAAATGTGGCATCCTGTGAATACTTGCCAGATCCACTGTACAGTGTTTGCTATTAATGCCATTCATCGTTTCTTTATTAAACCTGTTAAGTGTATCTGTAAGATTTTATCAATAATAATGCCCATGACTATGACTATGCAAATACAGTACACATCATTATCTAGAGAAACGTCCCCATGCTCAAAATGTCAGCTTCTAAGAAATCAACAAACAGCTGTCTTTTCTTTAAACTTTAACTAATTTGTTTGGCTTTAATGCCTCGAAAACTGCGTCATGCTATAAAGTTATATAGTCACGCAAAATTACAAAACTGGTCTCCACCAGTTACATGTGTTATCTGCACACGTCACTGCCCATTTTGTAAATTTTTGTCATCAACATTTTACATAATTTCTAAGAAACATCATCCCTGAAATAATTTCCAAATTCCTGTGATTTCTGTGTTACCAACATATTTTCATACATAACTTTCTCTGAGTAAGAGGTGATTTGGAAGATACTTGGCTAGAAACTTGCTGTAAAATAACATAAACAAAATGTATATTTGTGACAGAGGAGGCCACCGTGCATGGTTGTAGATCTCTTCAATGATTTCCGTGATGGCTCCAAACTGCTGGACCTGCTGGAGGTGATGAGTGGCTTGCACATCGTAAGTCCAGTTTTACCTTAATGCTTCATGCTTTCCAACCAACAGCTAAGAACTTTTGTGATCTGAGTGATTCACCTTTTTGTGGTTTTCAGAGTCGGGAGAGAGGCAGGGGAATGTTTCAGCACAGGAGCAACATCGAGAAGGCTCTCTCCTTTCTTAAGAAGAAATCGGTAAACAATCTTTTAAAGGGGCTTCGTATTAGCACCAACTTTATTCGGGAAAACTGTATTGTTGGTATTGAACAAAAATAAATTAAAGATTACACAAACACTTTTTTTCCCCATCAGACTTTCATGTTTAGATTTTGATTCTAAAATCTGTGAAAAACTCTAAACAGTTTTCCTTTTCCCCAGATAAAGCTAGTTAACATACACATTCCTGACATTATTGATGGAAAACCATCCATCATCCTGGGCCTTATATGGACTATCATTCTTCAGTATCATGTAAGATTGTTTTTCTTCCCCTTTTCTGTTGTTGTCCATTTTGTTGTGCATTGCTTATTACTTTGGTTTTGATGAGGTTTTTATTTCCTCATGCTAAATGCCAAATGTAAATCTATCATGTAAAACTCAAACTGGCGTTTGGTTATTTTAGATCGAAGAGCTGGCGAGCTCCCTCACCTTTGACTCCCGTCAGTCCTCTATGGAGTCTTTGGCCAGTCTTGACACGCGCTCCACCTTCTCAAGCCACTCGGCTAGCAGCAGTCCAGTTCCTCCCAGAGGCTCACCACTACATCATCGTTTTAGAGTCTCTGCCAAGAAAGCACTGTTGCTGTGGGTCCGGGAGCAGTGCCACAAGTAAGCACTTGATCAAGGGAATGGTAATATTTGGCAAACAGGCGTTTTAATGTATTTAGCAGCGTTTTTAGAATAGAATACCCCTTTATTGTCACCGTACATGTGTAGTGAAATTATGGGTTACACTGATGTAATTCAATTCGAATAAGTACATACAACGCTAAATCACAACAACAGTTGCCTCAAGGCGCTTTATATTGTGAGGTAGACCCTACAATAATAGACAGAGAGAAAAACCCAACAATCATATGACCCCCTATGAGCAAGCACTTTGGTGACAGTGGGAAGGAAAAACTCCCTTTTAACAGGAAGAAACCTCCAGCAGAACCAGGCTCAGGGAGGGGCGGCCATCTGCCACGACCGGTTGGGGTGAGAGAAGGAAGACAGGACAAAGACATGCTGTGGAATTGAGCCAGAGATTAATAAGAAGTATGATTCAGTGCAAAAAGGTCTACTAACACAATAGAGTCACATATATTGGTAGATCATAGCCCCTTGTCATCTGTGAGCCAAGTGTATGATGTGTGAGTGATGTATCCTCATTTGGGAATTATTACTCATTTCCAGGTCTGGGCTGAAGACCAAATCCAGATCAGGACTTTACTATGTGAAGAGTGGGACATTGATTCGTTGTTACATATCCAGTCTCTGTATTTATTTCTAAATGCTCAAAATATTACAGAATCCTGGTGCTTTTTCCTTGAAAGAGCAATGGCTATGTAACAGCATAAAGACGGCATGAAAAAACTGAACACATTTACTGTATATGTATATTTTATACATTAAAGTCTTCCTTGACCCAGTACTGTGGGTTCCATACGCGAAGACTCAGACAGAAGGAGTCACATAGGACTGGAGATGATGAATAATATCAATGTAAATACATTTTCACACATTTTTATTGTAAATAGGTCGTAAATGTGTATTTTTTTTAAATGAAATAAATGTTTGTGAACACATTTCTTGTATAAAAATGTATTTTCTGATCTTTGGTTGCATTTTATCTTTTAATCTTACGGTTTCTAGTTTGACAAAGATTTAATCTTTTGTTACTTTGCTGAACTTGAACTGCTGAACTTGAACTCGTGCCAGTCTGTACTTTATGACATGGAAGTATTATGAAGTGCATTTATTACAATAGTAATAAAATTATTTCTTTCCTTCAGAGCTGGCTGCTCAGTAAACGTAAAAGACTTCAAGGCTAGCTGGAGGAGTGGAGTGGTTTTCCTGGCTATCCTGTATGCTCTGCGGCCTGACCTGGTGGACCTATCCAAGGCCAGAACGAGAAGCAACAAACAGAACCTGGAGGAAGCCTTCCGTATTGCAGAGAAAGAGCTGAGGATCCCCCGACTGCTGGAGCCTGATGGTGAGGGGAAGAACTCGATTAGTTCAAAATGCACTTTATGACAACAGATACGAAATGGCAACAAGAGTGCTACTTATAGAACACACTTATACAAGCACATTCTCCTATGCACCCAATGCTTTGTTGTGTGTCTTTAAGCACTTTCTATCACTCATTACTTTTCTTAAAAGTAATAACAATACGTTACTTCCCAGAGAAAGTAATTTGTTACGCTACTTTTAACTATTTTTTTACTTTACTTTTGCCTTAGTCAGTAAATTGACCTGAAATCTGCACATAATTACCAGCAAAAGGCATATAAACCTATAGGCTACCAACACAAATCCTAATGAAGACACACAAACGTTCTTTCTTTTAGTCTTTAAATATAAACAGAAAACTGACAACACAGCTGAATCCCAGTCCGATGGAGACATTAAGGGAACCGTACTGATTCTGCTGTAGAAACAGAAGCTGCAGCCTGACTGCTGATCACTGTCTTTGTCAGCTGTTGAAATCCGGGGTCTGGCCTGTTGGCTGGGGTCAGCATGTGCTCAGCTTTAACATTATTCTGGGTTTTTGACAATGAAGGTATTATTGTAAGGTCTTTACCTTACAATATAAAATGCCTTGAAATGACTGTTGTTGTGATTTGGCACTATATAACTAAAATGCTGGCTACGTATGATAGTCTTGTTCTGGCAAATCAGTTTGTAACTGATGAACCTTTTAACACAGGCGGTGACACAATCATAGCTATAATGTAATTACTGAATTCAGCACAGTTATGCCCTACGTTACAACATTACTGAAAAATGTAATGTGATTAGTATAGTATAGTATAGTATAGTATAGTATTTTATTTATTGTCATTGTCAAGAACAATGAAATTGCGTTTGGGGCTTCCATACAACCCAAAAAAGAAGAAAATAATAAATACCCCTTAAAACCCAAGTGTACATATTTAACCCAGTGTGACTCCAATGCAATAGACAATCCTTAGCAATAACATGAGAACATG
>NW_005187430.1:2100381-2101644 GCF_000239375.1 Pundamilia nyererei
CATGAGTGCTCAGGACTGGAGCAGGATCGGTTGAGGGGAGAGGGGACAGGACAGGGTCGGTGTTCTCCCTATCAAAACGGGCATAAAAGAGATTTAGATCCTCAGCCAGAGTAGAACTGTCGGCTGAGGGTGATGGTGTTCTCCTTTTGTAGTCCGTGATAGCCCTGATTACATTAATCCATTGCATTGGGACGCATTACACCCGACAGTTGTAATAAGTTGCTAAACCAAAAAAGTTTAATTGCATTTTTACGTATATATTACTTTTTAAAAAAATAAAACTTAGGAAATCACAATAATTATAAAAAACATGTATTGTTATAAGTTTGTTAAAAACAACAACCCAGAACTCCAAGTATGGGAAAATATCCAGTATTGATTGCTCAATGATGGTTTTATCATCAGTAGTGACACACACTTTGGCAATGTGTTGCACAGGATTTCTTAATCAGTTTTATAGGAAAGCTATGCTTTTTCCCTTTGGGTCACTCAGTTGCTTATTTCTCTGCTCCTTTTCGCCTGCAACAAACACTCTTTTCATGATCAGATTTATTAAATATTTTTCTTACATAGATATCTAGCAGCAAAGAATGTGTTGCTGTTTACACGTTTGCAACTGCATGCAGAGTGTAGCCATACCCAGCTTGCCTAAAGGCAAGATGATCTGATGGTCTGCTGACTCACTTGCTGCTTGTTTGCTTCAGCCTTACATAAAACCCTCATTTGTTTCATCTGCTCTGCCTGTTACTTTAATAGCAGACTTTCATGTTTCTAAGACAGAAGAGTTACACCTCCATTCCTCAGCTTCCAGTATTAAACTCCACCTGCTTCAAGAACACACTCAGATGTTAGTCTAAACATGTCAAAGTAGTGTTGCAATGTGGAGCTGATCATGGAGCACTCTGATGTTGATGCAGATGTGGACGTTCGGGACCCCGATGAGAAGTCCATCATGACTTATGTGGCTCAGTTCCTTCAGTACTCCAGGGACCTGCCAGTGCCAGAAGAAGAAATGCAGGTCTGTATGAGTTTATTATATTCGACACAGGGCATCAGGTTACGCTGCAGAAACATTTGCAGAAAAGTTGTTAGTGTAGTCCTTAAGTCTAAGAATCAGTTCAGGTAGAGTTTAGACTTCTCCTTTACTAATCTAGTCCTACTTTTGTGTGCCAAGTCAACATGTGGTAATGCTGATCTCAATCTAAACCAGTGGTGCAGAATACACTCTATATATATATTAGGGGTGCAACGATACACAAAATT
>NW_005187430.1:2103406-2108680 GCF_000239375.1 Pundamilia nyererei
AAATTGTATTGTTCGATACATATGCGTACCGAACCGAAAGCACTGTATCGAACGGTTCAATATCGATACGAATATCGTTGCACCCCTAATATATATATATTTGAAATATATATTTGAATTGCATTATAACTGCATTAGTTCAGCGCAAAGCAAGCCCAAACTACAACTATCTTTAAGTATAGAATGCAAATAAGTAAAAGTTTACATGTAGTGTTTATTTCAACAAAACTGGGTATTTTTAATCCCAGATGTGTGTGTGTTTTCCATTCAAACAATTAATGTATTGTTCTGAATGGCACACTATCATGTGCTCATCTATGATACCACTCTGCCACCTTATGCCCTGCAAACGCTGCTACAGAATGTAACTCTTATATATCTGTTCATGTTTCATTCCATGCTTTATTGTAAATCAGCCAGAACACACGTGGTTAATGCAGTTATAACTGTTAAGAATAAATAAGACTTTCTGTTCTTCTTACACTGAAATCAAATATCGTGTGTGCATTCAGTTGAGGTCAGCTAAATGTATTTGATGTGTTTGAGAAGACCACTTCTCTCTTGTCTTTTCCCTTCTCTCCTCTTATTTCCTCTCCTTTCCCCTTCCCCTTTTCCTCCTTAGACACAATATTTGCCTCCTTCTAAAAGTCCTTCTCCTATCAACCTGCCTATCCACTACACCCCTGCTATTTCTGCTTCACCTCTCCGCCAGGTACACCCAATCATCACAATCAATCATCACAGCACAATGTCAATCAGCTGCACAATCCCTTTGTAGTACCCGCAAGTAACGACGGATTTTATTGCTGATGTTTATATCTAGTAACGACACGTCAGGGGGGTTGTTTATTCTGAGGATGCTTAACACACTGCTGTTTAAAACTAAGCTGCTCCAAGCCAAAGTTACCTTCGAATCACATGGTGGTTAAAGGCAGGACTGATCATGCAACACTGAACGAGTTTGCCCTGTTCTCTGGGAAAGGATCCAAAGCCACAGCAAGGGTGTTTTTCTCTTGCCTCCCATGAGAAGAATAAAGCGCTCATGGGGTGGTGCAGCAGTACTGGAATCGCCTCACGATAGATCAGATAAAAATACCTGTCAGCTTTGGTTTCTGACAGGATATCACCACGTTAAAGTGTAGCTGCTGTAGACATTTGACATCTTAAGATATTTTCTATTTTTAACTATTGTGTTTTGCTTTTTGATTCTGCTGTGGGAGTGGGAGATTGTAGGAATATGAGTGAGTTAGTTTGTTGGAATTTCACAAAGAAAGCTGAAAATGCATTAACAATACTAAACTTTAAGAGTATATAAGTGAAACAAATCAAATTTAGCAGTACTACGCTATGTTCCCTAGACACTACACACCACAGGATCTGCATGACAGGATGGTGGTCTGCTTTTACAGGAGAAGAGGTGAACAGTAAAGGTGGCAGCCTCCTTCAAAGTGACATGTTGCTATATTCTTATGAATTTTCAAAGAACAACCAAGGAGCCAAAACAAACTTATGTATGTGCGCTGCTTAAAATCAACTTAGTTAGCGCTATCATTCAGCTTTCTGCAACGTGTCTGGTGATTGGTGTTGCTTTTTACTTTACATTACACTCACATTATGCATGCTTACATCACGTAAAACTTAATTCTGGAATCATTTGATCATCTTCACCCACTCAATTTTTATTGTGTCTTTCCAGGTGACACCTGACCGTAAGGCACAGGAAATGACATGCTGGCTGGTTCAGGCCTATGATGAGCTGCTGGAGGGATGGGACTCCACAGAAGGAGAAAGCTACTCAGAAAGATATAATGTATGTTTCTAGCAAGAGCTCATCAGGATGTGTTGCATTTTTAAGTATCAGTGCACAAATTAGGTAAATGTCTGGCACATTCAGAGGCCCCAGTATTATTTTAACAGGCCTATGATGTAATTACAGGCACAATAAGCACTGTCTGTATAACACAGATCTTAGTTAAAACTGAATTTGGTTAATAAAACATTTTAATTCTTCTTCCCAACAACCTGATCCTGTTTTGCACAACAGTGTTAAGCAGTTGTAATTTTTTTCTCTCTCTTTAGTTCTCCCCCTGAAGGAAAGGAGTATGCTATCAGTTTCATTTGTTTATCTATTTGTTACCAGATAAACATACGAAACAAACTGTCAAGAATCATTTTCAAATTTTGTGTGATTGTATAACAGCTCGAGCTGATTTTCTTTTGGTGAAACTCGGGTCAGGGTCCTGATCATTCCTAAGCATTTGACTTTAACCTTCATTGTTAGCGCCCAAGAGCATAGTTGAGATTCAACTTCACTTTCAAGAAACCATATTGATCTAATATATCAGATGGAAAGAGTTATACAACACACTTTGTATTTTTTCATTACAATGCCCTACACTGTCACAGTAGCACCGTAATAGGCTGACATCATCATATTGTAATAAAATTATGAAACGTCTAAATTTTGACACAGCGTTTAACGTTATAAACTGACTTCACGTTATAAATTTGTCACTAAAAAAGTATTTTCCTTCCCTCAGGTATTTCAGACCTTTCTGGTGTCCTTTAATGAGCAACGACGGCCCATCATGCCTTTGTTGACGGCCATGAGACGAACCCCAAAACTGAGCGATGAGCAACGGACTCTTAGAGAGGCGTGGGATGCTCTCACAGAAAAGGTTAGTTTTTGTTATTTTTTAATCAGACTAGAGAACCTTATAAATGTATAAATATGATCTATAGTCATAATACTGTACTGTACTAATATAACACTACAGCACCATAGCAACACAGACTCTTAAACACCCTAATCTGTTACATTACGGCTGATGTGTTATATTTGTCTGTAAATGCTTGTATATTTGTACATATTTGTGTATTTGTTCACTGCAACTTTACTTGTGACTTCCTTTTCTCTGTGTGTTCATCTAGCTCCGTGAGTACAAAGTTGCTTTAGATATGAGTCTTCCAGCCCCCTTGGACACAGTAGCCCGCTGGCTTTTGAGAACAGAGGAGGCTTTAGCTGAGGAAGATGGCAACCCTCAAGACCACGGCCGTGCTGCTGATGAAGCGAGGGAGAAACACGAACTGCTCAAAGTAATCATTTCCAACTTTAAGATGTACTGGGAAACAATGTTGCTGATCTTAGCAAAAACTGGTTTCTCCGGCTCTTTGTAGACAGTGAAATGTAAATGTTTGCAAGCATATAAATATATATGTGCATGCTGTCTCTGCTCGTTGTTGCTGTAGGCTTGCCTGGAGGAGATGCCACAGCACGTGAAGACCTTCCAGTCCTTCCAGAACATAGATGAGTACGGAAACATGATGATTCCTACTGACAAGATGGATGAGCTCAAGAGGAGGTGAGGGTACTTTCTCCAGTGGCCTGTGTAATGTATGCATGCACAAACTGGATATACTTTTGAAGAGTATGTGAATGAATTTCTTAGTTTAAGCTGAAAGTCATAGAAGGACTTGTGCTGTCCTGACCTGGGACTGGATGTAATCAAGATCACTGCTTAAACTGAGAAAAGCATCTTATAAAGTGATAATTTACTTTCTGAAGTTGATGTGGTTTTATTTTTTAGTTTCTATTTAACGTTCTGTTGGCATCTTCATCAGATTTACCAGCGTCAGAGTGACTGCCAAGTATCATGGGATCAAGCTAGAGTACAGAGAGCATCGCCACACTGTTTTGGATCTGTTGGGGCAGATCAGGACCAAGCTTCGTGTCTGGAAGAGACCTTATATCTCCTCAGAGGCAGTCAGGGTGTTGCTGCAAGAGTGGCATGTGAGTAATCTTTGTTTAGTCTTTGTATTTTCAAAACACAATTTAATACTTGGGGGTGTGTCGATGCTTCTTAACACCTTTTTGTTCTTTCTTTGTATATATATGTATATGTTTATCTGAGCAGTACAGTAATTTCTGTTGTTGGAGTTACTAATCTTTCTTGGGGTATATAAGAACTAGTCCATTTACCATTTACCATATAATTATAAATTTGGACAATATCTATATATCTATGTAAGGCCACATAATAGAAATTCTAACCAGGAGGCAGCTAAGACAAACAGATTCTGCACATAGTATCTTAATATACAAGACACACTATATATAAGACGGACAAAGCTTCCAGGTGTGAAGCCAGTGAGGAAGTGCCTTAAATATGCATTTTATCTAAAGGCTAGCAGGGGGCGCCTTCTGTGTTTGCAAACAATGGAGGTTCATAGGAAAATGGCCCTTGATATCTATGCTCTACAACCTCGGTAAATACTTCAGTTGTGATCTCAAGTGGTAGTATGAAGTCATAATGAGTACTATATTCATAAATTAGGGTAGGGTGTGTTTTATTGCAGGCCTAGCTTGTGATTCGCAAATCACTACTGAACATGGGACGTGCCCATCGGTGTCTCAAATTTGGTTTTGACATGTCAAGAAAGCATCAGTGAAAATTCTCATCTCAAGGCCTGGAACTTTGGAAACCAATGGATGTGTCATGTTGGGTGTGTCCATCTTGTATATACAGTCTGTGATATACAGTGAAGATGTCCAAAATGGGCTATTGTAAATAGTTTTTTTATCAGGGTTTTCCCTCTGGTTCTAGTGGTGAATTTTATTCAGAGTTTTTCTCTAACTTCTTCACTAGTTTATCCAAAAATGTTCTTTCTACTGTGTAAAGGGCATGGATGTTAGTGTTAACTGACAGTTTTAATTTGTATTCATTTTTTTAAACTCAGGAACTCGTATACACACAGGAGCTGCCTTCCATGTTGGAAACAGCTATTCGTAAGCTGAAGCAGATTTCCGAGAAATATTCAAGCAAATCTGCCCTTGGTAAGTACTGTGATACTCTGTAACAGATATTTTGTACTTCTTCATTTATATTAATGTTTTTGATTCCCCATTAGAGTAAAAGTGTATTATTTTAGTTCATATTATTTCTTTGCTCCATAGCTTCAGATTATCAGCATGTCAGTCAGCAGGTGAAGCAGCTGGAGGAGGACACTGCTGTTGTTTTAGAGGACGTGACCACAGTGAAAAGCACAATGGGACGG
Organism: Pundamilia nyererei; assembly: GCF_000239375.1. Taxonomy (NCBI): domain Eukaryota; kingdom Metazoa; phylum Chordata; class Actinopteri; order Cichliformes; family Cichlidae; genus Pundamilia; species Pundamilia nyererei. The sequence goes on from NW_005187430.1 coordinate 2,108,462, forward strand.
GTTCTGTCTGCCTGGGACTCGTACAGCGACTCCCTTAGTTCCCTGCAGGCTTGGCTTGAACAGTGCTCTGCAACACACAGCCACAGACCTGAGGTATGATTAACTCATTAAAGTATTATAACTGTATGTCTGTGAAGGTTCTCAGTCATCCAGGTCATCGTAGTCAAAGGAGCTTGCAAAGAAAAGCGTCTGGACTTCTTTAAGTTGCTTGAAGACGTT
>NW_005187430.1:2110273-2116929 GCF_000239375.1 Pundamilia nyererei
TAGATGCAGGGTATGGCATCCCCTGGGTAAAGGCGGTGACATGTAAGGCGGTCAATAATTTTGTCCTTTTCAAAGTCTTGAAGGCAAGCTATAACTTTCTTTTTGTAGCTGCTTGTGGGGTCTCGCTTTAGGGCTTCGTAGGTATTGTTGTCACTGAGGAGAGTAGTGATCTTTGTATGGTAATCTGTAGTGTTTAGGACCACGGTGCATCTTCCCTTATCAGCTGGTAAAACAGTGATGTTGTGGTCTTTGCTCATGGAAGCGACGGCCTTCTTTTCCTGTATTGTGAGGTTGGATGGAGGGACTTTGGCACTGGAGAGCGTGGCTGAGACTTTCATCCTGATTTGCTCTGCTTCTGTCTGTGATAATTTATTAATCCATATGGCAGATTCTGTGGCTGTGATGAGGTCCACTATGGGCAACTGTTGTGGAGAAACAGTTGACCTTAGAACTGAAGAAGCTTCTCGGATGAGAGGTGAAACGTCTTCAAGCAACTTAAAGAAGTCCAGACGCTTTTCTTTGCAAGCTCCTTTGACTATTATAACTGTATTGCTCTATGATAATAAATATGTCATAAACAAGCTAGTATAACTTGCTTTGTAATAGGGGCTCAGTCTGTTATGACTTGGAATAACAAGTCAAGTAAAAAGTCTGCAATAATAACATCTAAATAAAATAATGTCTACATTATCCTTATAGATGATATATTTTAGTATTTGCCATTTTATTTACAAAAATTTCTATTAAGCTGACCTCCGCATCCATGGCTGAGTGGGGATCTCATCAGGCCCACCTGAATGAGGTGGGGAACTTCCTGATTGAGTCAACAGATCCTCAGACCAGCAGGAGCCTGGCAGAGGAGCTTCGAAAAGTCAACATGCAGTGGGCTGAGTTTGTCAAGAAAAACACTTTGGTGAGTCAAAGATCAAGGAAAACCCGATTTGTGTGCTTAGATTCTAAAACACCTTTATGACAAAGAATTTGGAAATGTTTGAACACTCAATCACACAAGCTATTTTTTTGTTAGAGAATTAATCAGAATATTTTCCTGACATGAATTTACTTAAAATTATTTTTTTTGATAAAGTACCCACCATATGGCACTCTAAAATCAACTTTTTATCTGTGCTTTTATTTTTTACAGAGGGTGTTTTTATCTGAGGGTATAGCTTTGTTCTTCTAAAGCGTTGGCCTAGTTTCTTCTTTTTATTTGGCATTATGCGACTAGAGGCAGCAGTGATTGTGGCAGCCTAATGTCTCATGCGTTTGGAATTTAAATGTGATTGTTCTATTGAAACAATGATTCCTAGGGAGTGACTCAAAGTTTAAAAACAGTGCTCCACCTTTACCTATTGTATGCAAGTAGCTGGACTTATAGTCTTTGAGTACAGTGCAATGTCATTCTTATATCTGGAGTTGCACGTTGAACAAGTGTTGTCAATTTCATAAAGTTCTTGTTTACTGTATGTTAATCTACTGTGTAATTATGAAATTAACATAAGTGAAAAGAGATGGAAACTTTAAACTGTGTTGTGTCCACAGTAGATTAACATACAGTAAACAAGAACTTTATGAAATTCTGCTGCTAATGTTTACATCATTGAATTATTAATAAATTATCTTTGTTATTTAACATGTTTATTTGTGTTTTTTCCAGGAAAACATTGGTGAGCCAATTGAAGTTACCCATGTAAACCCAGAGGAAATCAGAGCTTTGATCAGAGAGGGCACACTGATTCTCAAAGAGCCTCTGGATGTTATGGCGGGTCCTTTACGCACCTACAGGAAAAGATTACAGGTAGGACCAACGGCATCACTAGCAAGTCATTGCACTTTTTCAGCTCTAATGATTCTTTTTGATTTAAATGACCAAATTAAATCTTTCTAAATTATTGCTCAATTTCTGCTCTTCAGTTTATAATGAGGAAGATTAAAGACGTGGATCTGGATGCTTTGGCTTCTGTCCCAGAATCCCCAGCAGATCAGTTACAGAAACTGAAGCTTGCAGTACCAGAAGTATGAACGATTTCTCTTCTTTTAAAAGAACTATTATGATTGTGGTCATGAAGATTAAAATGATTATATCTGGGGGGGGGGGTTTAAAAATCAAAGTAAGTCTATCTGTCCTTTGCTATCTTTTCTTTAATTGTCACCAGGTTATGCAGACATTATCTGAGGCAGAAAAGGTTTGTGTAGAGCTGCAACACAGTGTGTCTGGGCTGGACAGTCGATTGGCTGAACTTCTACATTGGGAGACTGAAGCCAGGGAGCTCTACCACCTGCTGAGGGCCACCGATCGGCAACAAAAACAGGTCCAGACCTCACAAGCCAGGGTGAGATGAATCACTGCATAGCAGTGTTGGCTTTTAAATCCTTTCATAAAGAAACATTTACGATTATTTAAAACTAACATTTTTATTTTCCAGGTCACTATTTCCCGTGGTCTACAGCTCGAAGGTCAGGTAGTCACAGAGGAGCAAGACCTGCAGGTGATCGTATCAACAAATCAGAAGAGCTCTCCCATCCACTACCTCCATGCCTCTGCTATGCAGGATCGAGTGCGAGCTGCTGTTGCTCAGTCACAGGCCAGTTGGGTTTTTTTTGTGAAGTAACCTTGTTAGACATGTTCTGACCAGACAAAACAGTATAATTGAAAGTACTTTATTTCTAAGATGCATGATGTCACTTTTAGGAAGCAGTTGGTATGCTAAGCAGCCTGGGTGCCAGACGAGACAGAAGCAGAAGTCCTCCAGCAGGACCTCCTTCAAAAGTCTTTATTCAAGATAAAGCAGTGCTTCAACATTTGAAACAGTTAGACACCAAGCATACAAAAACCTTTGTGCCAAAGATAGTGGTACAAGATTACAAAGAAGAAAAGATGACTTCTCCTCCAATGCCATACACCTACGCAGAAGCTGTGAAGCAGACCAGAAGAAAGTCGCCACCAGAAAGTCAGTTTCAAGGCTGGCCAATGGCCACTGCACAAAAGACAACAGAGACTCCAGATCAAGGGCCACAGCAAGACCTATTCCAAGAGGGACTTAGAAGACAGGTGGAAATTAAACTGGGACAGAAAGAACAGGAAGAAATAAAGGAGGAGTATCTTCTACAAGAAGTTCAGCAGCAGGAGTTGTTCCCAGTGCAACCACAACCAAGTCAGCCCAAGCAGGAGCAACAACAGGTACAACAGCAACAAGTTCAACAGCATGTGGTAATTAATATACAAGCTGAACAACAAGTTAAACAAAGACCAGAATCCAAAGACCAGACTCCACTTCAGGAACCAGCTGTAAAGAAAAAGGTTCTAAGTTCCCAAGAGCTCCAAAGCAGAAAAGCTCAAGGCATGAAGAACCGGCCATGGCTTCAGAAACCAGCTTTTCCAGAACAGAAAACTCCAACTCAAGAGCAGGATTTGACTCAAGATCTAGTTCAAACTAGACAGACACAGGCAGTCGGATCAGTTCAGGTAATTTCCCAAAATGTAGCAACCACCAGGCTACAGTATGAGGCCCATGCAAAAATGACTAAGCAGCCACAACAACAACAAAAAGTGGAACAGAAGCAAACACAGCAAACTGAAAATCTAGAGCATCAGCAACAAGACAAACTGCTACATCAACAACAGCAAAAAGAGCAGCATCAGCAAAAACAACAGCAAAAACAACAACCACAAGGAACTGTAAGACAAGCACAACAAGAATCAAATACCAAAAATAAATCACATGCTGTAACTTTGAGTCAACCTCAACCACAAAGAAAGGCCCCAAATCAATCACAAACCAATACTATGGTTCAGTCCCACATTACTACAGATACACAGCAACCATGTGTTCCTCAGTCCCATGACTCTGTGAAGAAACAGTCATCAACCAAGCCACAGACCCAACAACAGCTCCAGCTACAGGATCAGGCTCTGGTTCAACCAGCTGGTCCTCAGCCATCTAAGCAGCCACAGGTACTATCCCATGACGAATCTGTAGCTCAAGTCCCAATATGGGCTCAGATCAGACAGCCTTCCAGTGTTCAGGCTCCACTGCAAGGCCCAATTCAGCTTCCTGTACCATCTCACATTCAGCTTCGTAGTCATCCACAATCATGGGCCCCTGTCCGGCCCCCTTCCCCCAAGCCACCAACCCAGGCTCAGCCTCCAATGCATACTCAGTCAACAAACGTGGACCAAACCCATGCAAAATCAATGAATGATCCTGAAATTCACCCTCAGCCCAAGGTCCAACCTCAAACACACCCTCAGCCTAAGACCCAAGTTCAAATCTATGCTGATCAGTCTGAGACCCATCCCAAGTCAATGCCCTACCCACAAGCCCATGCTCATGCCCATGTTCCAACTAATGTTCAGCCAATGGCCAGGCCAAGTCAGGCCCAACCATTGACTCAACATCCAACCCAAGCCCAACCTATACTCCACCTTCAGGGTCATTCTTTGACTGATCCTATGACTCAGTATCCAACACATGCACAGGCACTGGTCCAGCAACAAGGCCATATTTCACAGGGGCACTTTCAAGCTTATACTCAAGTCATATCCTCAGTCACCCAGTCTATCCAGCATCCACAGGCTACAGTGCAACCTCAGTTATACTCCCAGGGTTATGCCCAAGCTCAGTCCACATCTCAGCAGTGGACAGATAAACAAGAAACACAAAATCAAGCATTTCCCCAGCAGAGTCACCCTATCCCGCAACCATATCCTCAGCAAATGGGCCAAGCAACACATTCTCAGGCTTATCCTACAGTTCAGACTCTATCACAGTGGGCCCAGCAAACGCCTCAGATTGCCCACCATAGGGTTTCTCATATGGGGCCATCATATACTCAACCGCAAATGCATCCTCAAGCTCAACCCCAACCCTGGACTCAAACACAGCAGCAAATTGGGCCCCATAGTTCCATGCATCAACACACCCAGATGAGAGCTTCTAACTTAGTTCAGCCACAACAAGGCCAAGTTCAGCAACAGACTTGGGTTCAAGCACCACTGCAAGTGCCATCTCAGTCTTATCAGCAGCCTCAGTCTCAGCAGTATGTACAGGTCCAGCATCAACCCCAACCTCAACATCACTCTCCATCTCAGATTCAAACACAGATATCTCTCCAGTCACAACCATCACATCAAGCCTATCCTCAGCTTCCTTCACAGCCCCAGCAACAAACTTTGCAGGCCCAGTCCCAAACACACGTCCAGGCACAGCCATTAGTTCAAGAAAAGCCCTTTGCCAGGACTCAGGGGACTCAATCTAATGTTCAATCCCAGCAATCAACTTCTCAGCCGAAGCATCAGCCCCAACTTCAGCTACAACCAACGATTCAGTCACAAACTCAATTAAAAGGTAACTCACCTCAGGATGTTGAAATGACACCTCAACTAATAGTTCAGTCACCAATTAAACACATACCTGGATCACTGCCACAGCCCAAACCCGAATCTCAATTGCCACCACAGGCTCAGTCACTAACTAAAGTTAATGTTGAATCACCCCCTCAACCCAAGGTGCAAGCCCAACCTCAATTACAACCTACAGTTCAATCACCAACTCAGCCCAAAGTTCAGTCACCAGTCCAACCCAAAGTCCAACCAGTGTTCCAACCCAAATCTCAGGCACAGTTATCCCCACAGCACCATCCTCCGTTTCCGGTGTCATTGCCTCCCACGGCCCAAACAGTGCCACAGTCCAAGACTCAATCTCCCACACAGGCAAGACCTCAGACTCAACCACTTGACCCACCAAAGACTGAAACCCAGTCTCCTTTGAAACAGAAAATTCAACACTCCCAGACTATTCTCGTCTCTGAGATCGATGTGTTGCTTCAAACCCAGGCTGAGTCACCAGATCTTAATATCAAACCTCCTGCTCTGGCTCAAGCACCTCCCCAGGCCTACACAGAGGCCTACACTAAGGCACAGGCTTTAGCTAGAAATGGCTTTGAGGAGGCCAAACACTGCCTGCAGGCGCACATCCTGGAAGCTATCAACATCTTCAAAGACAGGCGTGTATCAGCTGAGCAAGCTTCAGTAAAGGAGGTAAGTTTAACCATTGGCAATGACTTCTGCACATTTCATATTTAGTGAATATTCATGATTGATAAGTTTTATTTGACAATTTTTGCGAATTTACAAGTCTCTTTACCTACCCTACATTTATAGCTACATTGTTTGATGTCTTAAATAGAAAGTAGTTACTTTGCCTTAAAAAAAACATCCAACAACATGAAATACAGTTTCTGTAGAGGAATCATAATGTAACTATTTTGTGTTTAAACACAGAAAACTCTGAGGACACTTGATCCAGAGTTGCTGGAGGAGTTCTTGCGAGCAGCTAATGGCATGGAGGCCTTTTGTACCCCCTCACAGCTCAGAGATATGGAGTTCTTCACCCAATCTGTCAGGACACAGTGGGAGGTGGGGATTTTGATTTGTATGAATAGTCAAATGTTCACTAGTTTTTTTTAAAGACATCCCTCAGTTAATTGCATATGCATATTTAAACCACAAACTAAAACTGGCAATTATTTTATGCCTTTGAAGCCTGTTTTTAAAGGAATGTTAGCAAACTGACACAGATGTAAACAATTCAACATTATTAACCTTTTAGTCAATACTATATTCTATCATGTTTCCTTTTTCATATATATATATA
>NW_005187430.1:2116949-2133837 GCF_000239375.1 Pundamilia nyererei
TATATATATATATATTCATTGTATATATTATCTCCCAGGCCCTCAGAGCTGAGATCTCAGGCTTTTTGGAACAATTACAGTTTGAAGTAACAAGGAAAGACTTTAATGCAGCAGTCCTTCGGTGTGAGATGCACTTAAGCACCAGCTTAGAAAACCAAGCTCAGGTAGCTAAATGACCAAAGCTGAACTCTTGGCAGGGGTGCTTCAAAGGATGGGTATTCAGCCAGTTTTCTCTGCTCTGCTCGTCTTTGTCTTTTCCATCTTCTTTGTATGCCTTCAAGGAAGCTGTCAGTGGGAAGGGTAATAGCAATACTTTATTCCAGCTGGTTTCTAAGAGAGTGCTGTTTTAGCTAGTTTTGTTTGGGTATGTTTACAGTTTCAGACACTTTTTATTATCTTAAGCTGAAAACGACAAACAACACCATCATTATCAGGACCTTAAAACAATGAATTAAATGAAAATATGTGCTAATGAAGATGAAATCACATCTTCTCTGTAAGCTTAAAACAGCATTCTTTTATGAATTTGTGCAGCCCATCTGTTGCCGGCTGCCATCTGGGGTCTTGCTCAAGTGGTGCAATGTATCTGCCAAACCTTCTTTTATGATATTGGATGCGAATAAGCAGATCACACATATAACTAATTTATAGTTGTATAAATATAATAAAAACACAAGAAAATAAATAAAAAGCTTAACAAAAAAAGAAGATTTGGCTCAATGGATCGCCTGAAGTCAAAGCAGCTCTGCAATGCCTTTGTGCTTACTGTTTTCACATTAAAATCATTCAACAGGCTTGCTTCTCAGCGGACTTTGCTGAAGCAGAACAGCACTTGCAGGCACTGAAAGAGTTGTGTGACACCCTAAGCCCGGAGGATGCTCACCGCTTGGCTCAGACGCAGCTGAGGGAGTGTGAAAAGAGGCTGGCTGCCATCCAGCATCAGTTCAGTGGAGATCAAGACACACCACCCCCTGAATCTAGGTGAGGCTTTCCATAGAGGTTTCAAAACAGCAACGACTTGGCATGCAATCTTCAAAACAACCGTTTTTATTCCTTGTTTAATTCTTAATACTGAGTAAAACGTTTGGTTGTGCATGATTTATGTTGCAGATATTGTATTAAGTTACATTTACATTTATTCAAAATATAGTATGAAGTTTAAATCAATTTCAATTCTGTAGGATTCCTGTTGCCTTCACTGAGGATTCCAACACACAGAAGGAGCCTACCAAACCAAGTGACAAACCTCAGGCCTTAGCTGAGGTATGATTCACTATTATTAAAAATTCTTATTAAAAAGATTCTCTCTATAGATTTAAACAGTCACAGCTCCTTTAACACATTTTAAGCAAGAAGAAATACAGACCAGTCTTTGAATTTAAATCCTGAAGCCGATACTGGGCGTGTGCAGATGTGTCTGAAATAATCGTTAACATCCTGTTGCTTTTTTCCAGGTGACCCAGGTGACAGTGAAGACAGTTGCTGTGGAGAGAAGGGAGACTGAAAAGCAGATGTCTGTGGAGGAAGAAGTAACCAAAAAGGAAGCTTTAGAAAGGTGAAATTTAGCTGTCTTGTGTTTTATAATCAAAGGCAACGTACAAATCAAAAAACAGGTTGGATGGTTTTATATTTAATCCTTAAATTTAGTTATTTTTGGTTTAACTCTCCAGATATGAGAATGCTAAGAGGGCTCTGCAAGCCCAACTAGCTAAAAATGAACAGAGCATCAAGGACGTCCCCTCTGACTCAGTCTCTCTGAAAGGCCTGCATACACGGCTCCAGGAAATACAGGTACAATGATGTTATAAATACTACTCTATCAGAAACAAACTGGACTGAAATATAAATGACATGCTATAAGAACCTTTGAGCAAAATGACTCAATCCCCACAACCGGCCAGTAAACTTGAGTTAAATTCCTTTCTTCCTAGTTCTTGAGACAAGAGACTGAGTGTCTTTGGTCTGAGTATGCAAACCAGTGCTCTCAGTGTTCCCAGCTGAGTGGAAACACTTCTCTGGAGCATGAGAAAGCAGAACTGCAGGAGCAGTGGCGCACTCAGCAGTCCAACCTTCAGAGGAGAGGCAGCTCGCTGGGCTCTGCACTCAGGCAGATTGACTCCACTGAGAATCACATGGTGGACTTCACCGACCGCCTGGACCGTTATCTGAGACAGCCCAAAGACATCACTGGCTTCACACTGGCCAACACTAACATTCTGAAAGATATAAAGGTCTGCTGTTAGCCATACACAATTTTGTTTTGTTTAATTTTGTCAGTCTGACACACAAATATTGTCTAAGCACATGTGTTAACACCTATATGAAGCCTGGATTCATATAGTCAAAGAAGTCTTTGCAGAGGTCAGCACATTTTAAAATTTCACATGGCTGGAAAAAACATACTGGTCAAAAACTGGATCTTTGAAAACAAGCTGAATGCATCTTGTACACATAAACAAGCTACTGATTTAGCATAAATCGTACAATTTGGTGTTTAATATTTATTATGTGTTGGATTTCCTAGTCCCCTGTATCATCAACTCCTAAACACCACAGTACAGATAGATATTAGACATCAGTGATGCTGGCCTTTATAAGATAAATCCAATAAATGCAAATTCTTAGAGATATAAGAATGGGGTTTTTTTTAAAAAAGAAAAAGAAAAAAAAAGATGTAATGTAAGATCTCACTTCTATAGGCATCTCACCTCACACTACACCTTGTGTGTTTTTTGCTAAAGGAACTGGATGACAACATACAGAGTGAACTGGACCAGTTGTCCCGTCTGGACCCTGAATCCAGCGACTTGGATCCCAGAGAACGCTTCCCTCTGTCCCGTGAGTTTGAGGCTCACAAAACCAGCTTGGATCAACTCCGGCAGCAAGTCCGGAAGAGCGAAGCAGCTGCCCGTGCCCTCGACCGATTTCTTATGTCGCTGCGCACTGTGGATGAGGATATCTCAAGTATCCCAGGTCCACCCTGTAGTGACGCTGTGGTGCTGCAGGAATGCCGCTCCAAGTTGACTCTGATAAGGCAGAGCATAGACAGTTTGAAAGAGAAGGCACCTCAGCTGGATCTACTCTTGCAGGGAGCTCGGCTCACAGTCACAAGGGATGGTATCCCAGCCTCCTGCCTCGATATGGTGAATGTCCTGGTGAGAAGGCTGGACGAGAGTGACAGTGGGCTGGTCAGCCAGCAGAAGGTCCTTCAGAAGGAGACCCAAAGCAAAACCCTGGGCCTGAGGAAGAGGACGATGCTGGGGGAGATGAAGAAGCTGCAGGATACGATTGAAGCGCAAGGCCTCAAAGAGCCCACCATGCCTGCGTTGCAGCACAGGTTTGTCCCTTTAGTGCGATAGTGCTTCTGCTATCCTGAAGCAGTTTTGATATGTGAAAATGGGAAACTACATGTAGTCCCAGAATGTACCGTTTAGATTTTGCAATATATTTGCAGAATTAAAATCTGAATTTGTTGCACTTTCCAGGCTTCGTGCCCTCTTGGATTTAGAAGACCAGCTGCAGGCTCAGAACTGTGAGCTTCAGAGCCTCCGTGAAGTCCAAGAGAAGCAGGGAGGAGGAGAAAATCTCCTTCAGGAGCTGGAAGCTCAGTGGAAGGAGACTCAGCAGGCTTTTTCTGACAGGTAACGTCGGCACAAGAACCTTAAATTAAGACTCTGTCTAGAAAGGTGCTATATAAATAAAATTTTATTTATTTATTTATTCTTTAAGCCATTAATGAGCAACACTGACTTATATGCTGTCCTCAACTGCCAGAAATGAATGCGTTTAAGTTCAAGTAAACTTTTATTATGTTTCTCTATACACTGCAATCCGAATGCTCAAATCTTCCTTGGTATTTTCTCACTCTTGCAGAAGGAAGCAGTACAGCACACTGCTGGAGCTTCTGAAGAAGTTCCAGACCTGCCGGAGTCTCCTGAGCAGCACCATCCAGAAAGCAGAGCAGGCAATCAGCGATAAGGCATCCTACATGGGGAAAGACAACCTACAGAGGAGTATGGCAAAGGTAGGTGTATTTGCATTGTGTTTCAATATATTCTGACTCTTGTATTGGTTTCCTAAAACAGCTTAAGGGCATTTGTTACTGTATGCACTAAAAGGAATGAACCAGCAGATGGCAGACACTTTCTAAATATCAGATTGGTGTGCTCAGTGTGCACTTACAAATGCTGTATGTTAACATGTGTATATTTGTTCAGGTCTGTGATATTAAGGAGGAGCTGGCTGGTCTTGCGGGGCCGATGGAAGAGATGAGAAGTGTTTGCAAACAGCTGCAGACTGAACTGAAGAAGTTTCCAGACTGCAGTGAATCTCCATTTGAAGCAGAGGCTGACACGCTGATGGACAGCTGGCTGGACGTATGCATCTATGCACTGACACTTACAGATGTTGTTCTTGTAAACAAACAGAGGAGTTCTACTAAAACTGTACATTAAGCATGCTGGGAAGGAGACTGATCAGACTCACTGACACTGACATCTTAGTATCTGAGTTAAAAATTATACCTTCACAAGCTTGTTGGATTTTTTAACATCCTCAGTAAATGGCAGCATTTTCACTGGGTGTCAGTCTGACATTGATCCAGTGTTTCGTGTCTCCAGAACAGCTCTGTCTGTGACAAATATTAGAAGTACAACTCAAAGTTGAACAGAGAAACTAAAGTCGTAGTTGGATCGTGGTTGGAATATTTCTATTTATATATTTCTATATTGCTCGCCTTAACTAAATTTTAGTGATATCTTTTGGTGCCCCTGCAGGTGACAGAGAAGACAGATGCCTACATGGATAACCTACGAGTGGGCCTGGAGCTGTGGGAGAAGCAGCTGATGCTGGGAGGAGAGGTGGACAGCTGGGCCGGGGCCAAACTCGCCCTGTTTGCAGAGAGCCATGCTTTCTACAATGAGCAACAAGTACTCACCATGAAGGTACTGAAGTAAAACCTGATATTTTTAACTGTTCTTCAATCATTTTTCTAATCGATTTTAAGCATCTGTTAATTTGAAATAATTCCAGTTTCACTTTTTGTGATTTTTTTTTGTCTGTACATTTGTGTATTTTGTTGTGTTCAGGATGAAATCCAGGCCAATGAGGAGAACATCACTCATTTTCACAAGAAGTCTACTGAGATCCAGGAGATGCTGCAAAGTCAGGAAGCTCCACTGGAGCTGCAGGTGAGATGAAACAGAGACTTTTACAACACCATTTCATTTTATGTAGTTATTCATGCGTAAACTTTTTTAAAGAATTATTATTTCCCCTGTACCGTGCTTCTCTTCTCATCATTCCTCTGTTCCATGTAGGTAATGGAAACCCAGCTGAGAAAGAGACTGGAGCAGGTGAAGGAACTGTTTACCGACTGCACAGATGTCTTTGAGGAGCTAATCGCTGTGAAGAAGCATCTAGCCGAGAAGGTAGAGGACTGTCAGACAGCGGTAGAGAACATCCAGAGTCGTATCAATGAGACTAATGCTTCAGGTCCAAATGTGGAAGCCCAGATACAGGTATGCAGCTGTTGACAGAGATGGACAGCATCGTGCTCCTATACTAGTGAGATTCTCCTGAATGATCACCACTTATAATGTTTTGTGTCTCATGCTGCAGGATCTGTGCAACGACCTGGAGTCTCAGGAAGAGCAGGCTGAGGCCGTGTCGAAGGAGGTGGGATTGGTTTCCAGTGTGGCCAGCCCTCAGGTGCTTGAGGCACTCTCTGTTGATTGCAGCAGGCTAACGGAGGCAATCTCGCGCACCAAAGACATGATCCAGCTGAAGAGAGAGGAGAGGGACAAAGGCCTGCTCAAGGTTATCGGAGGTTAGTATTGAAAATGTGCTTTTAATCAGTTGCTTATCAGAGGTCTGGCAAAAAGCATTGAATTAGGAAATACAGAGAAGACAAGCATCAATCACATATAGGCACAACATAAGTACAACAAATGAAAATGAAACATGTTATTAAAAATGGTTAAAAAAATTAAAGCAGATTAAATAAAAGACTTTTGGCTATTAAGGAAAGATTAACAGGATAACAGGCCTGATACTGTCAGCGTAACTTTTTCTGGCAACCACTGGACACTAACATCACTCAGACCGGGATCTCCACATGTCTGATCAACAAGCAAGATATTGTCTTTGTTTCTCTTTATTTTTGACTCAGATATTAGAAGGCAGGGACATGTTTTGGTCTCAGTATTCCTTAATTCAATTGTGTGTGTGAGTAATTTAAAAAAAAATGTTCCCAGATGAGAAGCAGTCATTCGAAGAATGGTTCCAGGACTTGCAGCTAGCCGTCAATGAGTGCTTCGAGAACCCTGAGAGTAGAACAGATGTGGAGACGTTTTTGCAAAGACTGGCTGTAAGTTGATGGATAATTTTAAAGTTAGATAGATGCCATAGACTCTTATATGACAGATGGATGTTCATGTTTTCTTTCATCAGAGTTTCTTAAAGTCCAAGGATGCAGAGAGACGTCTTGACCAGCTGAAAGATCAGCTGGAGAGAGGCAGGGAGCAGGTTCCACCTCAGCAGCTCTCTGAGTTTACTGGGTGGATGCAGGAGCAGCAAGAGGAAGTGGTTACGTTCAGAACCCACTGCCAAAACCGGCAGAAACAAATGGAGTCACTGCTCAGCGACTTGGACAGGTCATTCCTGCTTCTGCTAATATAATAGCCATACTGTTAAACAAACATTTTCTTGACACTTTCCACAAACAGAATGTGTTTGTTTTAAGTTATTTTTTCTTTTTTAAAATATAGTCTGCAGAAGCAGCATGACAGCCTTCGTCAGTGGCTTCAGAACAAAGAAAAACAGTCTGTGGTGTCTGAGAAAGTCAAACAACTTCTGAAAGACCTTCAGGATGAGAGGTGATCCTCAACATACATAAAACCAGAACCAGAAATATTCCATCGCACAAGCAGTGAAGTTTGCTGACTTCCAAGATATGCACATCTCTCTAATTTTTATAATTGTTTCATGTTAACGGAAAGAGTCAGAATAGAATAGAATTAAGCACGACATAGACCTAAACCTGTCTATTACAGAAAAATTTGGATGCATAATATGCTGCGTGAGGACGTTATCCCTTCTATTTCTTTTGTATGCCGTCTTACTTGTCTTTGTCTGTCCATGCAACAGTGGAAGAGCCGAGACCCTCAGTGAGCTGCTGGCATCAATACGCAGACAAGGTGTCAGATCTGAGAGCCTCCTGAAGGACGCTGATAACTTGATACAGCGCTACAGAAACCTGGAGGGCAGGATGCTGAATCAGGCTGAGGCCCAGAGTGTGTTGGATGGAGAATACAATGTGTTTAATACTCAGGCAGAGAGCACCAGGACTTGGATCAGTGAACTATCACAGCCTCTCACCACTCCAGACAGAGACACCAACATGGAGGAGATGAAGTCCAAAGCACAAGTTAGTGAAAGTGGTGTCTAATCTAATAAAGCTTTCTTCTGGGAATATTTTGGTGTATTGTTAGCTCATCTCTTAAAGTATTAAAATAATGATATTCTGTCTGGAGTTAAAAATGTCGGACACGTTTTATGATTTTGTCACCAGGCCATCCTTAGCTGCAAACCTGAGGGAGACTTTAAAGTGAGCAGCTTGAGACGACAAAGCGAAAGCCTGTGTGAGAAGGAAGGCCTGGACGAGTCCAGGAAACAAAGTGTCCAGCTGCTAGTTAGAGACACAGAGAAACAGTGGACGACAGCCCTGCAGGCTGCTCAGGAGGCTCTCAGAAAGGCAGAGATGCAAGCCATTTTAGAAAAAGACGTTGAAGCTTTCCAAACCCACAATGAAAGTGTCCAGTCCTGGATCAGAGACCAGGACCAGAACCTCAAGTCTATCTGTGGCCATGTGCAAGTTGAAGAAAAGCTTCAGGCAGCACAAGTGAGTGTAAATTGACATGTAGATGAGTTTGGTAAGGGTGGGTTGTAGTTTATAGAATCATTTCTACGGGCTTGTCTTTCAAGGATCAAAACAAAGTGGTTACCTAACAGGGTATCTCTTCTCTTAAGGCTTTTCTGAGCTCCAAGCCTAATGGAGAGTCAAAGCTCCAAGAGCTTAAGCAACTGTGCCAGAGTCTATGTGACAACCAGAGTTTGGATGAGAGCAGGAAACTAAAGCTTCATGATGCAGTCAAACACACAGAACAGGAGTGGAGGAAAGCCTTGCAGGGTGCTGAAGAGGCTCTCAAACAGGCAGAGACTGAAGAGGCCACTAAAAGAGATTTTGATGCTTTCAAAACCCAAAGTGAAACAATCCAATCCTGGATCAAAGAGCAGAAGCAGAAACTGCTGTCCCTCAGTAGTCATATGCACTTTGAAGAAAGGTCCGAGGTAGTACAGGTGAGTTTACAAGTAGGGACCTAACTTCAAAATATATTATAGAAACTGATGAAATTTGTAAAATTTATAAAACTAATATATGCTCATACTGTAGACCTCTACTGCAGTTTTTAATTGCAGTTTGTAACAGGAATTCTTACTTTGATTTATTTGATTGTGTCGTTGTCTTCAGGCTGTCATGACTTCCAAACCTGAGGGAGAGTCCCAGTTGCTTGACCTGAAGAGACGGGGTGAGAATCTGAGCAAGCTCTTGGAAGACAGTAGGAAACTAGAGGTTCAGCAGCTAGTAACAGTCACAGAGCAGCAGTGGACAACAGTTCAACAGGCTGCCAATCAAGCAGAAGTCAGGAGTCTTTCTGATGACTTTGACGTCCAGAGTAAAAACACAGAGATGTGGATCAAAGAGAAGCAACAGAAGCTACAGGCTGTGGGCAGTCACACAAGAGCTGAAGAGAGATGCCACACAGCACAGGTTTGTTTCAATATAACTACATAAGTAGGGTACAGAAGTAGCACTGTTTTTCAATTTTTATCAGTGACTTCAACAAGACATCTAGATTGATCATGTCTTGAAATTACAGTGAAAACTAAAGTCACCATTCTGTTCTGAACAATAACAAATGATTCCAACAGGATACATCATAAACGTCAAGTAAGCCAGTTCTGACAATTGTTGTTTTACCGAGTTTCAAAAGAGTGAATCAATCATTGATCAGGCATAGTATTATGATCATTGGTCCCCCTTTTGTTGCCAAGACAGCCCTGACTCATTGAGGCATGGAGTTCAAAAGACTCCTGTAGGTGTGCTGTGGTAAATAATAATGGATTGCATTTATATAGCGCTTTTCGGGGCCCTGGGGGCAGACTGACAGAAGCAAGGCTGCCATATCGCGCCATCGGCCCCTCACCAGTAAGCGGTAGGTGAAGTGTCTTGCCCAAGGACACAACAACCGAGACTGTCCGAGCCGGGGCTCGAACCGGCGTTTTCGTCTGAAAACGCTCCGCATCCACACTAGCGTTTTCAGTCGTTTTCACAGAGTTGTGCATCCACATAGAAACGTCCATAAACGCTTACGTTCCAGTACTGCGCATGCGTGAAGCGCAAGAAGATTCGTCCTGCCTCATTTCTGTCTGCCGTTTATTTACTTTCCAGCTCTTTGAAACGTGCGGCAAAATGTCGAGGAAAAGCACCGAGTTTTTTAAATGGACTAACAATGAGGTGGAGTTGTTGGTGCGAGTAACACAAAAGTACAAAGTTGCAAAAGCGAGTGAGAATTAAAGAATTTGAAGAAAAGTTATCTGAAGCAGGTACAAAGTGATATTAATCTTTAATAGGGCTGTCAAAATTGAGAGAAAACAAAACAACTGCTGTATAATGCCCTCTGCTATCTTCGGTCACATGACTGCATCACATCACTAAAATGCGTCATCGAAAGTCTCCGTTTTCGCTGTCCACACTGCGACGCTAACGCACCGTCTTCATGTATTCGTTTTTGAGTTTTCCTTTGGGGAAAACGCCGTCTCAGTGTGGACGAGAGGCCAAAACGGAGAGAAAACGATGTGTTTTCAAACGAAAACGCATTAGTGTGGACGTAGCCTTGGGCAGTGGACAGGTGTCAGTATGGGCACCATGACTGGTCTGCAGGTCTGCAGCCCCATACACAACAAACTGTAATGCATTGTGTATTCTGACACCTTCCTATCAGAATCATCATGAACTTTTACAGCAGTTTGAGCTACAATAGCTTGTCTGTTGGACCTGGGCACACGGGTCAGCCGTCGCTCACAGGGGGTCAGTAAGACTTGGCTGCCCATGACTCCATCGATGGTTCACCACTGTTCCTTTATTTGACCACTATGACACATACTAACTATTGCAGACCCAAAACAGCCCATGTTGGAGATGCTCTGACCCAGTTGTCTAGCCTTCACATTTTGGTCCCTGTGAAACTCACTCAAATCCTTACATGTGCCCATTTTTCCTGCTTCTAACACATCAACTTTTATTACAAAATGTTCACTTGCTTGATAATATATCCCACAATAACGAGATAATCAGTCCTATTCACTTCACCTCTCAGTGCTCATGATGTTATACCTGATCAGTATATTTGATTTAGATGATATAGTGACCTTTTGTCATTAATACTTTTTTCTTTCTTTCTGTTTTTTTCTTAAGGCCCTCTTGACCTTGAGGCCTGAAGGTGACTCTAAGGTGAACAACCTGAGGAGACAAGGACAGAGTCTGTGTGACCACAAAGATGCTGATGAGGGCAGGAAAGAGCAGGTCAAGCAGACAGTCAGAGACGTGGAGGAGCTGTGGAGGGCAGCTCTGCAGGATGCTAAACAGCTTGAAGCCGCAGCAGAAGCTGAGATTGCCCAGGAGACTGAGAGGAGAAGGTTGGAGGTGAGAGAACTTATTGTCAGATGGCTGCTAACTCAGCATTAAAACATCTTCTGTCCGACTCTGAATCGACTTGGGTCCAGAGTAAGATAAATAAAGGTCTATTTTGAACTGTGAGTCAAACAAAGGTACTCTAGGATTATTCAGCATTATTCATTATTCAACATTTATAATAGAAATGTTTAGCCATCTTGTGGTGTGGCATTGTTGCACAGTGTACTCATTCATAAACAGGTGGGAGTAAAACAAAGTCCCCTCTATTTCTGATGAATCAAGTGTATTTCACATATTTTCCTTTTTGACAGTTGCAAGAATTTAATACCTGTCAGCGGGAAACTGATGGCTGGCTAAAAGACCTCCAACAACAGCTGAACTCTTTTGGCAGTGGAACCAAAGTCGAGAACAGACTGCATGTAGCACAGGTGAGCTTAGAGTCCCTCTGTGTCTGCTGGATGCACAGTTTGTTCCTGTAGCATTATTGCAATAAATATAATATAGTTGGATAATTGTAGGTTTGTATCTAGCTAAAAGCATGGTATAGTGTTGCTTCATTATCAGTCATGTGAAGCCAGTTTTAAAGATGATTTTTGTTCCTAGGCCATTATGAACTTCAAGCTTGAAAATCTCAAGATAAAAGCCCAGAGTTTCCTTGATCGCGAGTATGATGAACATAAAAAACAAGAGATTCAACAAAAAGTAAGAGACACTGAGGAACAGTGGATCAGACTCCAGAAAGATGCTAAAGAAGTAATGGTTCTGGCTGAAAGGCAACGCGCTCTGGACAGCCAGCTGCAAGACTTTGAAGCCACGAGAGAAAAGACCAGAATGTGGTTGGAAGAGAAGCAGCAGAGCCTTGTCTTTCTGAGCAGTCAGAAAGACCCAGAACAGATCATAAGCACTGCACAGGTGAGTTTGGACAATAAAAAGTTTGGTGAAGACATATATGATACACAGGATGCTGACATAAAATGTATGTATATTGTTTGGTTAAAGATTAGATTAAAGTATTTGATTTGTAAAATTCCCTTAAGTCTAAATCCTTCATTTGAAGACTTTAAAATGTTCTTGTTGGTCTTATTGATGGTAATATTTATAACCAACAAGAACTTGTTTCTAAAAGAGTTTTGTTTTGTTTTTTTGCATTCTCAGTCACTGCCATGCTTTATCTTCACTGCTTGTTTATATGGCTACTTTGCATGTCAAAAAAAGAGAAATTGAGCTAAGACTTGTTTTTATTTCCAGACCATCCTGAGCTGTAAGCCTGAGGGAGACTCTAAGCTGGAAGAACTAAAAAGACTAAGCCAGAGTCTGTCTGACCAAGAGGACTTGCCTAAGACCGTGAGGCAAAAGGCTCTGCAAGCAGTGAAAGACTCAAAGGCGCAGTGGAGGACAGTCCTGGAAACCGCTGAGAACACTCTACAAAAAGCTGAGGTCCAGTACTCACTCTCCAAGGAGCTAGGGGCTTTCTGTGCTCATGCGGGAAGCACTAAAGCTTGGATTACAGGCCTGCAGAAACAAGCTGATCCCATGGGGATGAGCACTCAGGGCAGCAAGGCTCAGCTACAGGACAGACTGAGTGCAGCACAGGTGAAACATGGAAAATAGCGAACTATAGAAAGTGTTCTATGCTACAATATTATAAAATCACAATACAAAGCTGAAATTATTGAGAAAGGTATTGAGTTTTTATACATAATATACATATATGACTAACTGAAAAAAATGTCTTTAGGTCACCTTGAGGTCAAAGTCAAGTGGTGAGACACAACTGTTGGAGCTGATGAGGCGAGCGCAGAGTCTCTGTGACCACAAAGACCTGGAAAAGGACAAGAAGCTGGAGGTTCAGCAGACAGTCAGAGATACAGAGGAGCAGTGGAGGGCAGTGCTGCAGGCTGCTGAGGAGACACAAAGGTAGAAAAAGCTGTGTTGAGCTACAGGGGAGGGAGATTTCTTCTGTTTCCTACGTAGAGGCTAGGGTTTCTATCTTTTCATAGTGCTCAGGTTCAACCCTTTGTGGCTGCAAGGTTACAGAGCAAGGTTACAATGTGACTGAAATAAACCTCTACATAAAGCTGACATACTTTGTGATAAATTCAGGTTTATCAGGCCATAGATTAGGTCAAACTTTGTAATTAATCAGTTTTTCAGAAGGTTCTGTTCAGATTTTCTTGCAAAATCCTCAAAAAAGCCAAATTCAATTCAATTCAATTTATATAGTGCCAAAATCTCAAGGAACTTTATATTGCACCGTAAACACACTACAACAACAGACAGAAAACCCCAACAGTCACGTGCCTGCCTGTGAATAAGAACCTGGCGACAGTGGGAACGAAAAACTCCCATTTAACAGGAATAAACATCTGGCAGAACCAGGCTCAGGGAGGGGCAGCCATCTGCAGTGCTCAGTTTGGAATTTATGTCCATGGTATTTCTAGGCAAGTGCAAAGGCAATTATTTCTTCAGTTGCTGCATTACATTTCATTTCTAAGTTTGACTTTCTAATATCTATCACCCATTAGCAAGTTGCAGAGTGTTGTGGAACGCCTGGTATCCTGTCAGTACCAGCGAGACCAGGCTGCGGCCCGTCTGGCTGAGCTTCAGAAGCAAACATCCAATCTTCCACGTGTCTTCCCCTGGCCAGGCCTGGGAGAGCGGAGGCAAGCTGTGGAACAGGCCCGAGCCCTGGTTGATCAGATTACAGCCTTAGTCCCCGTCCTCACAAACGTCCGCACGCAGGTAATTACCTTACATGAAATTTTAGCTAAAGTTGTGTCAGTTAATAACTTCTGGGATTGTTAAAGCTTGAGTAATATGATTAAAAACACAAGCCTATAACTCACTTTGAGTATTCAGTACGACTAGGAGAGGGCTATATAAAATCTCAACACATTAATCAAAGAGGAAATTTGATCAAATTCACCAGTCAAACTTTAAGTGTCTTCAATGTATTTCACTGTTTTTCTCAAGGCTGCAGAGCTGGTTGAAGTCACACAGGACCAAAGCTGGTCAGACCCCACCTGGACAGCTAAGGAGGAGTCTATCCCTGCTCTGCTGAAAGAGCTCACTGTGAGTTCAGCAATCTGTCTTCACATCATTCTGAGAAAAAAAAGTGAATTATTTAAAAGTAAATGTTTTTTTACTTACTTACATTATTGTTTTACTCTTCGCTGTCCAAATATTTATGACTTGCATCGACACAATCTACTGATATAAGTGTAAGTCTGGTGAATCAGATTTACTGGTAAGCACATAGATTTTTGCAGGGTGAACATCATACAGACCCCCGAATGCTGGTGATGTCAGACTGGGGTGGACACATTGACCTGTATGATATTTGGATCTGTCCTAAGTCCCCAAATTTTTGAACTGAGATTCATGAATTTTTCAAATCAGTTATATGACGGGATATTCCCTTTTCACCAAGATTATTCATTCTAAGGGCTCCATCACTCCTCAAACTTCTTCCAACTAATGTTGTCGAATGGATGCAGACTGCATTAACGTCAAGGCATAAGCTCATTATTTCCCAGTGGAGAGCCTGCTCCAACTTACCTGTTACTCTAAGATATAATCAACTAGGATACTGAATAAAGTGGAGAGTTTCCACCTGAAGGGGGATCCCTACCTTTTCAAAATAAAAAAAAAAGATCAAACTAAAACTTAGAGTGGGATGGACGTTGGGATCCTGAGGATCTATATGACAACACTGAGTGAGATACACCTTAAGTCCCACATAGATAAATGCTGGCTGGTTATTTTTGTCCCCCATGACACTCGCCCACCCGCTTTTTTTCTTTTCTCTTTGTTTGTTTGTTCTGTTCTCCCCACTCCTCTACTGTTGTGCTGATGCAATCTCTGCCTGATGTGATTTGCATGTACAGTGGACTGTGTTGTTCTGAAAAATTCCAAAAAATATTAATCACAAACACAAAAAAAAACCTGTCGCCTTCAGGATGCAGTAGCCAACCTGGAGCAGGGCATTGTGACAGAGCGGCAGTGCACACAGCTAGTGGAGCAGCATGAAGCAGCCCAGGACTGGCTGAGGGAGCAGGTTAAAAGCCTGGGACCTCCTCCTGCAGACAGACAGAGTCTGCACAGTGCTGTGAACACCCTTAAGGTGAGAAAATGGCATTCTTTCAAACGGTTGTTTAAGCATCTGTGGTTAGTAACTAACATATAAAATACTAAATATGTTCTATTACAATAAAGATAATGTACTCAAATAAACTGCACCATTAGACAATCTAATAAATGAAGACTGCAGAATTTACTGGGGTTTTTGTCTTTTTATAAATCCATATTGTTTCTTTCTCTGTTATTGAAGTACATAGAAATGTTTGATCGTTTGACTATTACAGAAGTTTTTACAACTTTTAAACTTAAAGTCTTAAAATACTTTACTGGACTTTCTCACATCCCGGCTCTTGTCCTCTTCCCTCCTTCTGGTGCCAGGCTTTGCTCCAGACGGTGGACAGAGAGCAGAGAGAGATGAAGGAGCTGGACACTGCCAGAGACAGTTTGCTGTACCTCTGCACTCCTGGGGGTCAGGATGCCCTGACCCTAGAGGTTAGCCATCTCCATGACCTCTGTTCTGTCTCAGAGCAGGAGGTGAGGGAGCGTCTGAGGGTCTGTGAGATGCAACTAAATGAACAGGACAGTCAGTTGGCCAAAAGGACCCAGGGGCTGAAGGAGGGAATTGCAGCCCTGCAGTGGGAGCTCCGCTCTCTCGACCAGGCACTCAGTTATAGTGAACCACAAAACAATATCGCTCAACTTGAACAGCACTGGCACAGCCTACAGGTAATTACCACAGATGGAATTTTCAGCTATTTTTTAAGTTATAGTAGCAAGAAAGTTTTGAAAAGTAATGGCTGAAAAAAATAATAATTTGCATTTCTGCATTCTATCTTGGGAAGACACCTTTTGAATAGGCTTTATTGCATTTCCCATTCAGAAATATCAACTCTATGCTCTTTTGTGATGTTGCTGTCTCTTTATGTTAGAATTGTGAGAAGTCCCTGGAGGATTCGGGTGTGAAAATTCATGACCTGCAACAGGAAGTAAACTTGGCATCTTCGACCAATGAGCTGCCAGCAGAAATCATCAGTGGGGTTGACTCGTTATGGGAACAGCATGCCAGGTATCCTGCTGTGAAAATGATGACTTTTATGACTCTGCTTGTTAGACCATGAAACATTCTGAATCCAAATTGTTATGACATTTTATTTCTTATATATATATTTTTTGAAATTTACCTCATGGTATAAAAAGTAGGGAAAAAAGATACCATCCAGCAAAACACTGCCAAACTCCCAACTAGGGTTTCTTAAGTTGTAACCCTGTTTAAATAGATATTTTGTAATGAATTCTAAGCTAGCATCATCTGCCCCTTTCAATTTACTCTTCAATTATTCTTGCCTGCCAGCCACATGCCTTAGTGGGTCATTCTGCTCTTGCTCAACTGCATGGACACACAGAGTTCCCCTGTATTTATAACCTAGATATTAACCTTATATAAATGTTTCAGCTGGTTTTGAAAGACATTTTTTAAAAACAAAATTCACATGTATATAGATGCACACAGATGTATAATTATAGCACTAGAAAAACAAATACTTCTTTATCTTTTTTTTCATCCTGTAAAAATATGTTTTCTTTCTCATATATTATAGTCAGGTAACATGTTAAGTGCTGAGATTACAATAAATTGTTGTTCATTATATCCACAGTCTAAAAAATAGGCTGAGTGAGCATCAGGTTACCTGCTGCACAAACACAGCAACATGTCTCAGGGACTGTCTTCATGCTCTGCAAAAATGGAACCACAGCAAACCATCTGTGTCCCTTTCCTCTGTGCAGGTCTCTTTTCTTCTTATTTGAGTAACACGCTGATTTTATTACTGTTCCTAAATATTAATAATGGACATTAATATTTTGCCTGAGTACTGTATGTTTTCTTAATATCAGACATATGCTACAACCACTTTTAAATGTTTTTCCTTCTGATGTTAGCAGATGTTAGAGGAAGGTGAAAAGTTGCAAGCCAGCCTACAGGAGGCACTTTCGCACCGACATTTTCTAATGGCCTGTCTGACATTGGACTTGCTTGAGAAACTAGAAAAAGAA
>NW_005187430.1:2143684-2145003 GCF_000239375.1 Pundamilia nyererei
TTTCCATTGCTTCTGATTCAGTCCCACCTATTGATAGACATCCAGATAGAGAAAATATGGATCAGAACATTTCCCTGGAAAAACCTGAACTTCCTACATCAAAGAAGACGTCAGAGAGTCTATTGGAGTACAACGAAATGGAGAAAGAAATTGAAAAGGGAAAAGCACATTTAAGTTTGCAGACAGTCACTGTAACAACTGACAGTATTTCTATAGAATCAACTAAGTTTTCACCATGTGAAAGAAAGTCAGACAGTCCAAAAGTATCTCTTCAGTCTGATAACAAGGCACCAGAATGCACAGCACCTCAATCTGATGCAAGAGATTCAGACACAGCGCCACAAATGCAGCCATGTCTTTCTTCTAGTTTTACAGATACAACAAATATTGCAGATTGTATTAACAAATTATGGAGTAACACAGAAGAGGTTCCGAAGAGGTATTTAGTTCTTGAGCTGCCTGATCGAACAGTCCCACAATTGTTTGAGACAAACCAATATCAGCCAGACACAAGAATTTCTGATAAGGAATCTACTACTTTTGCCATTGTTTCAATGGAGCAGCCTCATGAGACAGAGACAGATGTAACAGAAATAGCCCCATCTAAGCTAAATGAGACTATGAGTCAGCAAACAGTCTCAGATAACTTACAAATACAACCTGAAGTCAACATCCAACATGACGATGGGCAAAATATTTTAGGCATCAAGGTTCAAAAGTCTCTTGAAGATGAAGCATTCAAAGCTGAAGAAATGAGTATAAAGACAAGAATACACACATCTGAAAATATTACTGTCTCAGTGCAAAATGACCCCCAGATGCACATGGAGCACTTGACTGTACAGTGTGAGACCACACCACAAAGCAACGTTGAGACAACCAGTGTAGAACTGCAAGTAAGCAGTGCTGAAGGGAATGATATTAAGGCTGACCAAGGCTCTAGTCAGCCTACTGCAACTGTTTTCACCTCAGAAAAACATGTGCCCATGAGCCCAGATGACAAGTCTGTTACAGGGGATAAAATCCAAGTGGAGACTAAAGTGCTTAGTTTGGACTATGAAATACCAACCAGCCATAAAACTGCAGTTGTGGTTCACCCAGAGGAAGCTACAGTCAGAGTACAGATGCAACAAATCAGCATTGAAATGCAAGATAATGTGGAGATGTCTGCCTCTTCTCGACCTGCACTTCTGCAGGCAAGTGAACAAGAGAGAGTATCTGCAGAAATAAGCTTATCTGAGCAAGACACTATAAAATCAGAAATGGTGATTGAGCTAGAGATCTTGAAAACCACACAGGATAGCAAAGGGGAGCTGAAG
>NW_005187430.1:2146019-2147548 GCF_000239375.1 Pundamilia nyererei
GAGCATGAAAGATCATTTGTCTCGAAAGCAGATGTGCCAAGAACAGATATAAGTATCCAGTCTGAACATTCTCAAGTAAACAAAGATTTGACTTCAGCTGATGTTCAACCTGAACAAGAAATTAGCTTTACAATAAAGGTGCAGCAAATGAAGACTAAAATGCCAGTGGATCTCGTGGCTCAGTGTGAATCTACTCAAGCTGCACTTTTTCAGCCAGGTGAAGCAAAGAAAACACAATCTGCAGAAATAAGCTTACCTGAACAAGACACTGCAGAACCACAAACAATGATTGCACTAGAGACCTTGAAAACTGCTAGATCAGTGGAGGTGAAGGATTACAACATGAAACAGGATGTCCCCACAAAAGATGTGCTTGATTCACTCAAAAACTTGGATGAAAAATCAGTTGCAATAAAGCAAATTCAAGTGGAGCCTCAAGTGAAAATTTTACAGCTGGATATACCAATCAGTCAAAAAGAACAGGAAAAGATATTTGTGAAGACATCAGCAGAACCAAAACCAGATACAGCTCATTTAAGTATCCAGCGTGAAAGGGAGCTGGGAAATAAAAATGATACTTCAGCTGAGGTTACACAGGAGACTGAATATATAATCAAAGTGCAACAAATCACCACTGATAGACAAGGGGATGTGACTCAGAGCGACTCAGGTCCACCAGCTGAAGTAGGGATAGCTTCTGCAGAAATAAACTTATCAATGCAAGAAACTGTAAAACTAGAACCAGTGACTGAGCAAGAGCTCTTGAAAACCACAAAGCATAGATCTACTGTGACTAAGGGACTTGTGATCCAAGGTGAGCAGCCCAAACCAAATGAACTGGATGACATACCCATGAGCCTGGATGACAAGACGATTACAAAAGAGAAAGTCCAGGGGGAGCCTGAGGTCCTTGTTTCACCAACCAGCCAGGAGGAGGATAAAAGAACATTTGTTGTGGTAACAGATGTACCCAGAGCAGATGTAGCTCATTCAAGTATCCAGTCTGAAATCATTGCAGTAAACAAAGATTTGACTGCCGCTGAAGTTCAACCTGAGGAAGCTGCTAGACCAGAAGATGTGGCGCAGAGCGATTCCACTCAACCTTCTCTGCTGCAGACACGTGAACCAGAGACAGTCTCTGCAGAAATTTGCTTATCTGAAAAACATGCTGTAAAACCAGAACTGGTGACTGAGCAAGAGCTCTTGAAGACCACAGACAGCAGAACAGACATGTCTCAAATAAATATCGAATGTGATTCAGAACTTGAAAAGAAAGATGTGAGTCCAGCTGATGCTCACCCTGGGGAGGCAACAGTTGGAATGGAGGTGCAACAAATCAGCACTGAAACACAAGAAGATGTAGCTCTGGTGGACTCAACTCAACCTGCAGTGCTGCCGCCAAGAAAAATAGCATCTGCAGAAATTAGCTTACCTGAGGGAGAAGCTGTACAATCAGAAACAGTAACTGAGCAAGAACTCATGAAAACTACACAGTTCTCCACAAATGTTGTGCTTGATTCACCAAAAAG
>NW_005187430.1:2148465-2151332 GCF_000239375.1 Pundamilia nyererei
GTGACTAAGGACCTTGTGGTCCAAGCAGAGCCCTCTGAAGCTTCAGTCACAGTGAAGGAGAAACAAATTAGCGCTGAAAGACCAAAAATTGCAGCTCAGAGTGACTCCACTCAAACTACACTGGAGCAATCAAGTGAAGCAGAGACAACATCTGCACAAATACGCTTACCTGAGCAAGACATTGTAAAACAAGAAACACTGATTGAGCTAAAGATCTTGGAAATCGCACAGGACAGACCTACAAGGATTAAGAAACTTGGTGTCAAAGAAGGCGCTTCTAAATTGTTAATGCATGGAGTGGGTGATGCACCCAAGAGCCTAAGTGACAAGTCTGTTACAGTAGACGAAACCCAGATTGAGCCTGAGGTGCTTGTTTTACAAGTAGAAGTACCAACAAGTCGTCATGAGCATGAACAAACATCTTTCATGATAGAAAAAAGTGACTCCGCTCAGCCTGCTCTGCTAGAGCCAGAGGTCAGTGGAGAGCTCTTGAAAACCACAGAAGACAAACCTATTGTGACTAAGGAATTTGTCCAAGACAAGCACCCTAAAGTATTAACACATGGAGTGGAAGACGTACCCACAAGCCTGGATGTCAAATTTGTTAAAATGAAGAAAATTCAGATGGACCCTGAGGTGCTTGTAATACCAGCAGTTCGAGAAGAGCACGTGTCAAGAACAGATACATCTCGATCAAGTATCCAGTGTGAAAGTTCAGAAGAACACAGAGATACGAGTGCAGCTGAGGTTCTTCCTAAAGAGGCTGAAGTTAAAACCAGAGTAGTAGAAGTCCAACAATTTAGGACTGAAATGAAGGAAGGTGTAGCTCAGACTGACGCAGCTCAATCTGTACTGATACATGCAGGTGAAACAGAGTCAACATGTGTAGAAATAAGTTTATCTGAACGAGACACTGTAAAACCAGAAACTCTTAATAAGTTGAAGTTCTTGAATACCACAGAGGAGAGACCAAAGGACGTCAATCTGCGAGAGGAGTTTGTAACTAAAGATGTACTTGATGCACCTAAAGGCCAGCATGAAGTGTCTGTTACAGTGGAAAAACTCAGCATGGGGTCTAGCGTACCCACTCTACAGCCAAATATACCGGCCACCATAACCACATCTGTTGTGATAGCAACAAGTGCAAGGACTGACAGTGATCAAACAACTACGAAGTCTGAAAAAATAACACAAACCAAAGAGCTTAGGTCTCTTGAAGCAGAGAAAGAAAAGCCTGCATCTGAGATGAATAAAGCAGATGCTCCAAAAAGCTTTACCAAACTCCTGTCAGAACCGGTTGTGTATCCTAAAGTCCAAACAGATGCAACAAATAGGAAAGAAGAAGAAGAGAAGCAGAAGAAGAAAATTCAAGAAAAGGAAAAAGAAAGAAGCACCAGTGTAGAACTGCCATTCAGCATAAGCACAACAACCACCATCACTACCATGGAGGCCACTGGAACAAGGCTTAAGAAACTGCCACAGGTATGTTATGATGACCTATTTTTCTATGATAAAGTGCAATTATGTTAACCCTGCATCATATATAGACTAATGCATAGCCTACATGTAAAACATGAACTTGTCTACCAAAGCCAGCCCAGAAAAGCCTTCAATCTTGCAAAGGGAACCTCTTGATTGCAAAAAGAAGTTGCATTATGCAGAGGTCTTTCAAAAAACAAATGTAATTTCTCAATTGGTGTATGATTTCACTTCTTCAGCGTTAATGGCCTCACCTGTTAGTCAAGTCTTATTTAATACAACTTAATGTTTTTGTAAAATTTGGTCACAAAGAGCAGCGGTCCGCAACCTTTTTTGCGCCATGGACCGGTTTATGTCTGACAATATTTTCACGGACCGGCCTTTACGTTGTCGCGAATTAATCCAACAAAATAAAACTGGTACCAAAAAAAAGAAGTAGATTTATTCATAACACACTGGAAAAGACCTAGGGAAGCCAGCGATAAAAACCAATAAAAACCCTGAAAACCATAAATTTCACACCCGAACCTCAACTATCATGGCCCGGTACCAAGCGACTCCGGTCCGTGACCCGGGGATTGGGGACCGCTGACATGGCGTATATATATGTGCATTAATACCTAGTTTCATGTCCACTATAGGAGCAAGTATTCAGTACTGACACATCACTGCAGGTGGTTCAGATATCATCAGGTGATACTGTACTGGGTGAAGAACCCCATTTGAAAGGACTGACCCCTCAAGAAAACAAAATAGTCGCAAATGACATGGAAACTGAGAGAACAGTACTGGAGTCACCAGGAGAAACATCCATTTTGACAGTGATACAGCTACTCAAAGACATGGGACCCAGCAGTCAACTCATTGAGGTAAAATAAATATTATCTGTCATTGGCTCTGTGTTTGTTTTTGAACCAAGAAAGTCACAAAAGTTCCAAATGGTCACTTTCTATATGTAGGATTAAAATACAGAATAATCTTTCAAATAAAGCGGTGATGAACATGTACTCAATACATCATAAT
The DNA here is from genome assembly GCF_000239375.1 of Pundamilia nyererei. Taxonomy (NCBI): domain Eukaryota; kingdom Metazoa; phylum Chordata; class Actinopteri; order Cichliformes; family Cichlidae; genus Pundamilia; species Pundamilia nyererei. The sequence continues at coordinate 2,150,968 of NW_005187430.1, forward strand.
TACTGGCTGAAATGTAGATCATAATTCTTAGTTATTTTGACTCTTTTTTAATCCTCTTTCACATCAGTTCAGTTCAATCCAGTTTTAGATATATGAAGTAAACTCAAGAAAAACCTCAAAGCAGAGTTTGCAAAGGTTGTTTGTGAGAGCTTTGAGGCAATTTATATGGTCAAGACATATCTTACTCTGTAGAGAGGATCATAACAATTCCTCCCTCAAACTGTTTTTTTCTGATATATATTTTCATATAGGCCCTAAATTAAACAACAAAACCAAAGCTTGTGCCTTAACAAATCCTGTTCTGCATCTGACGTGTCTTTCTGTCTGAAGGGTAAACCACTTGAGGATGCTCCAGAGGTTCTGAT
>NW_005187430.1:2151731-2159819 GCF_000239375.1 Pundamilia nyererei
AAATTCAGCCTTTGTGTGTCTCACTCTTGCCTGCTGCATACAGGAGTGCAGAGAGGCTGCCCTGGCCCAGGTAGCATTGCTCTCTCAGTTGAGAGGGGCTGTTGCTGAGAATAGGGACACTCTGGAGCATCTGGAGGACCAGTGGAGCAGTGCTGCCCAGGATGCAGCTAATATTATCCAGAGTAAGGAGGCTCAGCTGCAGATGGTCACTGATTATTGCCAGCACATCCAAACAGCTAAGAATGCGGTGGACAAAGCAACCGCAGAACTGGACGCTCTTCAAACGTGAGTTGCCATCCGATGGTTTCATTTTAGTCTTTAATACTTGTATTTTAAGATATTTTAACACTTTTTATTTCACACATTGTCATCTTCCTTTGTCTGTAAAACTAACTGATAAGCCCCTAAAATCTTTTACAATTTGTTGCGGCAAACTTTTTGTTGTTTTTCTTTCAGATCCCCTCAGGAGAGCAGCTCCAAGGAGGCAGAGCAACTAGGCTCCTTACAAAGAAGTATGGAGGAGAACAGAACAGCACTTGGAGAGCTGCTTGTGACCCATAGCAAATTGTGCCCCCACCTTACCCGGTATGAGCGAGCAATTGCAGAGACTGAGCAGAAGAACCTACAAGAGAGGTGGAGAGTTCTGGAAAGAACTGTGGAGAGTATGCTTCATCACACACGTGCCCGTTCTCACAAGACCAGCAACCTCCTGTCAGAGTTATCAGATTTGCAGGAACACTTGGAAGTGATCATTAAAGACCTTGAAGCCAAGTTTCCATCAGTTACTCAGTGGAACTGCAAGAAGGCTCGACAGCTGATGGAGGCAAACGCTGAGGTTAAAGCAGCCCAGCAGAAGTACCTCCATTTACAACAGCTGTCAGAGCTGTTGCTATTTAGTCCACAGTGGGAGATGGAAACAAAGGAGATCCATCAGGGACTCCAGAGCGTTAAGGACAAAATTTCTCATACAGAGGAACTTTTGGCTGCCCAAACCCTGAACAGCAACAGCCCTATCATGGAGAAAATTGTCATAGTGATGAGGGAAGGCCTGGCCTGGGCCAGGCAGACAGAGAGTGATATTGAGGGCAGGAAAAAGAGAGTAGCTCTTCTCCCCGAGGAAGTTCACCGGCAGCTCAGGGATCTGAAGAAGCTGCAATCTGAGGTGATGGCCAAACAAGGTCAGCTGGAGTCACTGGCGGAGGAAATGACTGAACTCCTTCCACAGCTGGACCAGGTTGAAGAGGTGCCTATGGTGCAGAGTCTTCTGAAATGTCTTGAAGAACTCTCAAAGTCCACCAATGAGAAGCTGTCCAAAGCTGTGAAAGAGGTGGAATCAGGACTACAGACCAGAGAAAAGCTATCTGAACAGATTGCCGATCTAGACTCCTGGGTTATGGCTCATCTGCAAAGAGAAGCATCCCGGGGTCCAGACAGTGAGCTCAGGAGCCCTGCTGAACTTGATCGCAGAACCCGCCAAATCCAAGAAACCCTGGATGAGGCTGAGAAGCAGGAAGCAGTCTGTGAGGCTCTTTTTATTAAGAGCAAAGATATCACTTCTGAATTCAGTGTCACAGAGAACTGTCAGCTTTTTGACAAGCTTACCAACCTCCAGGAGAATATCAGAACCATTAGCAGCCAAGAGAAAAATAACAAGAAGGAGCTGAATGAACTCACCCAGACTTTAGATTCAAGCAAGAAAAAACTTGTCACTGTTGAAAACAGTCTAAGGCAGATGTTGGTGGATCTAAGCAGACACAGGTTCCCCATTACAAGAGAGTCCCTGCAAGCTTTAGAGCCTTTCAAGCACATGATTTTGGAACACAAGTCGCAAGTTGACCTCCTGCAACCCTGGATTCCCAATGAGAAGACAAAAGAACTGAACTCTGTCATCTCTGAGCTGCACAGCAAAATGTGTGCCCTAGAAATGAAAGCCAGGGACCAAGAGAGGTACCTAAACATGAGGCAATGCGTCGAGGATCTCAGGGAAAGCATTCAGGAACAGGTGCACCAGACAAAAGAAGATGGCAATGACACAGACGAGAAGTACAGAATCTGTCAGAACCTTCTTATCCAGTTTCATCTGATGAAGGGATTGTGTGAAGAGGCTCGCTCAAAACTACACACAATCTCTGCTGACCTCTACCCTTCACAGCTGACTGCAGAGCAACAAAGGCTTAAGCAAAATGAGGAGAGTCTTAGCACCTTGGAGATGACACTCTATAACAACCTCAGCATCATTGAGTGGAACCTGCTGATGGACCTGGACCTGGAATCAGAGAGGAAAGCCACTAAGGCCTTCCTCTTAAAGACCCAGAAAGAGTTTGAGAAACTTCCCACGTTGGAGCCAAATGACACAGCAATTAACAGAGAATATGAGAGAGTGGTGTCTCTGACAAAGACTGTGGAGTCAAGAATGAGAGCACTGGGGGTGCTGGAGCAAAAGAAGGGAAAGAAAAAAAGAAGTGGATCTCAAGACTTGATGGACTTGAAGAATGCAGTCCTCGGTCAATGTGAATCCCACATGGCAAGTAGTGTTGAGTATTTCTCAATTTGTTTTTGCAGTATTTTTTTTAATTGCTTTGTAATAAGCTTAGCCAATCACAGTGAAGCATATGTTATATTACTATGCAATACAGCTGAATTAAGCCTCCACAATAGTTAGATTTGTTCATTTGTGTCTTTATGTTCCAGTAGGTATAAATATAAAATAACAATTTCAAACTTAGAGAGCATCAGCAATACTACACCATATTTGGTAGAGCAGTATGGAGCAAACACCTTTTCAGTCTTGTCATTTTGAATATAGTCTATACAAACAATGTGTTCTTTTTCACAGTTTTAAAGGTTATTCAACGTTCAGTTTGAAAGAACAAACCACAAAAGCAAAATACAAAGCAAAGGAATTACGCAGATGGTTTAAAAAAAACTACACTATGGAGTGAACCTGCCAATCTGAAAAAATGTGTTGTTTGTTTTCCTATTGTTTTAGGAGAACATCACTCAGGCCAGGGAGTCACTGAGAAGCTACACCTGTTCTGTTAAACAGGCTGTACAGTTCCTGAGGGATATTGAGGTGTCTATGCTGCCACCTCAGGGCTCTGCTGGGGTCTGCGGTGACAGAGTCGAGGAGACCCAGCAGGCTTTAGCCTCACTCCAGCAGCAATTTCAAATTCATGTGGAACAGCTCCAAGACCAGACTGCTCTGCATCCATACCTGTCCCCACTGAAGGTGGAGCAGCTCCAAGAGAGTATTCTGAGCCAACTCCTGGTGATGATGTCCACTCTCCAGGCAAAGGGCCATGTGAAGTTGGAGTGTCTCAGCAGGTACTCAGCTCAGTCCTAAAAGTCAGATTTATCTTCCTGAAAAGCTTTTTTTGGTAGAAGTGTGTGATTGCACATGCAAAGATAAAACAAAGAAATAATGATAGTTATCTTTCTTCTTATTAGTTTTGCTAAAATGCCAAATACTTTTGGTTTCATCTGACCACGGCACTTTTAGCTGTTCACTGGCAAACTTAAGACAGACCTGTGCGTGTGGCTTCTTGAGCAAGGGGACCTTGCAGGTGCCACAAGATTTCAGTCCATTACAGTGTCACGGGTTACCAGTGGTGTTCTTGGTGACTGGTCCATCTGCTTTCAGATCGTTAACAAGCTCCTTCCCTTTAGTTTTGAGCTTATCCACCCTCCTTCTCATGATCATCCTCATTTCACGAGACAAGATGTTGCACGGAGCTCCAGACTGAGGGACACTGATGATCATTTATATTTCTTCCATTTACGAATGATCACACCAACAGTTGTCAACTTCTTCCTGTTCACCCATTGAGCTAAACTGGTGCCCACAAGTAACAGTTATTTATAAAATAAAATAAAAACTTCACTCGCTGCATTGGAAATATTTGTTTTTCTTGTTTAGCTATTTAGCATTTTTCAAACACCATTTTACTACATTTACTAAACAGTCATTGCACGATAGAAACTACAAGACCTGTAAATGGCATTAAGCTGCAGAGCCTTTGTGAATGTGAGCCCTTATTTTAAATCTGACACTAAAAGATCAACATATTTGTCTTTCAGGTGTGCAGAGCAGCACAGAAATTATATCAAGTGCAAAGAAGAAATCATGCAGAGCGTGAAGAGTACAGCGAACAGACTCTTACAGCTCATCACTCAGAAAGTCACCTGTCTCACTGACTGCACTGACCAGGAGGCAAATCTTAGAGTGAGTATAAACCTCCTCTGAAAAAACTTTAATGCTTTTGTGGATAAAAGTTGAAAATATCCACACAGAAACAGAATTCATTTTTACTGATACCCCTAATCAGGCACTTGCAGAGGAGATGGAGGCCCTCCTGAGACGTCTGGAAGAGCTGCAGGAGTGGTGTTCAGAGCAGAGCTGTCGCGGAAGCAGGGAGACCACCATGACTTGTATCTGGAGATGGGTATTAAGACTACGTCACTGCACACAGGAGCTGACAACTCGTAGCAAACAGAGAATCAGAGAATGGAGTGATATCTCAGACAGCGTAAGTTTACATTGACATGTGTTTTGAGCATTTTTGAGCATGCTTAGCTAACCCTAATTATAAATGGCCAATTTTGTTGGGTTCTTCCTCTCAGGTGGAGAAGGCCTCTGTGTTACTGCAGGGAGTGGAGGCAGAGCTTCCTGACAGCTCCAAGGTGAAGGCATCTACCGAGGAGCTTCAGGACGTGCTGCAGTCCTGGGAACAGTACCAGGACAGGCTGGACTGTGAACACAGAGCGCTGTCTGCACTGGAACTGCGCACTGCCAGGCTGCTGGGTGTCCATGCCCACCTGGAGCAGGCTCCTCCTATTCAACTCTGTCAGCAGCTGCAAGCAATGCAGGGCCGATATGACAAGTGAGATATTGTTTGATGTGCAACTCATTATTCTGTTTGCAAGTTTTTACTCCCTTTATGTTTTGATGTACTCTAAATGAAACTACAGTCCAAGTTTGAAATTTGCAACTTCTACCAACATGCATAATTGTGCAGGTAATTACAACCACCAAAATAATCTTTTGACTCCAGCAGCAAAATCAGATCCATTTAATCCTGGAACATTCACCACACAAAGGCTGAAAGACCTGACTTAAAGCTATCATTGTGGCTCTGGACAATGTGTGGTCTCGTGTATAATCCATCTGTAATAAAAGAAGAGCAGTGTGATGTTTCTAAAAAGGAGGACTTTCTCCGTCCTACAAGACACATATGTGTTTAGTGATGCAGTATGCTTGAGAAAGAAGAGGAGTTTTGTAGTATTAAGAAGGCATTGATACTTTTCCTGACAAACTTTCATTGCTCTCCTCTTTCATATGCATAAATGAGCCATGTTCATTATGATCTCTGTTCTTTAGGCACACAGAGACTAAGTTACCCATAAGTCCTGGTTAAGCAGTCAGCTTTAAGTAGGTTAGTCATAGAAGGCGATTGGTGTATAAGGTCTTCCCAGCTTACACTTGGCATTAGGACCCATATGTTGTATTCAATAGTCATGTTGTATTCAGTCATTTTCTTATGGATGTTAGGTAAGTAGCCGTAAAGTTGCTTAGCTTCTGTTTAAATGGCTGGATGTTTGTGTGTTTTCACAGTGTGAAGCAGAGAAGCAGGGAGGGTTTGCAGGCAGCTAGGCAGGAGCTGGAGGACAGAGAAAAGGTGCGAGAGGAGCTGCAGGGTATCCGGGTTTGGCTGAAGGCTGCTGCATCTCTTCTGACAGAGATGGAGCAGAGCAGCAGCACACAGGAGCTGCAGGTGAGACTCTTGAGTTCTTGTTTTTCAGAGTTACATCACACCTGCACACGGTTTTGTGGAGTTCCTTGAAGTTCCTTCTAAAACTTGCTTTACATTTCAATACATTAAGTGTGATAACACAACTTGCCATAAATTTTTTCACAAGGGCACACAAAATGTCATTCATTTTCTGACAGAGTAGTTTTTGTGAATGGTCATGCCAGTCATTGAACCTTGTAAGGTTACATAGCCTAGATCTGTCTTAATATTTGAACGATACCATAAGTTTTGTATGTCGATGATGACTAAAATCCACCATGAGTTGGAAATGCAGTTATATTCCTCCCCAAAAGAATTTTGGAGATGAGGAAATCATCCCCAACTGCGAATTAAACCTTTGTAGAGAAAAGAAAACACTAGTGAAATTTAAGTGTTTCTAATTAGGCAAGCCATTCCTCTGGTTCACTGAAGGACCTCTGGGTATATCGAGGTCCCACTTTGTAATCCTCTAATCTAAAAACACATCAGTGTGCTCACAGTTTCTCGCTCCATCCCAGCCACTGGAGTGGAAATAATCAGCCTCTAATGAGACAGGACAGTTTCATCATCTGAAATGAAACACAATGATGCATTTGTACTCAGTGTAACATCATAGCTATTTTTATAATGATGCACTTGTCTTTGCCCTCAGTTAGAAAAGTTACACTCAACAGCATGACAACAACTAAACACTGAGAGTGATGCTTATACACTGCTCAAAGAAATTAAAAGATTAAAGGAACAATTTGAAAACACATAAAATCTCAATGGGGGAAAAAATCATGCTGGATATCTATACTGGACAATGTGTCAGGAACTGAAGGATGTCACGTGATTTGATGAAAATAAAAATTATGAACCTACAGAGGGTTATATTCAAAGACACCCAAAATTCAAAGTGAAAAAAATAATAGAGCAACCTGGCCGAGGTGCTTAGAGTAGATGTAATAGAAACAATAAGGGCCCCAATACAGAACCTTGTGGCACACCACAGCTAAGAGGACAGGATGAGCACTGGTATTTAGAAACAGCCACCAAAAGACTTGTTCAGAAAGATATGATGACAATCACTCCAAAGCAGATCTAGATACACCCACCAAATTGTTCAGCCGCTCAAACAAAATGTGGTGGTGAACAACAAAGCAGTTGAAAATTGATTAACAACCCCCTTCACTGCTTAAGTGAATAGATCAATATCCCAGAAGTTTAAATACTTTTTTCTATGACAGCTGGTAGGAACTACTTTGCAGATATTATAAGGATGTTTACCACAGATTTGGTCAGAACTCTCCCAAAGCCTTACTGATGAATCCAGGAATTAGTCATCAGGGCTTTTCTACCCCTAACCTTAATGAATATAGAGTGAAGCAGCTTGTTGGCTGTGTAGTAAAAGTGTCACTAAATGTTAAATCTTTCAATCTAACCGTTGGCTTGGCTTCAGACCCAGAAGCTGTTTGGTGTTTGTGTCTATGAACCCACCAACCCACAGAATCACTCTGCCCTTTGTCCTGAAACCTGAGCAGAGGCCAACATCTCATCCACTCCAGCTTTCTATTCAAACACACACACACACACACACACACACACACACACACACACACTTTCTGAAAGACCCCCTTTCCGTCATCCAACGGTCCCCCCCCCCCATCACTCCCTCCACCCTCATCCTGCTCTTGTACCAGACACCTTTTGTTCTGTCTTGTAAGTGGATCTTCCAGGTGGCCGTTGTAGCCAAGTCATTTCATGGGCACACACAAAGACACACACATTTCTCCTGCTGCACTTGTGAGGACACTCATTGTCATATGTTGATGTACTTTAGCTTTTAGCTAACCTCAGTGTAAAACTAACTCACTCTAAAATCAAATGCTAACTTTTCAAACATCCCTTTGTCAGAAGCAGGAATAAAAATATCCTCACTTTTCTAAAATATATAGAGTTCATTAAATATCTTTATTAAAGACAGAGACCATTAAAATTATAAATTTCCTCAAATGTGAATTTTGCAAAATTACACAGGTTTTGCAATTATGTCGTCTCTCTTTGCTAAAATCTCTAAATGTTCTACATTGACCTCATGTGTTTTAAATCTAGAATGACCTCAGATGGCTTCTTAATTAAAAAATGTTCATTATTCCATAAAACATTGATTTTTACAAAGATAGCTATACAGGACACACACACAATTCGCACTCTTCATCTCCTGTTCTCTCATGCAAAGAAACTGTCTCTGCATACCCTCTCCTCCTCCCTTGCTTTGTTTAATACACACACACACACACACACACACACACACGCA
>NW_005187430.1:2159839-2163912 GCF_000239375.1 Pundamilia nyererei
CACACACACACACACACACACACACACACAGAAGCTCAGTTTCCCATCGTGATATCAAGATGCGCCTCCCCGTATAGTAGACCATCGGACGCTTTCAGACCCAGGTAGTCTCCACTGTGTTATTTGTCATATTTTAACTTTTTTCTGATCTTTATATTGTTTTTATTGTGCAGTAGAATCATAGTGAGGTGAAATGAGTTCACTTTTAAGTATTGTGTAAATGAAGGAGTGAGGCAGACTGTGTTTGACGGCAGCGCAGCAGGACACAGCGAGAGGACGGCTTGACAAGGAGCTAAAAGCTTACAAGAAGGACTTTCTTTAGTGAGACTTGTACATAAGACTGATATTTTGTGCCAAAATAAGATTTCTGCTCTGCATAAAATGAAACCCCCAAACTGTAGACATCTATGCAAAAGAAATTGCTGATGTTGGTTAGAGAGTCAAGTGTCAGCATTTTTTAAAGCATCTGCTTACAAGTGTTATTTGATAGAGGAAACTCTCTTTGGTGCTAAGTACAATGACCCAAACAAAATAGTTTATGGTTATGATGAGTCATCAAGAAAATCCATCAATATTACTGTTGTTATGATTAGTTTTCTCTTCTAACAGACTCTTCAAAACACTTATTCTTTCTTGTTATTTATTTATTTATTTGTTAATATCTTTTGTAATCCCTTTTATTTAAAAGGCTGCCTATCTGTGTGGTTTCAGGCGCTCTACAGCCAGCTGTGTACCCAGAAGTCTTTGCTGCACCGTATCATGGAGAACCTGAAGATGAAATACTCAGATATGTACACTTTGGTCCCGGCTGAGATTGACAGCAAAATGCAGGACATCACTAAGTCTCTGCAGCAAGTAGAAGAAAAGGTGAAAAAGGCTTAATTTGGACATTTTAATGATGAGGAGTGTATTGATCCTTTAAGAGATCAATAATCTATTGATAGGCAGATCTTTGTAACAAAACAATAAATTCAACATCCATTTAGGTCTAGCTGATAATATTTTTTCCTGACTGTTCCATCAGGTGGGAGAGGCGATAGAGAGGAGCGGTCCTGTTCACAGGTTGGGCGCGAGGATGTCTGATATCGAGGCTGGCCTGAGATCTGTTCAGAAGAGACTGGAACAGAGGAGCCCCACTGTGACTCAAGCAAAGATCACTCAGAAGGTGGGGAGTGATGAGGAAACAGGGTGTCTGGTTCATTGTTACAGCTTGTTGAGTAGAATACAATAAATCATTATTAAATAGATTGTAAGAGGGTGAGGGAAACATAACAGGATGTCCAATATAACATTTGTCCTCTGCTGGCCAGAAGATCCGTGGTAAGTTTTACTGACCTCTTTGTACTGTTTGGGATGCGTCTTTGCTGCCTTCTGTGTGTGTGTGTGTTTGTGTGTGTGTCATGTTCTACATGTGTGATCACTTCGCTGCTCTTTTGTTGAGAAAACACAAGCCGTTTGGGCTGAGTCTTGTTTTGTTTTCTTTTTTATGATTTTTTTTTTTTGCATACATACAGTCAGCGTACATCTATTTCTATTTTCAGTTTTCATGCTGCTTTCATCCTCCTACTCCGTTTTCAAATACACCAACAAATTCCACTTTCTTTTCGTAGCATTATGTGCATCTTTTCATGTAAAATATAGATTGCAAAAACAGAAATGACTCTTTAGCGAGGACTTGCTTCACAAGTCAACTGTGAGTGAGGGAAACACTTTCTGAAGGGGGCTGGCTAATCAGCTTGTGTGTCAGTGAATAAATATTATAAATCTCCCCTTGTGTGTGTGCTCAGCGTGCCTGGGACGAGCTGGATGCGTGGCACTCGCGTCTGGCAGCGCTGGAAGTGGACATGCAAGACTTAGAGAAGCCTGAGGAGGTGCTGATCCTCACAGAAAGACTAGTGGAGGTTCAGCAGCTTCACTCCCAGCTGGCCAAACAGGCAGAGCAGAGGACCACCCTGATCAGCAAGGTGAGAAAAGCTTCCTAAAACTGTTAGCTGTCCAACTCCTCACTGCCCTGCTGTATGGTTTGTCTGCTTAGTGTCAAACACCAAAATATAATGACTTTGAATCACCAAGCTCAGACTTTTTAACCTAAATCTTCCACATTACTGTCTCTGTTATCATCTGTGATTCTTTTGATAAGTTTAAAAATGTCTAAGCTTTTCCCTTTTTAAACGTTCTGTTTCTCTTTAGATTCAAACGTGGCTTCAGGAACATCAAGAGATGGTCAAAAGCTCCAAGAGCTGGATGTCCGAGGCTCAGTCGTGGCTTGCCGCTCCCTGCACCTACACCACAGCTAAATGTTTGAGCAGTCACGTTCACGCCCTGCAGGTCGGTACACTCTGCTGTCTGCACAGCTCTTTCCACAGCACAGCAAACCATTTTGTGGTGATTCATTTTTAACCAAAAAATGCTCTTTCTGTCTCTTGGGGATGCAGTTGGTCCTGGATGATTCAGTCCAGATCAGAAACACACTGCAGGGCTTCAGCTCGGTCCTGAAGGAAATGTCGCAGGTTTGTGATGTCACAGCTCTCCAGAAACAGCTGGTCGAAGCAGATCGCCAAGTGGCCGACGTTCAGGACAGCTTCACAGCTCCTCTGTCTCAGCTGGAGCATGCTGCCGCTGTGAGATTCGATTGGTTTCTTTGTTTTACTCTTCAGTGGATATTATCTAGACTGTACTCTCTACTGTCAGACTAGACTGATAATGTCTTAACCTCTAGGAGGTGGAGGCGATTGAGAGTGAAGTCAAGCGGATGGAGAATGATGTCGCAGAGATCAAGAACTTGCTATCTTCTCCAGAGAGTTTTCCCAGCCCCAGAGAGGACAGTTTAAAGGTTTGTTAGTTTCTTTGTTTTCATTTGGATTAGCGTGACGTGATTGCCCAAATTATACAAAAAGATAAATGTAAAAGTCATCGTTTTCTTATTTTTCTCAACCCTCTTCTTTGTGTGCAGGCGGTTGAGCAGAGGATCCAGTCGATGAGAAGAACAGTAGCTGAGATCCAGAAATGTAAGCCAGGCCTTTGTCTTCCTGAGAAGGCTGAAGAAACTCTGACTGTCTTTACTGTGGTGGACCAGCTCCAGACTCTGCTGCTGGAACTGGAGAAGGTCAGTTAGTTAATCCATCAGTCAGCTGCTCAGATATTTTATCTACAAGAAGATTGGTGCAAACTTTCTGCTTCACTCTGTTTGTAGAAGGTTCCTGCGTTATTTATCCAGCTGCCTCCAACTCCCACACAAGCCAAAGCTCAGGCGGCCCAACAGACGACCCCTGAACTCAAAACATCTGCATCTGAAAAAGCTACATCTGAGGAGGCTGAGGTGAGCTTGGTCTATAAATAACATAAATAAGTAAACAAAAATTTTAAAAATCATGAAACATCACTGTTACATGAATTATAATATGTATAAAACTACAAAAAATAAAAGTGAATGTCATTTAAGTTCTTTATTATAATGCAAGTTATTTTACAATGGCAACGACAGTAGTTGAAGGATAAAGTTCAGTTATATTGTGTCAGTCATTATGTGACATTCCAAACACTTCATATGTGGAACATAATTTAAGCAAACCTGTACGGTGTGCTTTCTCTCAAAAGGAAGAGCAGGGTCAGATCAGAATTGCTCGTGTTCAGGAGGATGTACTGCGGAGGTCTGGAGCTACACTGCTCACTGTGGAGCAGTCCTCACCTGAACAAAGGCAGGCCCCAACACCTGATATTACCCAGGTAAGAATACCATGGACAGAGAAAAAAGAAGCTTATAATCACACAGTTAATTCATTAAGTTCATTGAAAAAGCTCTTCTTTATGTCACATACCAGCATACAAGAACACCTGCAAAAAATAAAAAAGCAAAGAAATTGAACAGATTGGCCTTTTGGGGCGTGTCAGGACAAAGTGTGCAATACCTGGTACTCGCATGCGTAGTTCCTACATGTGTTATTAACAAACTGGTAAAAAATTAAAAATAAAATCCCCAAAGTGTCATTTAACTTCCTGTGCATGCTTAATATTACTAATGTTTACCAAGAAATGTTTTTTTTGTTTGTTTGTTATGTGTGCATGTGTGCGTG
>NW_005187430.1:2163932-2181605 GCF_000239375.1 Pundamilia nyererei
CACAACACATGACAGTTGTAATATTTGGATGACAAGTTTGAGTGATAAATACACTGCTTATGTATGTCTGTGTGCTTTGTGCGCCGTGTGTGTGTATGTGTGTGTGTGTGTGTGTGTGTGTGTGTGTGTGTGTGTGTGTGTGTGTGAGTGTTCAAGACATTTCAAGTTCTCAGACTAGGACAATTGTGCACTCATTAACAGAAAGATATTTTAATTATTGACAAGATTAGTTTGAACTTAGAGAAAATAATTTGAATAAATGATAAAAAAACAACAATAAATATTGAAGGTTGGCAAGATATGTAAAATACTTCAAGTAAATATGTTGCTTCAATTATCTGCATTGTAACCTGCTCAAAAAAATGGACACTTTTTAATCAGGTCAGTTATACTTCTCGGATGTTGATCTGGTCAGTTAAGTTGCAGAGAAAGTTTTCTGTGACTCCCAGCACAGTTTCAAGAGAATGGGGGAGTTTCCAGGAGACAGGCAGTTACTCTAGGACAGCTGAAAAAAGGGACAAAGAAAGTCCTTAACCCATGAGCAGCTTGCATCAGCACCACATGCTACAAAATGATCTCCAGCAGGTCACTAGTGTGAGTGTCTGTAACCAAAAAATCAGGAACAGACTTCATGAGGATGGCCTGAGGGCCCACGTCCTGGAGAAGCCACAGAGAACATTATGCTGCTTGTAACATTGATCAGCATGACCGATTCAGCTATGCATGGGTCAGTGATGGTCTGGGGAGGCATATCCATGGAAGAACACACAGACCTCTACAGGCTAGGCAGACCCTACACTGGTAGAGTGAGTCCTGGGTTTCTCCTGGTGCACCACAATGCCCAGCTTCATGTGGTGAGAATACAGAACAGCTCGGGGACATTATGGGAGGTGAAACCAGCTGTTGCCTTTTTGGGAGCATACACCAGTGTTGTCAGGCATACATACAAGCATCCAAAGGCCATGAAAAAACTAGTTGCTACAAAGCATTTGACTAGCCTGACACAAATTCTTTTACTTTGATTTTCAGGGCGTGTTTGAATTGAGCCAGCTGTAGGCTGATCCTTTCCAGTTCAATTTTTTTGAGCAGTGTATTTACTAGAAGCTTCAAGTAGATATAACATTATGAGTCATATCAATTTAAGGCTTTACAGGGAAGCACATGATCTATTTTGCACATCTAAGAAGTCTTCTACTGTTGTATAACTTGTTAGTGGCCATTAAAAACAAAATGTTAATTTTACTTAATATCAAAGAAAATATTGGAAACAATAAAAACTCAAAACTGGCCAGGCTAGATTTTTAACCCCCACTTGTGTCACTCTACACATACTGTAAGCGTGTTTCCGTGTCAGCAGCGGAAGCATCAAGGCGTGCTCCAGGCTGAAGAAGCCACAGAAAAAAAAAGCAGTGAGGAACAGAGAGTGGAAGAAGGTGGAGGAGGTTTTTATTGGTGGCTCTGGGATGTTTTCCTGGGCTCTTCACCAGAGGTAAAGATGAGTGAGAGCTGCTGTGGAAAATCAATAAATCTCTGTTCTTCCTCTGTCCTTCACTCGTTTTCAACAGTTCTTTTCCTGGTGGAGTTCTTTGTGACCCGAGGTCACCCGCTTATGGTGTAGGTGGGCGGGATCTGCTATAATAAATTCCATCGCAAGTTGTGGAACAAATTATAGGAAAAGTTTGAAATTTTTAAAACTGATAACACACCTGAGACCCAATGACTGATCATGACATCACGATTCCCACCAATCCAGTCAAATGACATCATTTGTAACAGCTGTATGAATAGTCGCTGCCATTCTTTGAGCTGGGTCACTCTGATCTCCACCGCTGGCACTGTCCCCTCACCCTCCTCATCCCTACTACCATCTCCCTACTCATGATATTAAATTCCTTCCTGATCATTAATGCATCTCTACTATTGCTGCAGATTTGAGTTATTTCTTTTCCTTCTTCCACCCTACTGCACACTGGATTTAGTTGCTCCATATGACAGTATCAAACACGCATATGGATGTATTACAGATGGATACTGTGTTACCTTAGATGAATGAATTCATTTTACTCAAAAAAGTTTTTTATTTTCAGCAGCTTAACATTTTGGTCTGCTTGGTTATATAGAAGGCTATAACATTTGTCATTGTGGTGTCAGGAACCTGTGGTTGTTGCCTCAGAAGAGACTGAAGCTGCCACTGGACAAAGCACTGAACAGCCTACAGAAGACACAAAGGTAAATAAACTTTCATCAGTGAGAAGCCACTGAGTGATGAATTAGTAATGAATTTAATAAGTATTTCATGGATACATCTTAAGAGCCCAAAAAAGAAGGCATCATCACATGGGCCAAGATATGAAAACATGTGTGGGTCAGTACCACCAGGGGTTTTAGGTGAAATCACTGTGAGACCTTGCCCCAGCCTATTGTGTGATGTATTGAGGTCACCTTAAGTAAGGTGTGAGTGGAGGTTGAAGATTGGGGGCTAAGGCGCCTGGGAAACCTGTAGTGGTAATGACCCATGTCTTTTTCCACTTGTTAGCTCATGTGGTGATAACTCCCACCAGGGGTTAAATACCTGGGATCCACCTTATGGTTTTAGAACTGAGGAAGCTTCTTGGATGAGAAGTCCTTCTTTTTCAAGCTCTTGAGACTGCCGTGACCTTTATAACTGAGAACCTACACGGACGTATTCTTGGGCAAATGCAATGCTGTTTTTAATCAAATATGGTAGAGAATGAAAATAATAAAAATCAAGAATATCTTAAGCCATCATGTAAGTTATTAAAAGATTTTTTATTTTGGACTGCTAAACCGTTTTGGTCATTGTTTGAATAAGTGGGCACAAAAATTACAGTGTAACAACATTTTTTTCTAGTTTTAGTTTTAACATTTTTTTTAAACTTGTAATGAATTTATGACTAAGCCTTTATGTATATAATATATACATTTGTGAGTATATGTATAGAAAACAAAGACGGCATTACATTGTTTTATTGATTTTATTTATTTGAGGGTTTTATTGGCAAAAAGGATTGAAAATAAATAAGACTCATTGCATTTCCTTTTCATAATACAATGGGTTGTACTAGATAACATAACATCAAAAATCCTCTAACATTATGTAACATAGTTCCTTAACAGAGTGTATGAGTAACCGTGTGATACCTTATCTGGTGACATGGTAGAACTAAGTGGTCAATGTATTTAACTGACTGACCTGAGTGAGCTTCTAACCCTGATCATATTTCTTCAGGATGTTGAGGGCACCACTGACACCACAGAAACAAGTTCATCTGAAGCTTTATCAAAACCCCTGGGCGCAGTCACAACTCAGTCACTGCCTGAGAGTATGGTAAACACATCGCCGACCGTAAAAGTCTCCAAATCCAGCTCTGGGTCACAGCAGAAATGTGTAGTCTCCTAGATCTAGAACTTGTAGAACTGCATCTTTTTTTTCTCATCAATCTAAACCTAGAACCATTTCTGTGCAAAATCTCCAAGCACACCTCAAAGCGAGCCTAGAGGCCACTGTTTGAAGACTTATAGACCTTTCATGTCTTTGCTGGCAATAACGTCTACGCAGCATCGTAAATCTGTCACCTTTTTCTGGATCTAGTTTGAAAACAGTTCTAGAATCAAGATTTCTATTCTTTCTCTATAGTCCCCTAGATTGATTCCTCCAACTTTTTCTATTCTAGCCTCTATTTCTGAGCCACTAGATGTTGGATTGACCTCCCACATTACTCCAGACCAGAGGCTTTACTGCCTTCTGTTGTACTCATATTGGGAGTCATTTCTTTTTTTGAGCGAGCGGTAGCGTCTCGCTTTTCTCAAAATAGTGGTTTTGTAAAGCCTTTGTAGAACCAAACGACTCCTTTACAAGAAACAACTCTAGAACACCTACTTATCATTGAAATCATTTAGAGTACCCCTCTCCTCTAGAATGTTGTAGAACGAGTCCTGTTTGTTCCTGTTTTTCTTTGACAGCAAAACTTAGAGCTCCTGTCTTCTTGTAGAACTAAACCAAGGACACTTTTTCTTCTAGAACCAGTTCTAGAGCTCCTGATGTTAGGGTTCTTTTAGACATGTCTCACAGTGCATTTACATGGCACATGATTGCTTAAAATTGTTTACATTTGAATCCTTTATTATGTCTTACTGCATGGCAAAAACTAAAGTGCAGGAAAGAACCAAAGCAGAGGTTTGCCAAATAAGTATGTTTCAAGTTTATTTTTGAGTTTAGACAAAGGATTACTGAGCTTGCAGAGAAATCTGCTTATTCTTTGACAAGTCAACACCACTGACACGTGGTTCAGGATGACACAGCACTACATCTGCTACAAATGGGAAGTGGTTGCTGATGGTTACCGTTTTACCCCCCAAGAAAACTGAAAGTAGGCGGGTGGTATTTTGTATGTGTGGTGGATGTTTTTAACAGTCTGTATTAAGCCTTTGCCTTAGCATGGACCTTTATTCTGATGGGCTAGTTTTATTAAAACAGAAACAAAGTGTATTAATAGACACATATTGTGAGCCATGTTTTATAATGTATCTTATAGGGAATGGTGATTTAAAATGTTAAAACTTTTTGATTGTTGACCTTTTCATTTACCATCTGGGCTGATTTACCAGCAAATGCAGAGCATATGTGATAAAATAAATATTTCTTTAGTTGCTTCTGTGCATCTGCCATTTGTATTTCCATAAGCTCATAAAGTGGGGTGTGTTGTTTACAGATGTGATTGACTCGATCACTGCCTTGCAGCAGGACAGTGTGGATAATGATTCCTGCTTTGTCATGAATAAATAAACTAATAAATATTATCACTCTTTAAAATACACCTTTTATACTTAAGACCTTAATTATCTTGTGAAGATGACTGTTGGCCATGAAAATGCACTGGTTTATCATGAATGCTGAGTCACTGGCTGCTGTGCACAGATGGAAACTTTGTAAATCCCACTGCAGTGCTTACTTTTTATTCAGAAGTAAGCATTTAATAAATCGTCCTAAAACAATCTATACGTTACAGTAGTGTGTTTACAATTAGGGAAATCTTTTTTTTTAAAGAAAGAAAAATCTACAATTTTTGGAGATACAAGGTTTTCATCTGAAAGCAGCAGACATCTTACATTACCTGGCATGTGCTGTACTACATCGTTTTCCTCATGTTTTTCCCCCATTCTGTCTGCATATCATTAAAAGAAAGAGAAAAAAGAGCACAAATACAAATAAACCCACAATAGTGATCCACTCCTCTGTCTCTCTTTTTCTGTGTCAGGAGCTCATGAAGGGACAGAGGGGGTTTGCATGAAGGGGGCGGGGGGCAGACACCCAGAGGGGTATATACAGTACATAAAGCACGCATAACACTTTCCAAAAATACATTCACAAGAGAGCTAGTGATTAGCGATTGAGTAATCTAAAGAGGGAGACAGTGATACTTGATTAATGGAGGCATGAATGAAGTCCAGTTCTGTAACATTAACATCTGGAAAGACTCTGATAAAACCCTCTTGACACAGAGGCAACACTGACCAACACACACTTCCTAAAATAAGTGAAGGATCAGCACCTCTACCTTCACATTTATGATTTCAGGACTGAACTGAAATCGATACATTTTTAAATTGGCATCAAGTTGAAGCACACCAAAAGCGCTGTCCTCCTGCTAACATCCTAACCATTCAGGGGTGGATGAGGTGGTGGTTGCAGACAAACAGGCTGGACTGAGAAACTTATCTAAACTTATTTACAACTCACTGATTTCATATCTTAACCTGTGATGCAACATTGCAGCTTGATGTGAAGTTTTCTCAGTTTACTCATATTGCTGTATGTGTTTCCTCTGCATTTATCATGAATGCACCCTAATGCACTTCTCACTTACATTTTTGAACTCACGTCCATGCAGAATATTTGAAACTTGTGTTCCAAACATCCCTTATTTGTGGCAAGAAAGTGAATTTTTATGCACACAGTATACTAACGTTTTGCTAACTAAATCAAGCCGTTCATACTTGATTGATTTGATGAAAAACAGCCCTCTAAAATTACAAAAGCAAAGTCAGGAAGTATTTTAAAATTATGATCTATTGTTTCAAATTAATAAATGATAGAGCTGAGGGGAGCAACTTGTTTTATGATTGTGAAATGGGTGCACTGAGTTCAGATTTATAATCTATGTAAGGGATGCTTTTACAGAGGATATTCTCCACACCACCTCCTGACATCAAAGGCTGATGAATAATGAACAGTGTGAGTAATTTTGACATTCCTCCTGTTAAGGCTGCATAGGTTCCTCTGCAGTTCCTTCACGACTGTGTGCACAGAGATCAGTCATGAAAGGAAATCAATCCATTATTTTACACAACAGTTTAAACTTATACAGTGAAAAGTGAGAATAATTCACTGTAAAAGTGAAGCAAGGATTACAAATGTAGTAAAAACAGTGAAAAGGACGTCAGAATGTATAAAAGCATTCAAGCACCAATCAGCTGTTTTGCAGCTACAAACTTCCCTGACAGGTTCTGGAGGAAGTGGGAGGGTGTTTGGATCCTGCGTTTAAGGCTTACTCAGCTTACCTGGCCCTCTGTCCTCAGTCAGCTCCACCCCTGTCGCCTGAGGGCTCTTTTCTTTCTGTTCCTCTGTCATTCTGTCCCTGCGGCCCTGCCACAGCTCCAGGAAGTGGTTTCAGGTGGGTGGAGCTCAGAGAGAGAAAGAAAGAGGAGTGAAACAGAGCGAGGGAAAGAGAGATAACCAGTGCAGGGGGTAAGTTACTGGGAGTGGTAGAGTGAGAACAAAGAAACAGGTTAGAAATATTTGTTTATATCAGCTACAAAGCTACAAACTTCAGGAACCAGTCAGCTTTTACTCTTCACTTTCCTCATCTTCCTCCCTCTCTACCCTGAAACTCTGGAGCAGAGAGGCTTAGCTGGGTGTGTTGTGCTTGTCTGTCAGGAATCAGACCAGCAGGTTGGATCCCAGTCTGGACCTCGCCTCTTTGAAGGTGTCCTCCATGTGTGCCTGGAGAGGCTCAGCCAGCTGGAGCTGTGGCTGCAGAAATCCCAGAGGAGTCTTCAAGCTGCCGGTGTTGCCGGTGTAGCAACTATGCAAGACAGCGTGGAACAACAACTGCTTACCTGTCAGGTAAGCTCCGCCCACCAGGGGGACCAGCCCCCTCCCAGAATTTACAAGAGACAAATGTTACCTCAGTTGTCTCTGTGCTGACTGTGTTGGCACACTTTACAAGCCCACATTACATTCACGCAGTCTTTTTTCAGTATGATGAATTTCAAAGTCACATAGATGTAATACAGTTATTTAATATTGTTTTTATTCAGGTTGTGTCAAAATTTGTTAAAATGTACTTATTTAACTTTTTTAAAGCTTTTTTTAAGGACTGCAAAATAATCTGAGGAAGTCTACTAATGGACTCCACATAAACAACAAATAGATATCATTGACAAAAAGCCGTAGCACGGACATCTGAAAAACTTTAACCTCTTTAACCTTTGCCCTTACAATCACCAAATCAATGGGTTCTCATTTAAAAAATGCTAAACTACATCACATCTGGTAACTGCCATCAGGAATAAAAGCCTGCTTTGAAGCTATTATCGCTTTGTTAATCAAAGTTTTAATATTGTTTGACATAAATCAACAGAATAATTAATGCTATGCAACAAGACCTATAACAAGACAAACTTTTCTTCTGACATTGTGATGATTCACAAAGAGATGCAAGGAGGAAATTATAGTTCCAAAATGTTGCTACACTGTGTCAAATGGTAATAAAACCGAATTATTGATGTGCAAATTTCATAAACCCACATTTTATTTACAATAGAGCATGGAAAACATATCATGTGTTCAAACTGTTCAAGTATTTTAACATTTCATGAAAAATGTTGGAGATTGACAGCAGCAGCATGTCTCAGAATATCAGCAAAGCACAAGGCCACAAATCCATAATGGATGCTCATAATCTTTGGGCCCAGAGGCAGAACTTCATTAAAAGATATGATATGATTTTGTCACTGAAATCACGGCATGTGCTCAGGAACACTTCATCATTGTCTCTGAACACAGCAAGACATGGCTTCTGCAAAATGCAGAGCTCTATCACGCAATGAAGAAGCCATATGTGAACATGACCCAGAAATGCTGCCGTCTTCTCAGGGCCAAAGTGCATTTTAAATAGACCGAGCAAAAGTAGAAAAGTGTTCTGTCATCAGACACACTGAAATTTGACATTTTGGTTTATGAGAAATGCAAATCAAAGCATCATTTTTGTTTTTTTATCTACATTTTACACAGCATTCCAACATTTTAGAATTTGGTTTGTAATAAACGCTACTGCTGAATGGAACTAGGAGGTGTTAGACAACACACAACATTTCAATTTTTGATGATTTCTTTTGCTTTTCTTTTTTTATCATAGCAATTTATCGCCCTGCCCATATTTTGTTTCACATTGCGATATTTGAATATACAGAAAAGTGAAATGGAGTTTGCACTGGCAACACAGCCCAGTATGTAATGCAGTAGATGTGTGTTACTTCTTCTTCAGAGAAGGGGTTAAGGAGAGCTTTTTATGACACAGAAACTGCTCTTCATGGATGCTTCTATTTGCCGTGTATTATTCTTCCCCCCTTGTGCTCATATCAAAGCTATTTCAGATGAGTCTGGTTGAGCAGAGTTCATTAACTGTTACCTGCTTAGGTTTCTGTAATCTCTGTAGTTGGGTTCATGTTTTCTTGTTCAGCACAGATTGTCAATTCAAACCTCAGCAAAGTAAAAGAAAGACTTTCAGGTATGGAAGGCCTAACCTTACTGTTACTGACAGTCATTAAATCCCTTAAAAACATGGCCTCTTTGGAATAGTTGCAAAGATCTTACTCTTCTTAAACTTTTTGATGCAGATGTCTGATTGGATATGACTATCGCTCTCATTGTTAAATGCGATTGTGGCTATAAACACATGGCATAAAACAATTTCATAGGTGCAGAGTTCATAGTGGTGCCTCCATGTGCCAGCTACTGTGTAGCTGCAGAGGTGGTGTCCAAAACAAAAAATGAAAAAATCAACATGTCAGGAATAACCAAGTAGCAAAGCTTCACTAAGGCAGCTCACTCCCTGGGCAGTATTTACTTTTAAGAGTGTAATAGTATTGTATTTTGTATATAAACATATTATATTGGAGGAGGTAATGACTAACAGGTATTGTAAATCACATTTAGAGGTTTTAAAGCAGCATTACTTTTTCTGTTTAAACATTCAGTCAGCTGGGGCAATATAACAGCTTACAGTCAGTAGCATCATGCCCTAACAGGATTCAACATTATCTTTATTCAAGCTTTAGCAGGAATTTTCTATTCAAGGACTCCTGGCTTACCCTGAGAGTGTAACTTGAGCCTCCATTAAAGTTTCAGGCGTTAAACACATCTCACAGGCACACATCACATTTTAATGGAGCATTGCGTGCAAATAGACACTGAGATGTATCTTCCTATTCAAATTAGCTCCGTCATGCATCACCCACATCTAACTTTGACATCATCAGTGTGCTCGGCATTTTTCATTTAAGCTGAGCTCCAGAGCTAAATCTTTGTTTTAATTGTTGTTTTTCGTAGTGGTGTCAAAACAGAGCAGGAGGCGAGGTAATAAAGGAGTGAAAACAATAAAGAAAAGAAGGGCGTATCTAAGAGGTGGAGCTTCCAAGGCCAGCCTTCAAATAATGAAGTCCTGGCTGGTGAAAATGTTACACGTGAAACAGACAGTCAAAAGAATGAAAAGATTTAATGCTACTGTCTTTTATAAATAAACACAATGGAAATATCTTAAACTGATATAATTGATATAATTTTAAAAGAGAAATATTTCAAGTTGACATCAAAGAACTGAAGTTTTAACTGAAGTTAAAAGATGTTGAACAAATAAATGGTGTGTAAAATATCTGAAGGACATGTGCTCACAGGAGCTAAAAGGTCAGGTAAACTGTAAGAACTGTGAGAACCTGAACACTTATGTGTACTCCAAATACTGAAGCATGCTGAAATGTTAAAGTCTAAACAACACAGTTGAGAATTCATTGAAGTCTGAGTCATGGAAGAATTTTAAAGATCAGTGATAGTTAAATTATGGAAGGGAGGTGGAGAAACGCTAAGGGTGTCTAATAATACTCAGCTAAATGTAACCTGATATTCAAATGACTTGCAAACTAACTGTTCCACTCAAACACTACAAACAATAAACAAATTGCCAAAGAAGCAGGTGATCCAACTGGCAAATCTCATATTGGACAACTGCAAGCTGCTTTGCAACCTACCTACACTGCAGATGGACAAGTCTTCTTAGGATTACAGTGGTCTTGACTGTACTCATGTGTGTTTGTTTGCTGGTCTACAGGAGATGTTTCTGGAGATTGAGCAGAAGGTAGCCAGCTTGTCAGCTCTCAGTCAAACCGCTGACCAGCAGCACCAGCAGAGTGAACTGGGAGCTGCCGGGTCCCAGCAGGAGGCAGCTGAGCTTCTTACCACCAGGCTGGAACTCCTGAAGAACAACCTGGTGTCCTTTCAACAGATGCTACAGAACAGACAAGAAGAGGAGAGGATGAGCAGCAACAAAGGGCCCCAGGAGCAGGTACATACACTAAATCTTTGGCAAATGGCTGCATAGTTGTTTTGTATTCAGTTGTTTGGGGTGGCTGTGATTAGAAGGTTGCTGGTTAAATCTTTGGGCAAGACAACCCCAAGTTGCTCCTGATGAATTCACTGGAGTGTGAATATTTGGCAGAATTAATGGATGTATGAGGCCCTTTGAGTGCTCAGGTAGAGTAGATAAGTGCCACCAGTCCATTCACAATTTTCCTTACTCAGTTAAATTCATTCTTATGTTAAATTAACTGCACTTTTGCTCTGAAAAACTGTCCCTTTAGGTTCCTGGATAATTTCAAACTAAGATTTATCATCAAAAGCAAAGCAGCATAACGTATTATATTCTTTCAGTCTGTGTTCTTGCACACTCTCTAGTCCTGCTTACAAACTTTAACTGAGGTTGCAGGTTTACAACTGTGCCGCTGAAAGTAACGTCACACTAGGTACTGTGTGGCAAAGTCTGCCTTTGATAATTATTAACAGCTCTGCAAATAAACTAGTGCAGGCTCACCAGCAGCTCAATAGTGGCGTCCTTTCATAAGCAACACATCACGTACATGTTTGCATTTAGACTTGTTTCTTAAAGCTGCTACCTTCAAGAACTCGTACAGTTGAAGTGATACCGATAAACTCTTTAGCTTTCATTCTTGTGTGTACATTTCACCTGTTTTTCCACAGCATTTAGTTTCTCAGGCAGATTGCCAGCTTGAGTCTAAAGTGAGGCGCAGCAACAGTGTTCAAGAGATCTTCTCATCACCTAAAAACAAACTTCTCAGACAGAGCAGCCTGCAGCAGCAGAAGGTACTGATGCCATTAGCTGCTTTGATGTTAGGTTCCAGTGGTGTGGGATTTTGTGTATTTCATGTGTCTGACTGCTTTTTGTGTATTTCACCCAAATGCAAACATTCAGAACATCCTGGGGTATTAAAAATCCCTTCTACCAGCATGTTTTCACGTTTTCCTGTGACATAAGTACATAGGATCAGAGGTGGCTGTCAGTATTTAATTTTGTTAATATCAATAAGTTTTTAGCTGTGGCACTTTCTGCATACTTCAACCCCTAAGCAACCCATTGGTTAATTTTCATTACTGACACTGGATTGCCCAATCAAATCTCCCCTACATTCCCTGCCCGTCAGTGCACCCAGTGTTGCCAACTTAGCGACTTTGTCGCTATATGTAGCGAGTTTTCAGACCCCCTTAGAGACTTTTTTTCTAAAAAGCGACTAGCGACAAAGCTGGCGACTTTTTCTGGTATTATTGGAGACTTATTTATGACGACTTTTTGACGTGACAGGGCGTGTTGCTCTTACTCTCAACAAGCAGCGGTGCTGCCTTGGGCACCTCACCCGTGCCAAAGCGCTCCCAGGCGGAGGATAGTCCTCCCCCAACTGCTATCAGGGCAGGAGACGTTCACACCTGTGCGTCCAAACGGCAAATGAATCGCGCATGAGCGAAGCCGCTGCTCCCGCACTGACTGTAACGCAGTCAATTCTTCTTTTAATGTTTTGTGGATCACAAGGTTTAAAACTACTTATAAACACACACTCTCACACACAAAGTAACTCCACCAGAGTGCCAATTTCGGGTCACTTTTTCCGGTCCAGGCCAGGGTAAAGATTTGTAGTTCTAAATAAATTCTAACTGCATTTAGGACGTTTTTTACTCACTTTATGTCTCTTCCGCGATGTTATTTCTCTCTCCAACAACATAGGTTACAATTACATTAGCATGATCAATTATGCAAATTAGATGATGGCGTCATTTGGCGACTTCTAGCGACTTTTAGGACAGCCAATAGCGATTTTCCTTACTGATGAGTTGGCAACACTGAGTGCACCTCGTAGAGGCTAAGAAAAGCCAAAAGGTGGAGCTGAAAAGCTGAGAGAAAAAGAACGAGAAACCATGAACATACCATGATTTGAACAGTGGGAGCAAATTGTGGCAGCATCAGCCTGATAGTATTTGTATCCCACTGTATAAAGAGCTAACATCGCCAAAATTTCATTATAATAAGTGTTTGTGAGCTAAAAATCAAGAATGTGTTTACTGTTCAGCCATGATTTGGACAGCCCAGCGTGCTCCCAATGCAGGGGAAACAAATTCTGTCGGGGAGGCCTACCTTGGCACCGCCGTTGTGCAGGTGAAGCCGAAGACAACATATGCCTCGTCATATTTTCTAGTTTTTGAAAGAAGTTGGTTTGGAAGCATATTTGGCGACGCTTCATCCTCTGCTTTGCTTTGTGCGGGAGCCCCGTCAAAGACCTGTCCATTATGCTAGCAGTGTCCAAGCAGGGTTTGTTTTCTTTCTTTCTTTCTTTTTTACCGCACCCCCGCAATGGCTCTGTGCCCCCCACTTTGGGAACCACTGACCTAATAGCTAGCGGGAAATAATTAGAAAGGGAGCGATTCAAGTAAAATAAATGGCTGCTTTGACAATAAGCCCCCGCTAATAGATGAAGTATAGCTTTTAATTTGTGTCAGTATGTGACGTGACACAGACACACAGACATTGTATCAAATATAAACAGTTAAAATTGTTAAACTTGATATTTTACTTTTGTGTAGGAGCTGGAGCACGAGCTCAGTGAACAAAGAGGACTAACTCAGGCCATCGCCAGGCATGGCAGCAGAGCGCTGCTTTACCGCCAGGAGTCCGAGGACCACAGCCAGCTCTCACTAAGGCAAAACAGCTTCTTCACTCTATTAAATTGTTCTCAAACACATATTACAGAGTTTTAGTTGTTTTAAAATATAACATACATTTACATTTTTAAATAAGGTATTTTACTTATAGGATGGAGAAAAAAACTACAGTATTTTCTTAATTCAACTTCAATCTATATAGAAAGAAAGAAAGCTGGAGTGAGATGAAGTGTTAATTTTCAGCTTGTTCTCTGGCTGCAGGTCGCCTCCTGCTGCGGCTGATGAGGAGGAGGACTCGGCTCAGAAGAAGTGGGATCACCTTCACAGTCAGCTGCTGGCTTTGGAGGAGAGCTGGCTGCTTCCTCCCTCCGAGGTAAGGCCTTCATCGTGAGACTGAGGTGCTTGATTATCACATTTCAAATACAAGAGAGAAAGGGACAAATCGGTGTTCTCGCCATGCTTGATTATCACCTTCTTTGAGCAGATGCCACTTTGTTGTCTCGTTGGTGTTATGGGAACTCCTGCAGGGCATGATTAGAGTAGCGTGTGTCTCTAACTTTTCCTCTGATGTTTTTCTCTGTCTCTCTCTCTCTCTGTCTGTGTGGCTCTCTCTTTCTCTCTCTTTATGAAGGTGACAGACTCATCTGTGAAGCGTAGCAATGGAACAGCAGGATGCATGATTGCCAGAAAAAACCTGAAAGAGCTCCAGACCTGCATCAGCCATCTGAGAGAGCTGGGGCACACATCTGCAGAGCTTCTGAATCAGGTGAGGAGCCATTATATTAGGGCTGTTTGTCAGAGAGTATAGAAGCTGTTACACGAGGCCAGTTGCTGGTTTTCTTCTCAAGACTAGAGAGCCTGAGATAAAGCTGAAGGGATGTGAGATGATTAGCTTCCTAAATTTATATTCCCTTTAAAGGAAATATGTAATTTAGAATTATTTGTAACTATAACCAGTTAAATGTAATTGTATTAAATTAGCTTTCTATTAAGTTATGCAGCTTGCATTATCAGTGGCATAAACAATGTATGAGATCTGAAAGAAAAGAGTTTTATGTGATCAGTAAATATGTGATGTGATCCAAAATACAACTAATAAACAAATTCCAGCCACAGTTTTTACACTGTGTTCAGACTCAGTGGTGTTGATGCTGAAAATCTGAGCCCACTTTTTCTCCCCGAAAGATCAAAAATCAATAAGAAAACCAACAAAGTATAATATTGATCTTAGCACTGGGATCAGTGTCATCTTATCAAATAATTACAAGGTATAGGTAAGGCTGGACCTCATTTTGAGTTGTCACAGGACTGAAAAGTGAAACAATCTTTAACGCAGCACCAACAATATAACTGATGCATGTTTTAATGTAATAATAATAATAATAATAACAATAATAACTTATTTATAAGCAACTTTTAGGACACTCAAGGACACCTTACAGGCAATTAAGTATCAGAATCACAGTATGGAAAATAACAGTTGGACAACACCATAGAACTAAACGTCAATATGCATAATATTAAAAATTCTAATAAATTGAGGTCCCTGGGCTGATTCGCTTTAATATTTGATCAAGAAATTTGCTATTGTCCACTGTAAAAGACATTTAAAAAAATTATAGTAGTAAAGTAAAAGATGAAAGGAAATCAACTCAGCCTTGCATAAAACTGAAACAAATAGCCTAAAAGAAAACCTTTGTGGATGTAGGCCAAATTTTAATAAATTGTTAACATGACCCTGCTAACGGTTTTGCTCATCTTTCATACCCAGGCCTGCCCTGCTGAGGGAACCCATCAGACCGTTGATGAAGGTTTGTTTCATGTATTGCATGGAGCATCCCTGTGCCTGGACTCAATGAAAAGCATGCTGTGCTCACCTGTTCTGGTGACACATGAAGAAGAACCCCAGCTGAGGCTGCTTCACCTACAGGTGAGACGCCTCACTGCAAAGAAGCACTTAACATCAGATGTTTACGGTTGTTTTCAGTTTCAAAATTGTCATCATCAGCATTCCTGCATCTATGGCTGAAAAATCTGAGGCGTGATAGTGACTTTAATGATCCCCCTTCATTTTCTGAAGCATCAGTGTGAGGCTTGTTGTTACTTTCCGTGAGCCATTTCTGTAGACACTG
Source organism: Pundamilia nyererei (assembly GCF_000239375.1). Lineage (NCBI taxonomy): Eukaryota > Metazoa > Chordata > Actinopteri > Cichliformes > Cichlidae > Pundamilia > Pundamilia nyererei. The sequence goes on from NW_005187430.1 coordinate 2,179,368, forward strand.
ACATTACCTTTAAAGGGAATTGTCATGATGTGGTTTTTTTATCTTTAACTTTTTGTGCAACCATATCAGCTTTTAACTTCACACTGCAATTTTTATGGCTCAGTGTTCTTATTTCTGACATTTTATCGACCCTTTTGGGAAAAAATTACAAGTGAAATATCAATAATGCATCTTACTGTTAGTTAAAGCTTAACTAAAAGAAGGATCTTTACTATTCATTTTCCTTTTCAGAGTCTCTCAGCAGAGCTTGCCACCCTTGGCAGTGAGCTTGTTTCTCAGGGGTCAAAGGTCAGCAATGTCCCGGGGTTAAAGTGTGGTCAGCAGTGCATTGATGATCTGTGCAGACTACTTCCTGTGGTCCAGATCGCGCTGGCCAGCAGAGAGAAGCAGCTCAGGATCCTGCAGGAGGACAGTGCAGAGAAACAGGTCTGCATGTGTTTTAAAATCAGTCAGTAAATTGCTTTATTAATACTGATAAAAATAGAGAAAGTAAGAAGACATAATATCTAACTTCAATTGAGATAAGTTTTAGCTTACTTGTTATATTGGTAATTTGCTCTGTTAATAAATCAGTCGACTCTAAATTGACTGTTTATTATCAAAATCTCTACAGGTTTTAATTGTTGGTGTGTTTATTTGTCAGGCTGCTGCTCACATCCAGGAGTCTCTGCAGCAGCAGGTCGAGGCTGACCAACACAATCTGCCTGCCTCTCTCATCCACCAGGCCACACAGCTGCAGGTGTGTTAGCGAGTGTGTCAAATGTGGGCTTTAGTGTTTATACGTTTACGTAGGTCACTAAGGTGGCCCATTAAATACTGAGAGGCAAGTTTAAGAATACTCAGAAACTGAATTATTCAGATGATGCAAGAGCATTTAAATCTTCAAATTTTCTGTCCTCCTGTTGTACAGGGTGAGTTGGAGACAGTAGTGGGTGGTGTCCGTTCCCACTGTGAGGAGTTGAAGAGCGGCGTGGAATTGCAGAAGCAATATGAGCAGCTGGTCCGCAGCTTTGAGGAGCTGCTCAGTCTGGGCTCTGATAGTTTCCCTCAGCAGCCTGACACAGAGCTCCGGAGCAGGGCCCAGCTCCAGAAGAAGCTAAGCAGTCATATGGTTAGTGTGGTGGAAAAAAAGAGTCCCATTGAAATAAGACAATAGATTATGTTTTTTCATGTCTACTTTTTCTTAATCAGAGGTTTTTCCAGTTCCTGGGCGATCACTTTGAAATCCTGCGGTACCTGACCAATAGAGTTTCAGATATGCCCCTAGAAAATAGGGAGGTTACAATAAAGGGTCTGCAGGACCAGGTGGCTCGACTGCAGCAGGATGGACTGGAGAAAGGGACCAAGATGCAGGAAACATTAGAGGTAGGTGCAATGTAGCTTACTTGCAAAGTAACTTTCAAGTAAAGAAAGAGAAATACAGTACATACAATAACGAAGAGAGAGATTTCATGGAAGCCACACCTTGCATCTCCCATCAAAGTGGAATGTGATTGCCGTTATACATTCTGAAAAGCACTTCCACTGGAACCTACTGACACCTCTATGCCTAAAGTTTGCCTTAATCTGTCCAGGCCACCAAAAACCCCCCAAATTCATTAACTTGTTCACTAGATGACAGATTTACACATATAGGCTATTAAAGGCACCACAAATGAGAAATGAGAATGAGGATTGATTTTAATGACATAACCATCACTGATAATCACAATGTCTGCCTCAGATGTGGTCACAATGGGAGAAGGACAGTGCATGGTCCGACTCCTTGATGAGAAGTATTGAGACATCATTTCCCAAAATCCCTGAGGGATCTGAGCAGGAATCAGAGAAGCCTCTCAGCTACAAGGTATTTTCTATTTTCTATTCCATCTACAAGGGATCATTTTTATTAATAAATGTGTTTTTTGACCATCGAATTTACTAACAGGCAGCCAACTGGAGTACAGAGCACATCAAGGAATGTTCCATTCTATCTATCTGGGCAAGCTCTATGCTGTACTTTGTGCACTGCACTCAAAACCTAATTAGATCAATTAAATACACCCTAATAGGTTGTTTCTGTAGGGGTACAGGATGCTCCTTGGCTTTGAGGGGAATTTTTAGCCAAGCACAGACTTCTGACAAAATGTAATTTTGGTTCTGTTCACTGTTGTTGTCAAAGGAGCTTGCAAAGAAAAGCGTCTGGACTTCTTTAAGTTGCTTGAAGACGTTTCACCTCTCATCCGAGAAGCTTCTTCA
>NW_005187430.1:2181625-2183980 GCF_000239375.1 Pundamilia nyererei
CTTCTCGGATGAGAGGTGAAACGTCTTCAAGCAACTTAAAGAAGTCCAGACACTTTTCTTTGCAAGCTCCTTTGACTACGATGACCTGGATGACTGAGAACCTTCACAGACTTCACTGTTGTTCTGCTTCCAGACTGGCAATGCATCAGTTTTGAAATGCACCTCAGAATGGTCTATAGTCAACAAAAATATATATGTGGTAAAATAGATAAAAACATAAACATAGAGGTTGTCTTCTCCAGCATCTTTGCTCTAGTTCAGCAACCAAATCTGCATGAGATTAATAGTAACAGCTCAGCTTAAGGTCTCGTTAAAATTTTGTTTAACATCGAATGTCAGCATGTATTCAGTAGTGAGTCTCATTCATAACTTGTTACAAACTCTCTTTTGAGGTCTGTCTTTATGAAACTTGTTTGGCTTTAAAGTTGTCCTTTGTTCACTATCAGGGTTATTATCTTAGATGAAAGTGAAATTGAAAAGTAGCACAAACCTTCACCCTTAGTCTTACATACCAGTTGCATGAGAGTTAGCAAACCTGATTTATTTTAATTGTGATAAGATGATGAGTCTGAAATCTCTAATGCCCTTCTGTGACTGTAGCCAGCAGACAAAAGGTGACTTCTCACAAAGATTTTTGTATCGCTCTGAGCATTAGCCTTTGTGTTGAGTTGAGTGAATATTCACGCATGTATGTATGAATTCATTTCATGGGTCTGTGCAGTGATATGCAAGTTCTCCTTGTCTGACTGCAGGAGCTGCATCGCATTTTGGAGGAGAATGAAGCGCGGGTCAGTCAGATGCTGGAGGGAGGCCGGCGACTGCAGAGAGCGGGTTTTAGTGGAGTGGGTGTGTCTGTCTGTAAACTGGAGGCTCGCTGGAGATCTTTGCACAAGAGGCTGGAGCATGCACGCACCAACTTTGACAAAGAAAGGAAACTGAAGAGCAGGTGACTGATGAAAAGCATGAAAGTCCGGGCCGTCTGACATAGAAAGTTGGAACTTGTCCTGAACTTAGACTAGACTGCGTGTAGTTTAGTTTAAGCTCATATCATATTTTAGAAATGTTTAGTGTGGTTTATATTGAGATGAAATAATAATAATAAAATTGTCAATCTAAATTTAATTTATTAGGGTTGCATGCAATGAAAACCCCAATATTAGATAGTAAAAGATCTTTTGGTATGATGTTGTGTCAACTTGTTTTTAAATGTGCAACTTTTGCCCAAAAATCAGGTTTCGTCACAGCTCTGCCGCGCTGTCTCAGTGGATGAATGAGGCTAGACAACGGATCGATAGATGGAGTGAGCTCACCGTCTCATCCAGTGAGGAGATGGATGTTGAACAGAGGCGTGAGCTCTACCTCCAGTCTGTGGTGAGTAAGAGTTGAAACCATTGTTTAGTTCTAGCACTTTGACCAACTTTTGCTCATTAGCAGCTCTTCCAGAGACCACAATGAACTTATGGAGAACAGACTAACGTAAGATTTTTAATGCAGGCTTTGACCAAAGAGTTGGAGGCCAAATCTGAAGTAAAGGTGGCAGTGACCGGTTCTTCGTCCCAGCTGCTGCAGCTGAGGGAAGCACACTCAGAAAGAGATCCTGAGGATAAAGGGACTCCTCTGCCCAAGACTTCTGACATAGATATGTGCTCCATCAACACTCAGCTCAGACAGATAGAGTTGGACTGGTCCAGTCTTCTCGTTGATGTGCCTGTTATTCAACAAACTCTGCACAAGGTGAGGATCTCCCCCCCATGTAGACTGTGACTTCTCTAAGTTAAACTATTCAGCATTTTACAAAAGTTGCACTGTTTTCTGAACACAGGCAGTTCATTTCAATATAGAACTCCAATAAAAAATATTCAGCATGCTATATTCTACATGTTTTGTTTTTTTTTAATTTGCCACATATAGCAGTAATGCACTTCAATTAAATATTCTCTTTCCTGTATTTTGGATCTCAAGAACAGAAATAACGGTGGCTCTGAAAGGTCAAGCACACTGCAATGCAAGAAAAAAACAGTAAATAGAAAAAGCACACAAAACAGAATGGAAGTTCAATAAAACATAACAGGAAAAAGATGCTACAAAAGCTGACCAAAAAACAAAACTCACAAAACACAAAAAAGGGTTTTGGGGGATAAAACAACATGAGGTGACAGTTGCGAGTGTGACAAGTATGCAGTTACATTCTTACATGAATCATGTGATTAAAATACACATTACCTACATATTTTTATCCCTCACAACACTGGTGAACCGTTCACTTCTTTAAAGTGTGTCATAGTCAGAGTAACGCGTTACTGTAATCCGATTACTTTTTTCAAGTAACGAGTAAAGTAAGGGATTACTATTGGA
>NW_005187430.1:2184842-2229402 GCF_000239375.1 Pundamilia nyererei
TTTTTTCTACTTTAATTGTTTTCAGTTTTATTTTCAGTGTTTTTGCAACATTTTTGTTCTATTTGCTGTTCTTTTCTTACATTGCAGTGCATTTGACCTCTCAGAGCCACCGTAGAAACTCCTAGAAATACACATCCAACAGGATCGGTCACCTCTTATATGCAGTCTTGTAACTGTGCTCTCTTTATAAATGCAGACAGTGCAACGTGGTCCAATACATTAGTACATCTGACCCCAGATCTCCCTGAAGGGTGTTGGAGCGATGGAGTTTCTTAAATGCTGAATATTGTAATACACAAACTATGTGCCAGACACCCTCTTATCTGTGGATGTATTTAAATGTCAGAAGTTATACTTCCACAGAACCTTTCTGGCTTTAGCTCGACAAAGTTTGGTGCAGTTTTGCTGCCACCAATTATAATCATCCATCTTGAGGGCTCTTCTCACCTCTCTTCTCTTTTTGGTGTGAAACCACCTATGAACCTCTCTGTGTCTGACGTTTTTTTTCTTTTCTGCTTGTCTGTCTTTTGCTCCTCTCTCCTCTTTCAGTCTCGTTCATCCACTCTTCTTCTTTACTTTCCCACCTCCCACCTCCACTCGTCTCAGCTCTACCCCCTTCCTTGTTCTCTTTCTGAAATCCTCATTTGCTCTGCCTCTGTTCACTTTGTGGTCAGCTCCTGTCATTTGTAAGTCTTCTGTCCCCCCTACTTCAAGATTTTCACTCACTTCCTTTTAAACCTGGACTGTCTTTGCTAATAGCACCATTGTGGATTAACTGAAAGCTTATAAATGAAAACAATTTATTAAAGGCCATTAAACAATGACAACAGTATGCAATGTTTTTTTTAAATTTATTTATTTTTTGGACTTCGTTGCAGCGATGGTTAGAGATGGAGACACAGCAGGGGGCGCTGCTGGAGTTGCAGGCCTGGCTCGGAGCAGCTGAGTGTCAGTTGGAGGAGTACTGCAACAAAATCAACAAAAACTCCTGCACCAACAATGATCTCGCCCAGTTCCTGAAATACTTCAAGGTAGAATGGATGGTGGTGGTTGTGGTCTTACATGTTTGTATTAATTATGCTGTTTCAGTGGGATAGTGGAGTATTATTAGCACTGATCTGATCTGATCAAGAGACGTTTGTTGGTTTACTTGTGTATTTATTCATGGCATATTTCTCAGGAGTCTCAGACAGAGATGTGTGCACATCAGATTACAGTGGACTACGTGAACCAGCCATTACAGTCAAATAGTACTGAGAAGGACCACAGGTTGCGCTACGAACAAAACCAGTATGCAGATGAACAGGGTCGCCTCAACCATCAGTGGCTCAGCTTGCAGGAAAAAATCAACTCTAAGGTAAGTTTGAAAGGTCCTGCCTATAAACCTTCCTACATCACACACTGTTGATCATTAGAGGAGATGTTTGTAATTTGTTGACAACGTGTGCGGTGTTCAGATTCAGGAGGTTGAACAGGAGTTGAGGAACAGAGTAGAGTGGGATTCCCGACTGCAGCGGATCAACAGCTGGATCGCGGTTCAAAACCTCTGGATGGACTCGGCTCAGACACCCAGCAGCCAGACGGAGCTACAGAGGAGCATCAGCGTCTGCCAGGTCTGTGTTCTAACATCTGCGTGAACAGTCAGCGTGTCTGTCATCATTTCAACATTTCAGATTTGATGTTTCAGCCGTGATGAGCAATTTTCACGTCAAGTCATTTGCAAAGAAATACTCAGAGATACACGTCCACACAAGGGAAGTAAATCAACACAGGTTTTAAATTCTGCTTTTATCTCAGGATCTTGAGGAGAAGATTATGCAGAAGTCTGCAGCTCTTCAGGAGCTGATAGACAAAGTTTGTGGCAGACAAGAAAACAGGAGCTGCAATTTTATCTGTCAAATCGATAAATCCATCGAGACCTGCGCAGCTCTCACACAGAGGGTAAGTAACACAAGGACAGTTCAGAGGATAAATGCCTCTGACTTAAAAGTTTTAGGTCAGGTATTTGTCTGCTCCTGGGTGTCTTTAGATTATCTTATCTTTTACAGAACGACTCAGTAAAACAGAGGCTAACTCAGGCTCAGCTGTTATGGAGCAACATGGAGGAGAAGCTGAGTCACATGGTGCTGAAAACAGTGAGAGCATCTCAGACTCTGAAGTATTACAGCGGCCCCCGGCTCTCCCTGCAGGCACTCACAGATCTCCATGAAAAGCTGCAGGTATTTTACCCATACTAGCTCGATCACTTGTAGATGTTTAAACTCACCACTTTTTCTGGATTCTTTGTCTGCAGTAGATATGTTTAATAAAGAGAATTTGGTCACTGGAACTGTGAGCTTCTGGACACTCAAAACATATTGCTTATTAAGACAGTGGTTAGCACTGGGTCCTGGATTCTAATCCAACATCCACCAGTGTGGAGTTTGCATGTTCTCCCTGTGTTTGCGTGGTTTCTCTCTGGGTACTCTAGCTTCCTCCCACAGTCCAAAGACATGCAACTAGTGGGGTTGGGTTAACTAGTGACTAGTTCCAAATTGCCCATAGGTGCTGTGTTGGCCCTGTAAGACACTGGCAACCTGTCCAGAGTATACCCTGGTTCTTGCCCCATGGCAGCTGGGATAAGCTCCTATGACCCTGAGTTGGATATGTTTGGATTTTGTTTTTGGCTGATGGCTGTTTTGTTGTATTGGATGCAGCTTCTTCAACAGGAGACAGAAGCCTCAGAGGTAGAGTGGGACAAACTTGGTCAGAACATCCTCTCTCTCAGAGATACCATCAGTCCTGCTGCTGCTGCCATCATCAGCAAATGTCTGGACAGGCAGAGAGACAGGTGAGACAAACACGCATGCACATACACCTGCACACAGGCACATCCACATGTGGAAACTCTGTGGAAAAATATGATCTTTTGTTGTTGTTTTTTGGTTTGTTTTGTTTTGTTTTTTCCAGTTGGACTATAGTGACTGGAGCTCTGGGCCAGCAGCTCCAGAGATGTCAGAAGGTCCTGACTGTGTGGCAGGTTTATGATAAGTGTGCTGGGTCTCTGGCAGAGCGACTGCAGGCACTACAGAGTGATGCCACATCTGTGCTGAGCAGCACACCTGGACAGGACAACACAGTGAAGCTGTTCACTGTCAAGATAGAAAATGTTCAGGTGAGATAATCAATTAAAAGAATGTCTTATTTCATATCAGGGTCCAGCAGTTTGTAACAGGCATTTAAAAATTCACCATCTGACACCAAACATAATAAAAATAATAATAATAATAGAAACTCTCCAATCATTTGCCGCCCCCTTTGCTTCAGAGTTTCTTGCAGAGGACAGACACCTTGCAGTCTGACCTGGAGGTGGTGCTGAAAGCCTCCAAGGACTTGATTAGCCACCTGGAACCTTCAGCCGCCAGTCTGGTCCAATCAGAGTGCCGCTTGTTGCCACGTGGTGTCCTGCAGCTCAGACAGCAGCTGTCTAGGAACCTGGGTCACCTGCAGGTAAAACCTCATGAATGAAAGAGTCTGTGGGATTTGGTGAAGTCAGACTGGATTTATTGCTTATTATTCATTTTCACTTAAAAACTGCTTACACTGAACCGATCACATATCAAGTACAAACTTTTGTTTAAGGTTAAACCAGTGAGCCTGGTTATTTGGGTAAACCTGCAGGAATCTTTGAATGAAAACACTGCCAATCTGTCAACGTGCACAAACCTAAACTTTTTAAAGTATTTTACTACAAACCGTTGCTTGTTTTGTTGCTGCCACTGCTATTCCTCACCTGACACCTGACTCCAGAAAGCGTCACAGTGACCTATAAATTAAGACACATATGGCCATGTGCCATGTTTGTGTGTAGGAGGAGCTTAAGCAGGTGCAGGAGTTTGAAAATGAGATGGAGTCACTGGAGAGGAATCTGGAGGTCTGGCAGCAGCGCCTGGAGGATCCAGCTCTGAAGGCAGACCAGGTGAGACAGCGTGAAGATTTTATGAATGACTGCTGTGCTGCGTGTTTAGCTCTCTGTTGTTTTCCCCAAAGTAAACTGTTCATTAAGAGACTTTTATGCTACAATAGAAATGTGTGTTTTCTTAAAGAGAGTCCAGCTTCATTTTCTTGAGTCTTGTATGTAGTGAAAAATTATTTATTTAAAAGCTGTAAAAAGAAAATGAGCTCGTACAGTCCAGTTGAGCTGTAGGTGCATTTACAGTGCTGAACAACTATGTAGTGCTGAAAACGTTTGGGTGACATTGTTTACACAAAGAGAAGATTTTGACAGCTGTAACTCTTAAATGTTAAGACTTAAGCAGAAATATGAGTGTCAAATATTTAGTAGTGTAAGGGTGTAAAAGTATGCTTTGTCTCTGCCTGACTTTATACCTCTGAATGGAAAGTTAATGTACAGGAGCAGATGTTATACAACAGTGAGAGAATATGAAGAAGCAGGAAGCCGCCCTGTGGCGATAAATAAATGAGGACAGAGGAACACAGAGCATGACTGCAGCGTGTAATCTTAGACCGTCCTGAGCTGTGATGCCGTGCGTGAGGTAGTCCAGACTGTTGTGATCCCTCCTGAGTCTCTGACGCCACCATATGTTTCCAGTCTGGCCTCATGGAGCTGAGCGGCCTGTCTGCTGACCTCGATGTGCTCAACGAGCGGAGCTGCAGTCTGACGCTAGAGGACGCTGCGGCACACCGCCTGCAATTCCTCAACCGCCGCTGGGCCGATGCCTCCGCCAGAGCTGAAGAGGCCTGCAGGTCAGTGAGGAAACACGAGGAGTAGGGAACTAATACCTGAGCAGCCATCACAGTTTTCCTGTCTTCCAGTTAATTTCCCCTGTTTTAAGTAAATAAAAAACAAAAAGATATTTAGTTCGCAGTTTTAAAAAAGAGAGAAAACAATCAAACGTAATTGTGTAAAAGGCAGTGAATGAACCGAACACAAATGAGGGTTGATCACTAAATGGATACATTTGTTTGGCAGCCTTGCCTCAAAGGGCATTTCACAGAACGTTTGCAGACAACTGTTTTTATAAATCCGCTCAAATCTTTTTTGACGTTAAAAAACGTTAAAAATATACTTTTCATAAAGTAACATGTTGCAGAACATTTTTCACCTGCTGTTCTGTTTTGTGTACAGTGAGCTGCAGACGGAAGTGCTGAGGCAGCAGAGATTTGAGCAGAAGTGTGAAAGCTGGATGTCGTTCCTGCAGAGGATGGAGGACAGCCTGGCTGTAGACGTAGCGGGATCGTACGACGGCCTCAGACAGCAGCTCTGTACTCACAAGGTATCAAACCTGAATTGCAGTCTTACTGACGCATCTAAGCTTGAACTACACACTTCTAATCATCCATATGTCTCTGTGATTCAGCGCTTTCAGGCTGAGCTCTCCATTGGTCACCAGATCCTTCACTCAGTCATCACTGATGCTCTTCATCTGCTGCAGAAAGGAGAGGTGGAGGGCAGGTGAGAAGATCAAACAGCATCCCTCTGCCCATCTGAGTCCAGGATGTGTGAAATATGTTGACACCTTTGAAATGAACTGACATGAAATTTAATAGAGTTATATTGATGAAGATGAAATCCTAAAAGCTTTGGTGATCACCTGACTGTTCACTGACCGTTCACTAGCATCACCACCAGGTTCCATGCTTCGTATAGGTTTCTGTTCTAATTAAAAAAATCTAGCTTGATTGGTACAAATGGCCTCAGAAAACAATGAATCATTCTGTTTGTTTAGACAGTCAGTGTTTCATTTTGAAATTTAAGTACAACTTAATATTTTGATGGATCCAGGAGCGACTTCATCCTAAAGCTGGCCCAGCTCAGAGAGCAGTGGCAGGGAGCAGTACAGCGGGCTGACCAGCGACGGTCTTTGGTGGAGGGGTTGGTGAAGCACTGGCACCTGTACAGCCGCAGCCTGAGAAAGCTCCAGAGGTTCCTTGCGGACACGCAGACCCTGCTCCCCTCAGCTGGACTAACCTGCTGTAGCCTGCAGCAGCTCCGACGCTCCCTCCACGACCTGCAGGTGGGATCTGTTTTCGAATTGATTTTGAAATCACTTGAAAGGGCCATGAAACTGATTGAATTAAACACTCACTGCAAGCTGATGAATGAAATTATAAGAATATCAATCTGTTAAGAGGACTGATCTTTGTGGGAGTCTTTTACACTTGCTGAAAATCATTGTTTGTTCACGTTATCTTTGCCACTCACTCACAGACGGCTGCTTAAAGATATGAACACTGAGGGAAAATTGGTGCTGATTGCATTTACAGCAAAGGGAAAATGAAACGATTGTAAAGTTTCCAATCTTTGTTATTTTGGGCTGTCATGAAGGAAGACTGATGAGATTTGAATTGAATGTGGATGAAGATAAGACTTTGACCTATTGTAAGCTGCCCCTTTAAAAAAAAAGAAGATGGAAGCCCCACAGAGCCCCCGGCTGACTACATCCCCCAATGAATCACTGCTGAGTAGCTTCCTTCGCTTCATTTTTCCTCCACACTCCTTTCTATGTTTTATCTCCTGCACTGTCATCCTCAGCACAAAGAGCTGCTGTTCCAGAGGTATCAGAGCAGTTTCATCAACACTCTGGAGGTTGGCCGTCAGCTGTTCTCCATGGGGGACGAGGAGACCCAGACTCAGCTTCAGACAGATCTGGGGACACTGCAGGAGGAGTGGGACAGTCTCCACAGTTTGCTGTTCAAAAGACTGGAGCTCACCGAGGCTATAATCAAGGTAATCATTGTGACTATTATGTTCTGATTTAACGGGTTACTTTTAGGAACTTTTTAGCTGGTACACAGTGAGACAAGTTCAAACTCAGTCTATGCTACTAAGGACAACTTTGCAGTGTATCTGTGCTTGTGTGTTTGTATTTTCTGTATTTTGACTTAAATTTATCTTGAACTCTTCTTCTTATTCATGTGACTTCTTAAATGCAAACACAGTAAAGTCAATATATTTGTATCCTGGCCTGTTTGTCAAATAAAAACACAGAGTATTGTTAAAATACTGAAAGTACTGAACAAAGATTTAAATATGTCATATTTGACCTCTGACCTCGCCTTCAAAACGGTAGATTGGTTTGAAGGTCAAAGCGATAATAATCATATATAGAGCTATTTCTTAAAATTATGTTTCTTACTGCCATTCTGTATATATACATATATATAGGCATATAGATAATGATGTATAGCGACACTAAATATTACTAAAATTACTTTATTATAATAATAACATTAAAGTAACAGGTTATAACTGTTTACATACATAAAAAATTGAATACCTGTACAATGTTCCTGAAGATGTTTTTAATATTTTAAAAACAAAATAAAATTGTGATCAAAAACTTTTTTCACTTGATATAGATTACTAAAAATGTTAATGAATTTACTAGACAATGAAATGACTGCTATGCATGCACTGTATTCACATCAATAAAAAATAAGTGAACTCAAAATTACGTCGAGGATATTAAAATGGGTTTCAACAGGGCAAATAGCGAAAGCCTGAACTTTGCCCTTGTTTTTGTTGCACTAAAACCATCTTAAAGTAAGTTTAAAACAAAGGAAATGCACACAAAACACAACACTTTTCCAATAAAAGTAAATACTGCCCAGAGAGTGATCCACTTCTTGTTTTTTACTGTTAGTGTCAGCTCCAGTAAAATGTCCCGTTTGAGATTTTTAGACTAAACGGTTCCTTTATTTTGGACGGTAATTAATCGGTAAAAAAAACGTATTGATGCTTTGTTTTGAATGGGCTCCAGTTTAAAACAGCAGTAAACAGTTTTCAGCCGTGCATATTGTGTCTTTGTCTTTTCATGTTATCATGTCTGAGTATTTGGCTTTTAAATTGTTATCACCACAGTAGATGAGTGTTTTGTGCTACCCTTACCCTCCAGTCAATGGATGGTCAGATTACACCGGATGTACAGAATCAATGAAATTTAAGGCCGTGTCAGGGAGTGAGAGTGAAGCCCCTGAGGAAGTTACATCAGCCTCAGCCTCGGTGTGGACTGAAAACATCGCTCTTAGATTTAGCCCTTAGTTGTTTTTACAGCACATGCTGTATAGTAGTTCAGCCGCTTTGTAAATCTGCTACTTTCTCAGTGTCTCATTTCCTTTGCCTTGTATCATCAGTGGGTAAATATGACGTGGAAGTCTATAAGATGAGTTGAGTTTTTGTTTATTGAGCCTGGACAAAGACACATAGATCCTCTACTTGTCTCCCATAGCGTCTGACACATTCTCATGGCCTGAGAGCAGGCAAGTTAATCCAATCTGTCGTGATTAATGACTGCAAGCATGTTTAGGAAGTAAAAGACAAAGAAGTGTGATGGGTTGTTGTTCAATCAGCTTTGTAAGATCCTATCACATTGATCTGCTTGATTAACCTATTTTAAAAAATACATTTTGATTGTGTTAGAACTGGGAGCGCTGCGAGGCTGGGCTAACAGATAGCATGCTGCAGCTTAAAGACATGAAGACCCGGCTGAACCAGACCATGCCAGAGTGTGATGACGACCTGGAGAGTGCAAAGCTCTACAAGGTACATCTCCAAATAACTAATCACAAAAGCACAGGAGGTGCATTTCTTGCTTCACTTTTTTAGCGGAAACTCCAGCAGTAAAATAATTTCGGCCTAATAATGAACTCTGAGCTGGGCGTGCTTTTGTTTAACTGCTGAGACTGAACCACAGTATAGTCCTGTTAAAAAGGAATATCGTTCAACGGAGACATACATTTATTTGTGTTCCTATTAACAAGAACTAGGATTTTTTTTAAAAACTAAACAAGGGGGTGAGTTTTGATTGTCAGCTTATTGCAATTAGTACAGACAGTTAATTATATAATTTATAAAATAAGTGACAGCCAGGCCGCTCTGACAGTAAGGACATCTTATCAGATAAAAGGTTCTTCATTTGGAGAAACACATATATTTGTTCTGTTTGTTATATCTGTTTTGTTTTTTCAAAGGTCTATCTTGTCCTTACTAAGAAATGAATATATGTGATTCTCAATGTGTCAGATTATTCTTTCATGCATTGTCTTTTCTCTTCAGCAGTTTTTTTGTTGTTGTTTTGTTTTGTTTTTTTATGCATGTACTCCAAGTTCATACTCACATTCTGCATGTTCGTGTTAGCAGCCTGTAGGTGGTGAAGGGCTAATAAATATCTGTTTAAAATACTGACATGTAAACATCAGAATGTGGATCTACAACAAGTTCTCAGATTGTTTGGACCCAGGAGACCAAAGTCAAGTTTGAAATAGTTTTGCCTCAAAGCTCATCCCCTCTGACCCACCAAAGCCTTTATCCCCAACCCCTACCTTCCCCCTGCAGAGTCACCCCTCCCCCAGCCCAGCTTGCAGCCTGTGGCCTTTAATCCTCTCTCGCTGGGCGGGGAGAAATAGAGAGAAAAGGGTGATAGAGATAGAGGGAGAAAGAAAAAGGGGCTGGAGGTCCAGAGCGAGAGGACAGTAGGGACTAGCTGTGAGAGAGTGAGTGCAGAGGGCGAGGAGGGGGGAGTCCCTGACAGTTTGTTGTGGTGATCGCTGTGTTATGGTATGCAGAAGAACAAGATCTCCCTGGAGGACTGGGCTGAGAGCCTGACGGAGCTGAGCAGCATGAAGACGGATCTGTCCCAGTACATCATTGCAGACGATGTCCTGCTGCTGCAGGAGCAGGTGGAGCACCTGCACTGCCAGTGGGAGGAACTCTGCTTCAAGGTTAGTGTGCGCAGGCTCAAACATGACTCCTGTCTGACTCTGGAATCAGAGCAGACTTATCCTTAAAAATTCTCATGATTGTTCTATTCCTGGTGCATTTGCCTTGCTAAAGCTGCTTCACCAGTATCCTGAATCATTTTTTTTATATTGCTGTTTCCCCCGTTTGATTCTTACTTTCTAAAACTCAAACAGTCAAATCTCTTCGGGAATTTTTTTTTAAAGCATTGCTGATACAGAGATTGATATGAAGCATAATGAGACCAGAAACACTCATCAGAACTGTTTGGATTTAGGCCCGCAGTCTAAAAAACTGTCATGGTTTAAAGGGACAAAGTATCTTCAAACCATTGCAGGATGAAGTTGCAGGGTGAGGAATAGTCTGTCAAGAAGCTCAAGGGTTAAATACAGCAACTAAATTTTCTTTATTTGGTCAAAAGTTGTTTTATTTGTTTGTTTTTTGGGGGGGTTTCTTTTTGAAAGAGCACCTAAAAGTTATCTGACTTGATTAGCAGCAGCTCTCACATCTGCAGTACATTGTATGTGCTGTGATATGGTTTAATCAGCATTCTGAGTTCACCACATTCATTTATTGTTTCTGTTGAAAGTCTGAGCCATTAGACAGGAGTTAAGTTAGTAAATCTCAGTAATACTTTAAGGGGCAACTAAAAGGACCAACACGTCTGGGAGGCGGGGCTGTGAAGGGAGCATTGTGATAACGGGGAACAGATGGTGACGACAGAGAAATGTTGCAAAGAGCTAAGAGGTTTCAGGAAGAAGAGCTTTTGCATTAAAATGAATTTGGGGGAGGGGGAGGTGATCGCAAGGATGGGCACTTCTGACTGTGTGGAGGCTTCTTCATTCACGAATGTTTATTAAAAGTGAAACATTTTACCTGAGACACATTTACAGGTAAAGTGTGAAAATTGCCTAAAGATTGCCTAAAATACTCTCAGTAACATTTCCCTATCAGCTTTGTCAGTGTGTTTTTAAACAGGCCTTGTAAGTATGTTTAGAATGAATGAATGATTTTCTCCAAATACAAAACGAAGTGTTCATGCCCACGGCGTGAAAAAAAAGGGAGCTTTATCCTCCAAGTGAGTCTGAGTAATCTATTACAGAGCAGTTAGCCTGTTTTGGCTTGGCACACATCTGTGACAGAAAAGTATAAACATTTAACACCAAAGAAACATCTAGGATGAAAGCTGGCAAAGTCAAGCATCCTATATCATCTCCCATGTTTAGATAAGGCTGTGCATGTGTTTCTCAGGTGTGCATATTAGCTTAATATGTTGATGCTTAATGATAATCTGGAGGATACCCAGACTTTATAGGATGTCACCATTTGTGCCTGATTATTATTGTTTTTAAAGGTCTGAGTGTAAATCATTTGGAAAAAAATCACGATGAAGTCACCAGCACCAGGGTCCGCCTGAGTTAAATTCTATATTCATTCCAAGCTAAAGTGAACAACAACCCAATCAGCACAAATCAGCTTACAATGCATCTGCACCCATAATGATAAGATAGATTAGACAGCTACAGTACCACTAAGCATCTTACAGTGATGATACTTATTTAATTTCTGTCCCCCAATCCGCTTTGTGTCTCAGGTGTCCCTGCGTAAACAGGAGATCGCAGACCGCCTGAACGCCTGGATCATCTTCAATGAGAAGAACAAGGAGCTGTGTGAGTGGTTGACGCAAATGGAGAACAAGGTGGCGCACAACTCTGATCTCAACATCGAGGAAATGGTCGAGAAACTCAAGAAGGTAAGCGTTCTAACTAGGATGTATATTGGTAACGATATAGTTATAGTGACAGGAAGACCGATTTAAGTAGTGAAATACATAAGACCACCAAACAGTTTCTGAGCACAGCTGCAAGGGTCGCTGCTGAGTACTCCCACAACTTAAACTGTTGTCTGCAAGAGAATTAATTAAAACTTTACATTGTTAAATAAGATTTCTTACTGCCATCGTCTCAAGCTTCACTTGCTGTTAGTGAAGCAGAGTGCTGTAGTTGGTTTTTTGAACACTTCATGCTTAATCACAGTAGCCAAAGCAACAGCAATCAGGCAGTCTAACTGGCACTGTCTAATACCAGATACTTTCTGTTGTTTCACTGCTGTGCTGATGAGATCATCAGTAAGGTTTTCAAGCCATTCAAGCCCACAAAAGTACTTCTAGTAGTAGGATAACAGTCATAGAATCACTCTTTACCCCTCACAGCTGTAAAACAAAGGAATGCACTCATATATTAATGTGTGTGATTTTTTAATCAGCGTTAAAAGTTTCCTTTTGCATTTCATTTGTGGCACCACTGCCGTCTGTGCTGCTTTGTATCAGGATGTGTCACGTTGTGTGGTGCACTGTCTGGGCTTTTCAAAAAGCTGTGAATTCCCTCCTGATTGTTAAAGAGACGACAGCTGTTTCTGGCCCAGCAGGGCCACGCGGGTGTGTTTTGTGTTGATCTCACGGCCTCTTTTATTTGGTGCTATGGGAGTGACGGTGATGGAGGGTGAAGGGGGGGGGGGAGTAGAGGTTAGTAAAGGTGAATGCTGAAACTCAGTTATTGCCGTCGTGAGGGTTTCAAACCTTTACAGCTCCTCTGGCATTAAAATTGAGCGTTTGGCCCTGAGATACAGACTCCTGGCACGCAAATTCAAACTAAATTCAAAGCTTTTAAGACTTAAAGAATGCTGGTGCACCAGAAATTTACATGCTCACGTGTAGTACATCATTCTGTCTTTTTACTTGGATTTCTCAATCAGGACTGTATGGAGGAGATCAACCTGTTCAGTGAGAATAAAACCCACCTAAAGCAGCTTGGAGAGCAGCTCATCACAGCCAGCAACAAGACAAAGGAAACAGAGATCAATGACAAGCTGAAGGACGTCAACGACCGCTGGCAACATCTGTTTGATCACATAGAGGCCAGGTAGGAAGCAAGAAGGCATAAAAATGTGTTAAGAAATGTTGCTAGAGATGTTGGAGATTAATTTTATATGAATGAATTTGTGAGTTTATACGTTTTATTGTTGAGTAGGGGTGCTGGTGTTGTAGTGCTTGGTTATATAACCAAGTTCGACTCCCAGTCCAACACTTTGTTTAAACTTATATTGACAACTTTGACGCAAGTGCCTAACAGTTTATGCTAAAGGTTTTTTTACATCACTCTTTGAACGTCTTTCAAACATTCAGCCGTTAGCAGTGGGGTTGCCTGCTTATTAAGAGTAGCACAAAAACTGCATATAAAAAATTTACCTAGCCACTGTGATGTCATATTTTGGCCTCGGTGTTAGCGTTCTGGCTGCAGTCATGTTCTTTTTTTTTTTTTTTAAGCCAAATGCAGCTGTAATTGGAGTTACTACTTATCAGAGAATACTAGCAAGTTTGGTTAGAAAGCTTTATATAGAAAGCGTAGCAACGCTTAGCCATACACCACATTTTGTTACAAAACTGAAGCAAAAACTTGTTGGATGTCATCTACCAACAGCGGGTTATAATATTTGTCAGCTTGTTTTATCAAAATGTTCCAAAAGGTAACAGCACAAACATGGTGGAGAAAGAGGGAATGATGGAGACCAAAAACATTTTTCCAACTAGGCCGTAAACATCCTTTTTAATGTTGTAAAGTTAACATGGGAGTGTCTCAATTTCTGGAACTAGCCTCAAGTTGCCATTTGATGAACTGCACAGTATTTCCACATTGGCTTCATTTTGTTTGGCATAATAGCAATCCCTCCACACAGCTTAGTGTGACAGTCCCATCAATCTAATAATGCTGAAAGTCTGATAAAGTATTGCTGGGCTTGACAAGCTAACAGTGGGATATCCTGAAGGAACAATAAAACCTTTAGATTGCACTTTTTATATTATTTTTACTCTTGCCTTCTGATATTCTGACATGATGCCATCACTCTTTTCTCTTATGGGAAATCTTACTGGATGTCTTTATGACTGTGTGCAGTATGACTGTTGATCCAAAGCTACAAGAGCAGCCCTGAAATGTGACTTGATTTGGAGAGAGAATGCAGTTATTTTCGTTCACATTATGAAGACATGCAGTTAGTGGGGTTAGGCTAATGATCCCAAATTCCCTTCAACCATCAGGTGTGAATGTTTGTCTGTCTCTCTGTGTTAGCCATGTGACAGACTGGTGGCCTGTCTAGACTATGCTCCACCTCTTATTCTATGGTGACCCTGAACTGGATAAGTAAAAGAAAATGAATGGATGTATTAAATATTGGCTTCTGAAGTGGTTTGTATTTAGATTATCGCTACTTAACAAGTGGTTTTCACAGCTTAAGAATACAACCTGCTGATTATTCCTTTAGTCATCATGCTTCTTTGAATCCTGACCCTTTAGTGTTTACTGCTGCAGTTCAGCACGTGCAGCTTTATCTGTGCACTGTTGGACTGGGCACAGCACAGCTGTTATTCTACTGTGGCTGCAGATTAAAGTTGGTGAAGCAGAGGATAGACTCATATTATTATTAATCTATGAATTCAAATTGCATTCCAACACAGAGAAGATTGATAGCTGCATGCAGGGAGGTGCTGAAATGTTTCCACAGTTCCAGACAGAAAAGTTGACAATCAAACTTTAAAAGTGAAAAAGTAGCTGGATAAAGACAGAAGAGAGAGCTTGAGCTGCACTAAAGGATGAGCTGTGCCTGTCCAAGCTGAAAATGGGCAGAAGGTGGGGTACGTTCTGGGCAAGTCACCAGTATTTACCTCGTCACCTGTCACCAGTATTTACCAGTAGGGTTTTTTGTACTCATTTTTCATTATTAAAAACGAAACACATAAGCTGATGTATATATCTGAAAACTATAAATTACATCTCAGAAATTCCCAATTATTTTTATGGTATTTTGCAAGGGATGAAGCGAAATAATTAACTTTGCAGTTTTTGGATTCTGCAGAATTCAATTCAATTCAATTTTATTTATATAGCGCCAAATCACAACAAAAGTCGCCTCAAGGCGCTTCATAGATACAGAGAAAAACCCAACAATCATATGACCCCCTATGAGCAAGCACTTTGGCGACAGTGGGAAGGAAAAACTCCCTTTTAACAGGAAGAAACCTCCGGCAGAACCAGGCTCAGGGAGGGGCGGGGCCATCTGCTGCGACCGGTTGGGGTGAGAGAAGGAAGACAGGATAAAAGACATGCTGTGGAAGAGAGACAGAGGTTAATAACAGATATGATTCAATGCAGAGAGGTTTGTTAACACATAGTGAGTGAGAAAGGTGACTGGAAAGGAAAAACTCAGTGCATCATGGGAATCCCCCGGCAGCCTACGTCTATTGCAGCATAACTAAGGGAGGATTCAGGGTCACCTGGTCCAGCCCTAACTATATGCTTTAGCAAAAAGGAAAGTTTTAAGCCTAATCTTAAAAGTAGAGATAGTGTCTGTCTCCTGAATCCAAACTGGAAGCTGGTTCCACAGAAGAAGAAGAAACACAAGTCTAAAAGGTTACACACTTGGATACTCCAGTGTCAGAATGTTTTCATCTAAGAGCAACTTTTGAGTTCACTATTTAGCTGATAGCAACACGAGTCTTTATATTTATGTATGTGGTGAGCCTGGAGATAATTATGTGTTCTTTCCACTCACAAGGTTGATCTCAGAAACAAGCGGCGTGCATTAGTGGAGGGTTTTTGACCTTTCTTGTTCTCTACTAGTCACTTTCCCGTAGTCAAACGGTGCAGTAGTTATTACCAGCTATGGCCTTGCTGTACAGCAGAATGGATGCAGGTTGGTGGAGTGCACAGCAATTATCAGTACATTTGCACCAAACAACAGGAAAGCGGGTTTAAACCAATGATTGAATGCTGCTGCACATAATTACCAGTCTAGTGATGGCGAAAGAACTGATTTTTTTCATAAAATGCACCAAGCGAATCAGAGCTAACTAAACTTTTTAAACCCAGGTTGCTGTGTAGTTAACATGGTTGCACTCTTTACCTTCATCTTATTCACATTTTAATAATATGAATTTAATATAAATGCAGTGATCCTTAATTCTTCATTATCCACTTAAGAAGCTGTTGACTGAAGCTTTTTCCCCCCATTTAGTTTGAAGCACTTTCGCATAATCAAGTGGGGTAGAAAATCTCCGTGTTTCCGTTTCACAAGGGAAGCAAAATTTACATGGGGCTGATTGCTGCTTTTGTGAGTCGGAGGGTATTTAAATGAAAACCTTTCAACTTTGCCACATCTACCCAGGGCGATTTTTGAGGGGCAGTTAACAATGAGTGGCATCCTATCGATTTGTAGTGTTTATATGTGTGTGAACACGGCGCCAGGTACCAGGCTTCTCCTAGTGTGGTTTGTGTTTTAAGTAGGAAAAAGAAAAACAAACGCAATTAAGAAAGGGGAAATTTAAAGGGTACCTTCCGTGCTTGACCACCTGTGAATGGAGAGCTTTCAGGAAAGTTCAGCTTGCAAAGTGATGAATGTTAAAATTAAAGAAAAAAATTGATACATTTATTCTACAACTTGGCCTGAGAGAGACTGCACTAAATCCATCTATGTTGTTCATTTAGGGACAAGGGTCTTTATCATGACTGTCAGGCTGTTAGTACAGAGACATACCCTCTTCCACTAACAACAGAATGGAGACTAGAGTTGAGAGGGAGCATCACACACAATAGTGGATTTGCACTCACTGGTCTCCCCCCCTTAAGTAACTGACCAGCATAAGATTGCTAAGCCTGCTAATGAGCCATTAGTGAGGAAACTGTGCAGTTGTCATATTCCAACTTTTTATTTCAAGTTTTTGAAAATGTTTGTGTGACACTAGTTACAATCGTTAAAATCTGTACTGGTATCAAAGCTGGGTGAAGGTCTCAGTGCAGACCAGTTCTGGCACACCAAAACAGACAAACTGTATACTATTGTCTATCAAAATTTACTATCACTAGCACTAATGCACCCATAGTTAGGTGGAGTAGTTTAAGATTCTTGTTATTCATGTTATTATATCTGCTGCCAAAACCTTTGTAGGATTTGAGGCTGAGGACGAATTGCTGTGAACTGTAATAAGGGGGTAAACCCTTTCTATGCAGATAAATGTAGTCAGTGTCTGCTGATGAGTTAGTTCTTCTTTGTTGAGCCATCTGCTTCGCCAGAGGTTGTTTGGTTTCCCTCATTTTTAAATCATAGCAATCCTCCTGGCACTTAACAGTGTACATTACTCTGTTTGTGTCTGGGGACTTGATCCTTGGGGTGGACTAATTTTTGGTGCAGCGAAAAATGGGTCCATTTACTTACTTGGATTGAGCATGCACCAAGACATCCGAGGGACTTCTCCAGTCTCAAAATTTGCATTCACATGAAGCCAAGAAAATATGTAGCTAGAGGTTTATGAAGTGAAGGTTGCGCAAGGGGTGTCGTGTCCGGGTAAATGTGTGGGTAAATGTTAGATAGAAAGAATGTGTGAGACATTGTATAAAGTGTTTTGAATGCTCAAGTAGAACAGAAAAGTGCTATATAAGAACCAGTCCATTTACCATTTACAGCATGCACATTATACAGAGCTGAGTCAGTGGTTGGTCTCATTGGATGGTCCATTGTCAGAGTCCTGCAGGCCTCTGTCACATGTTTGGATAAGGGCTGATGAAGTTCCAAGACTAGCTGATTCAGAGTCACTGATGACTGTGGCTCTTGCCATTGTCTGCATCTCACCCCACTAAGTTACATCAGATGACTGCTGAGGTTTGACTTGCAGAGGGATTAGATGCGCTGATACTGGCCCGCTGCTCGCCTTTGTCCCCCAAAACAAACCGGGTGCTCCGTCACCCGGCCCAGCAGCTGCTGTTTGCTAATGCGAGCCTTTGTCCTGATGGGCGCTCTGCCTCAGGGGCCACCATCCGCTCGCTTTATTGTGCGAATAAGATGCATGCAAGGCAGATGTTTGTTTTCTCTTTAAAAACATTTACCCTGCTCTGTCCAGACACCTCTCCTCCTCACACCTGGTATCTGCACAGATTTACTTCGTGTACTCTCACACAGCGTTTTTGTTTCTCAGATTATAGCACAGTCAAGCCGTTCATTTCAAGTACAGCTTTCACACATTTAGTGCCATGTTGTTTAGTTTATTTGTTTCGTTTATACGGACAGAAAGGTTGTCCTTTTGTTGCCACTCGGTTCTCTTTTCATGTGGCCATAGACCTGGTTGTCATAGTGATGGTGTTATTGCAACAGGGATTGGTTATGTGTGACAGACTGTGATATGTAAGATGGAGTCATCTTGGAGTTGATTATTTTATTTATAGGCATGTAATTGCAAATAAGTGAAATGTGAGATTTGCACTTGTGTGTATCCCTTCAACTTCTTCATGCCTGTAATCAATAATCTAAAATGAAATGTTGCAGGTCTCAGTTCACTACTCACATTTTGAGTGTGACCACCTCTAAAGTTGGCCATGTTAACGTTTAAGTCTGCAGGGATTGACTCACTTTTGGAGACTTGTTTGCTTGTGCTGTTCTTTCTTTCTGTGTTTTCTCTTGTGCACCAGGTGGCTCATTTTTATATACAGCTACCAACATAGAAGTATTTGGCCAGCTTTGCATGTTCTGTCTCAAGCACACTTCAGATTTACATTTCTGTTCTCATTTTATGACCTTTTTTTGTTGTCATTCTTCCTTCTGCTCCACCTGTTGTTTTTTTCTAACCTTTATTATTCAGACCTGTAATATATTACTTGTTCTTGGTACTCTGAGCCCGAGGGTGGTTTATTTCAATATAAAGAAGGTGGCAGATGGAAGTTTACCAACCTCGGGTTTCCCGCTGGCTCTGTCTGTGTCGGCCACTATTGGCAGTCTGAGCAACAGTTTACAGCTCCACCTTTAATGAACTTTAATGTCTTTACCTTACAGACGTCTTGAATTGTTTTAGCCTAACTGTGTACTTTTCTACTTCCTCAGTCATGGTCATGCCACATTATCCTGAATCTCTGATATTCATGCATATTTATCAAACTCACCGAGAGACAGATGGCTTGAATGGTCCCTTATAAAGTTCAGTTGGTAGATTTTTAGCCACAGAATTAATCCTGGTTTAGCTGTGTCAGTACCCTCTGTGAAAACATGAAAAACAAATTAGTATTAAAATCTATGTTCTCTCAAGTAGTTCTGGATTTGAGAGCTACCCATCAAGCCTGGTTTATTTTCAATATTTTAGTCCCTTAAAGAGATTTTTTCAAACATGTGAACTCATAACTAAATATCATATCAAACATCACTCATAAGTAAATATGAAACAAGAAGAGGAAAATGATTAATTCTGTGAATTAAGAGAAATAAAATGAAACAGAAGTTTCAAGAAAGACTGCAAAGCAGAAAAAGTATCTAGAGAAAAATACATTTTAATCAAGCTTGAATATTATTAGTTTTGGAAATTAATTATTTGGGCAATTTCTACAGTTTCCAATGCTGGTTCTTTGTGAGTGTACCTGTCACTGCATCCAGCTGTTTGTAAAAGCTGGAAGAGGAGAAGAGAGGATGGTGAGAGGAGGGGACGGGCGGTCTGTGGAGAAGGCAGGGAGGGGAGGGATGGTGGGTTAGCGCTTGCTAGCAGATGAGCCACCATCATGGAGTAGTCTCCTCACCAGCCTGTAAGTACCTCTCACCCTGATCTGGAGACTTCATCACGCCCCGTCCGACCTGGCGCGTGAGGCTGGAAAAGCGGACGGGTGAAAGGGTGGGGGGGCAGATTGGGTGTTTTGTTATGATAAGGAGACGAAGGTTGAGGAGCAAAGGGGGATGGGCTGAGCTTTGTTGATGCAGGCACGTAGGCAGGCAGGCAGGCAGACACACGCCGAGTCTTTCAGAGCTAATTCAGTTTAGCTTGGGCTTGCCTCGTGCGCGTTTACATTCAAATAAAAGGTTGGACAGCAGATGTGTATTTTTGTGAGGGTATGCAGCGGCATGTTTTTGGTGGTGTTCTCCGCTCCTCTGTCTAGTGCAACATCATCACATATGGTACAGATGTGCAGCCCAGAGCTCACACCTGCACAGAGACACATAAAAACAACCAGGCATCATCAGCTAAATATGGAGCAGGGGAACCCCTGTTCTATCTCTGCTACTGGGGCAGCAACAGCATCCAACATTCCCAGTCTGTGTCTGTATGCAAAGCAGAAAACTTGGTGGGCTCAATGCAGCTTGTTGCTGCATCAGACTCATTGTTGCATCATTGAGCTGTACTGCCTCGTATGCACAGTGGGCACATTGATTAGTACATGACACACAGCTACACTTTTTATTGTAGTTCTGGACGACATTACTGCTATTTTCAATGAAATCAGTGGACATAAATCACTCTGGTGAGACAAATCTAATAGACTGTTAAGAGCAACCTAGAGAAAAGCAAACAAACAGCATCCCAGCTCGCTCTGAAGATCCACTTTAACTTCACAGGAGGTTTCTTCATGTCAATAAGGAGTTTTTTCTTCCCACTGTTGCCAAGCGCCTCCTCCTAGGGGGCCGTCTGATTGTTGGGCTTTCTGTATTACAGTGTTTATTGCTATATGGATAAAAATGAATAAATTGAATTAAGTCCCATCATAATAACTTACAAAATTTGAAGTTAGACAATTGTTGAAAAATTGTGTTAATAATTAATGTATTTTTTAACCCAATTTTTAATTGGGTTAAGAAATACATTAATAAAAAACATTACAAATGTGATTAATTAAAGAGCAAAGATCCAGATGTGAGGTATAAATCATTTAAAACATTTATTGAGATAAGCTAAGGTTATATATTCATACATCTGCACTGACCAAGAATTGCCAAAAGATTCATGAGTGGGTGTATTGTAAGGAAATCAAAAGCATTCACAAAACCCAGAATAACCCAGAACACCAATCTATCACAGAAGTGATGTGAAACGACATTCACAATGAAGTCTCATTGATCAGCTATACAATATTTTTTAGGCCACCTGATCCAAATTCATATCAAATGCAATAATCCAAATAAAGTCTTAAAGTCCTCTAAACATTGTCCCCTCAACCTTAAAGCACAATGATAACCAGCAGTTAAGAGTGAACGGAGGAAAGAAAACTTCACCTGTAGCTTTGAGAAAGAGTTTTGAACTTGAAAATTAATAACGATACTTAAAATACTATAATAGTATAATAAGCTATAACATTACTTTTATTTCACTAAAAGTTTTGGCATTCAGGTCGAAGTATAGCATAAATGGCAGAGGCTGTCATTAGGCTCTAAAGGTGTTCCAAATGTTTCTTATTTTTGTGGCACCAAAGAAATGAAAGGCAGTGCATAATATTTTCAGCAAAAGGGAATAAGAAAAACCTTACATACAGCAGATGAACGTCTGTATCCAACACGTACACAAAACTCCAAATGACTAATAATCCTTTAAGTGGTCAGTGATGTCAAACAGCTTAAGGTGGCAACAACCACAATGTCATTATGATTTCAGATTGTCTGCTTTTACTTGACAGCACAGAGAACACAGGAGTGATAAATAAACTCTGCTCTTCACTGAGTTTTCCTTCTTGAGGTACTTGGAGCGGTTTGATGTGTTTTTTCCAGTAAATTTTTGTTACTGAGAGACATGATCATTAAGAAACTTTCTCTGTCACACAGTTTGTGTGCCGAGTTTATTCTTTCAACTACAAAAATATCTTAACAAAAACTTGTTGTTGGATAGTTGTCTTCATGTCATTCCCCAGCTTTTGTAACCCGCTGATGTCACTAAAAGTCATGTTGTTGTTTTTTTAATTTGGCGTTGGGCCGGTGTATCGAACAAATTCCAGGACGTTTGAGGACATTAGGTGCCCCATCCTTGCTATGGCTAAGATAGAAGCTGCAAAAACATATTTGTGTTAAGAGCAGTGACAGATCTATAATTAACAGACCACACTCTGGATGTGTGTAGAGTTCCATCCGAGCCTGCAATTTAGTGAATATTAAGATGTGGAATTTTTTACTTCTGGTCACATGACGTTGCTGAGTCACCTCCCTCCTCTCTGCGTGTGTTGTGGAATGAACCGATGTAGGTCACTGACCTGAGAGCTGTGCTGGAATGCAGCCGCTCTCTCAGACAACACGCAGCTCTCAGTCAGATGTAGGTCAGCTTGCAGCGTGGCTTATAATGGCTCCCGTTGTGTCATTCGTTGGAACGACAGCAGCGCTTCCCACACAAAGTTAAAACCTGCCACAGTGCTAATGTGTGACATGGGGCTGAACGTAGCGTTCACAGTGGCAGGTTGATGGGTGTTTGCTCAGCATCCTTAGTGTCCTAATTCAGTTTTTTGTCTCCTCAAATTGCATGATGAAAACAAAACCTTGTGTTACACACTTGAGACAAACAGAAAAACAAATGCATGCATTATTTAAAGAGCTGGTGGATGTAAGACTTGCAGATTTTGACTTCAGATGCCTGAAGGTTTTGGAAATTGGTGCACAGGCTGCTGCTTGCTAAAGCTGTTTACATGTATTATGTTCCTTTAAGCTATTTAACATACCTGTAGCTTTAGGCAGAGAGCCACAAATGGGGCACAGAAGTCAGAAACTGACTGGGGGAATTTTTTTTGAAGGTTTTTTACCCTTTCTGGTGATCTGTGACAAGCTAAACTCCAGTGAGAACTGTTCTAATGTGATGCATCTTTCCTCGACAGGGTGAGGAAGCTGAAAGAGACGCTGGTGACGGTGCAGCAGCTTGATAAGAACATGAGCAACCTGCGGACGTGGTTGTCCCGTATTGAGACAGAGCTAGCCAAGCCGGTGGTCTACAGCACCTGCCACAGTGATGAGATTCAGAGGAAACTAGCTGAACAGCAGGTGGGCAAAGATGGAAGGACTTGTGTGAGATGCATTAACTTATGAAAGTGTGTATTTTTAAAGATTCAGTCAAAACCTACAAAGTCCTGCAAGACCAGGAAACTAAAGATCTAAAATTTCATTTCAAGATCTACATGAAGTACCTCTTAATAACTAATATAACCTCTAAGAAGAAGAGAACAGTTGGCACAATGCTGTGTGACAACTGGAGTGATTATTTCTTTGATTGTTTGGTATTTAAAGCCAATCGCCTCCCACAGCCATGTGAAAAAGGAAGATCTCATGAAAGGTGAGCAAATCACCTTTTATGGTTTCTTTGTGGAAGAAAAACGAGAGCTCTCTATACAAATCTACTGAACTCGGACATCTTCAAGGTAAAAAAAGGAAAAAGGGGCACTTAAAGTGCTATTTTAGAAATGCACGAGGTAGAATTAGGACTCCACTGTGAGGGGAGACATTGCGTCTGGTTTTAAACCCTTTATGTTATGGCCACCCTGTGGTGGTCCAAAGCATACTAACATAAGAGTGAATAATGTGCGCTGCAAAGTAAAATCTCAGCAAGGCTCTGCTAAGAGAGGAGTTTGTGAAGGAGACAGCTGTCACGCTGGGCTGAGAGATGGTAAATGCGCTGAGAGGCAGAGCTCATGAGGAGGTCCAAAAAAAAGGTAAATGGACTTTAGCCTGTTACTCCATTTGTCATCTGCCATATAGCAGTACTTTGGGAAATGGCTAAAAGTTCCAGGTCTTAGAGCAAAGATGGGTGGAAGGGTTCAGAGGGAGAAATATTGTTTTTGTGTCTTGGGTAGAGTTGCCTGTTTGCCTCTCGGGTTTTGGAAAAATCTCATATAGATATGCACGTTTGATAGTACGGATGAGATCAGGTGACAGTAGTTGTTGGACCTGTGGTTCATTTTGCATTTTTTATCACTGGATTAAACATTTAAATGCACACGTATATAGCATTAAATGTGACAAATGGGCACATTCCCTTTAAACCCACAATGTGTTTATTCTTGCTTTTAAAAAGGGCTAGGGTACGTTGGTCAAAATATGTGAATTTGCTAAAGTCAGACCACATTATCAACAAGCACAGTAATGCTTTAAAAGAACAGAATAACTCCCAGACCTACCTTGATTAAATGCATGCATAGAATACAACATAGTGTTTATTTATTTATAGTGTTTATTTTGTAAAAGAGTAAACACCAACCCTGCAGCACTTTTTGGCAGGGCTTTTTTAAATTGTTCATTCTGTATTCTGTCATGTATGCAATTTTTGGTTACTGTGAAGGTATGTAGGTACACGCGTTAAACAAATGCAAACAGAGAACGTAACATCGCATTTGAAACATTTTGAAAGTTTTTTACAAAAACCTTTAGATGTTAACAAGGGTTCAGTGAGATTGTCCCACCCATTAAGCAGGAGGTACATATACACACACGCACGCATATATATTATTGTTTCCATTTTATATAACTGCAACTCTTTCAGCTTTACCACATTATTTTAGAAATAAGTACTAAAACTCAGTGATCAGCCTTTCCCTTAAAAGCTGGGCCCCACAAACTGGTTGACATGAGCCACTTTTTCTGTGAGAAACTCAACATTTTCTGAACTTCTGAAAGTGCTCTACTCTGCCACAAGCATGTCAGCCTGAGTGCTCCTTACTTTTTTGGGGTCTAAAATGCGACTGACTGCTACGTAGTAACTGAACTTGTCAGCACTGCTAGTAACCCAAGAGTTTGGAGAGTTTTCTTTCTTTTTTTATGTCTTTTTTTTTATGATGGATTTGGGGGTCAAAGCAAGCACAGATGTGTTCATTTGACAAGTTAACAGTGAAAGGGGTTCAATTGCACTAATTTCTTAAATCACTGAATATCTCTAGCTAATGATTTTTCTCCACTCAGAATTTTACAGATCTGTGCAGTTCAGGGGAAAAGATACACTTAGAATCTGCAAAACAAATCGGACTCCAGCTTTCTGTCTAAATCTGGACAGGGACGTGTCTGAAGACATAGAGCTCATATCTGATGAAAGAAATGGTGGCAGTTGTAAAGGAGTGAAATGGAGACAGATGACAGGCAAAATGAAAGGAGACGAATTCGAATCGGCGTGGCGATGTGCAGAGCCTTAAAGAAATTGGACTTCTCCTGTTCCTCAGAAAAAGGCTGCAGGTCTCTCCATTAGCAGATGAGGGATGGCTGAAATGACTCCTGTGTGGATAGGCACTTTAAGCTTTCACTGGTCACCATGGCAACCTAGAGAGTGGTAACTTTGAACAAACAAAAAGTGGTGTCCAGCCCCAGTGAGGGAGCTCTCGCTGTCTCTCTCTCATGCTTACGTACTCACACACACACTCACACACACACACACTCACACAAACTCTGGGAAAAGGCAAAAATGAGGAAAAAACTAAGAACATAACACCAAGGGCCAAAACGAACAGCACCCGGGAATCATGCTGTGCTGTGTCTACAGATTGCAGGCCTCAAAACAAACCAGAAAAATACAGAGTTTGGGTTTTACTTTGTGATTTCTAGAAGAGGAGAAAGTTAAAGAAAAAGTTTTTTTGTCTTTTGTTTTATCTGTGCCGGTTGGCATTCAGGATCTGCAACGGGACATCGAGCAGCACACAGAGAGCGTGGCCTCGGTGCTGACGCTGTGCGACGTCCTGCTCCACGATGCCGATGCCTGCGGCAGTGACTCGGAGAACGACTCGATCCAGCAGACCACCCTCAGCCTGGACCGCCGCTGGAGAAACATCTGTGCCATGTCCATGGAGAGGAGGATGAGGTGAGCAGCCAGGAAGGGTTGAAGATTGTGTACTGATTCTTTAGTTTACAGTGGTTGGGGGGGTCTTACACCTTCCAGAGCTCGGGCTACTGTGATTAGAAGTTAACATGTGCCTTTTCTGCCCTCAGAATTGAGGAAACGTGGCGTCTCTGGTGTAAGTTCCTCGATGACTACTCTCGCTTTGAACACTGGCTGAAGACGGCAGAACTGACAGCAGCCAGCCCCGACTCCGCCGACGTCCTCTACACCAGCGCCAAGGAGGAACTCAAGAAGTTTGAGGTCAGCAGATTATTTTGCTCTCTGTTTGGGTGGACCTAAATAATTGGGATTTCTGTGCATTCTGATATTAGCACTACAGGAAAAGCCAGGGGTATGTTAAAATGTAAAAAGGTCAGCTCATTCATTAAAAAAAGGAAAGGAAATTAAAAACTCCCTTTTGAAAAGAAGAAGCCGGTAGCACCAGGCAGCCACTTGCTGTGATGGGTGAGGGAGACAGGACAGCATGAATGTCTGGTCCAGAGGGGAAAAGGTTCAGCAGCTGTTAAATAGCTGTTTTCAATTTTTGTTTTTCTTTCTAATTTTATATTTCCCTTGAATCAGCAGACACCAAAGACGCATCAAACACAGTTTTAGGTGCTCAGGTGTCCTGTTGCGCTGTGACTCACTGGTGACCTTTGGTGCGCTGGTCTAGATTAGAAGCACAGATTAGTGTCTGGTAATCTGGAATTTGCTGAAATGGCTTCATTTCTACAGCAACAGGGAACCAGTGTATATAGTGGTGTTTAAAAAATACCAGTGACCTACATTATGTATCCTGGCTGTCAGTGACATATTATGGAAGCTGTGGAGTGTCATTATTAAAGATGCAAATCAGCTGTGGGTTGTATTTATAAAGAAAAGGTTATTTCACACAGCCTTATAACCAGTGCTCACATTTCTGTTGTGGAATCAACAAAATTTGCTTTAACAACTTTCTGTAAGTGACTAGTTGTTCTTTGTTTTCAGGGGATTTTTTCTTAACGTAATCTTCAACACGGCTATGTTAACAGATACATCAAAGCATGTGCACTCTATTAAAGCACCCGCTCCAGCTTGAAGTGTTCTTCTCATTGACACTCATGTGTGACTTTCAGGCGTTCCAGCGGCAGGTTCATGAGCGCCTGACTCAGCTGGAGCTGGTCAACAAACAGTACCGCCGTCTGGCCCGAGAGAACCGCACCGACGCCGCCAGCAAACTTAAGGTCATGGTCCACGAGGGGAACCAGCGGTGGGACAGCCTGCAGAGGAGGGTCACAGCCGTGCTCCGCAGACTGAAGGTGAGAAAGGAGGTCGGAGGTCAGGACTGGCTGAAGGTACCTTAGGAAAGCTACTCTGTTAGAAGCAAGAGTGACTGTAAAATGAAAAAAAATAAATAGATATACATACATATATATATTTATATATAAACAGAAATCAAACATTGTTGTGTTTCAGGCATTATCAGATGATCTGTGTAGTATCTCCCTGCTCCACGCTAAGCTGTCAGGATTTAGGTCACCTCTCAGACGGTGACAGGGCACATGGCATCATGTTGGCAGGGAGGCGTTTTCCTCGTGCCATGTGCTTCTGAACAGATGGAGATGTTTTTGTTGCTTTATGGAGATGCCTTGTAATCAAAGAATTCCGCTGCTTGGTGCCAATTGCCAATAAGGCACGTACAGCGGCAAGAGCTCTCACAAAATCAGATTTTCTGCGACATTATGGGCTACATTAATGGGAAATGATTAATACAAAAACACAAGTGTAGAGAGTCTGTAACCATAACTGTGCAGATGGGTTCTGTATCACCAGTTTGCATCACAGTAGTTGTCACTAAGGTTGAGCGATATGTAAAGTTTTTCAAACCGACAATCGTTAGTCTAGTAAATAACGATATATTTGCACAGGTGACTTTTCGATGGGCGGAGCAATGTAATCATGCATGGACTGAGTTACGCATTTAGAAGGAGGGAATATTTTACCTCCTTCTGTTTGTTTCAGTATTAATATAGCTCTTTTTTGCTTCATTCATTTATTTGAGATTCACCAAATCACACAAAAGACTTCATGTCTGAGATTGTTTTTTAATGTTTGCTGGAAGAGACATTTTGATTTTTAACTTACTTTTTGTATAATTTTGTATTTGTTGTTTGGTTGAGTGTGTAAGTCAGATAAACACTGGAACAGCCTGTAAACACGGTTATAGTGGACAAAAGAAGCCAGTTTCCCTTTCTTTTCCTCCCCATCTCCCCACATAGGCTACTGCCTTTCTGTCTTTCTGTTAAGAGTAATTGAATTGAGTAATTGAATCACTGCATTTGGGCGCACTCTGAGGAGGGTGCGTTAGTTCGCAGATAGAAGAGGGTACCGTAAAAAAGGCTCTATTATTTTTTCTGTCGACTGCTTCTCTTAGCTTCAACATTATTAACAAACTTACTCATGGGCAAATAAATAAATAAATCGCTCTTTTGGTGAAAGGCTCAGCCTATCAACAATCGCCCAACCTTATGTGACACTACACTTACACAGCAAGTTGATATCTGGATCACATAAGCCGGCAATATTTGTAGCACACAGTTTATGGCATCAAAGGAATATACTAAAAGTAATATTTCTGTCCTATTCAGTATTTTACGTCTCAAAGAGAAGACTTTGAGGGAACTCGTGAGGGGATCCTCGTTTGGCTGACTGAAATGGACCTTCAGCTCACCAATGTAGAGCACTTCTCAGAGAGCGATATCGAAGAGAAAATGAGAGAGCTAAACGTGAGTATTTCCCTACTGATGTTGCGCTGTAACATTATCCTGTTTACATATTGATGGACTGGCTGGGTCTCTCACTGGCTGAAATATTTTCATACCGTCGTGTCATTTACCTCTGCAGGGTTTTCAGCAGGAGATTACCCTGAACACCAACAAAATCGATGCCCTGATCGTATTTGGGGAGAACCTGATCCAGAAGAGTGCTCCTCTGGACGCTGTGCTTATTGAGGATGAGCTGGAGGAGCTCCACTCCTACTGCCAGGAGGTGTTTGGCAGAGTGGCTCGCTTCCATCACCGCCTAGTCAATAGACGTCCGGTTAGTAGTATAAATGACTCAGAAAAAATAAAAAAGCTGGAGTTTTCTCAGACTGGCTGTACCTGTAAACTGCTGCTCTGAGAATGAATGGGATAAAAGCATTTGTTTTTGTTTTGTTTTTTTAATCTGAGGACATGCTTGATTTTTTAAATATGTGTCTAACTCACAGACATTAACTTCAAGAGACATTTGTCATCTTATTTATCAGGGTTTTTTTTTCCCAACCTGCAGGTTCTGGAGGAGGAGGAGAGGGAGATGTCAGACCGAGACACAGACCGAGACGATTCACCCGATTTGACCCCGTCCTGGATGGCGGAGAGGAGAAGGAAGGAGGTGGATATAGCAGTGGGAGGAGTTTCAGGTGGACCACAGGTGATGTGCCACCTCCTGGTACCCCCTATAGAGCGATCAGGAAGAGAGACCCCCCTCAGTGTGGATTCCATCCCCCTAGAGTGGGATCACACAGTCGACGTGGGGGGGTCATCATCCCATGAGGACGACGAGGATGCCACCTTCTTCAGCGCTCTGTCAGGTTAGCTTCGTGTCAGGACTTTAGGCTCATGGGTTAAGTTATGTTATATAGCATTCTGTATTAATTCTTCAGATGAAAAAAGCTGAAAAAAGCCGTTTTTGATATTCCTGTAACACCTTTAACACCTTTGCAGATCTCCATATCCTCAGCTGTGAGACGTTAACCTCCACTGTTTCTTACAGACATGAAGGTCACAGAGAATTCAGAGTCGTTTTTTAAAGTGACTGCCAGTGCAGTGAAAGCAGCCTCGGGTAGGCGCTCTGCCTCCTGCATGTGTCTGCTTTGCTATGCATTTTTTTTCAACTAGCATCCTGCTTTCACCTTTTTTAATCTTTTCTCTTATTTCACCCCATTTCCACCATGAGTCACAAATGTGGCTGCGCACGGCCGCAAATTATCATTCACTTTGAAATGTTTGGTTTGGTTAGCGATTGAAGATCATGAGACCTGCATGATACTGCAAGTCGGTTGTGTGTGTTTCTTCAATCCATTTGTGGTTTATTCATTTGGTTTATGCACGGTGAACCTTTTCATGCATGTGTCGGAGGGCTGGTGAAAGGAGCTGTCTTTCCATCATTACTCTTGTCACTGAAGTTTTTATTTGAAATTTAACAGTCACTGTTTTCTCCTCTCGGTCTCCTCAGTGAAGTCAGTGACTGACATGCCGAGCTGGCATCTGCCTGGCTCCCCGGAGAGGAAACAGCTTCCTCGAGATATCATCCAAGCCCTGAGCTCTTTCCCTACACACACAACCGGCACTCCCTTCCATCAGCAGGGCTATGTACGTACAAACACACGATACTTATTGGGTCCAACGTCAGGTCCAAAATAAACACAATAGAAATGGTACACTATGTTAGATTTTTGAAGACTTTTTATCATCTTTCATATTTCTAAGAATAAAACACATAGGCATAAGAATGCAGAGTGCTTCCTTTTTTCTTTTTCTTTTTTAACCAGTGTAACGCCTCAAACTGATTGTGTGTGTATCTGTGTGTTCAGGCGAAGCTAATGTCAGAGTGCAGTGGCAGCATCGACAGCGTGAAGAGGGTCAAACTCATGCTGAACGATGAGGAGGAGCTGGAGGATGCAGGCCTGACCAGCAGCACGGCCAGCAAGCATACCAGCACGGGTACGCAGACAGAGATAACCACAGGTGCGAGAGGTCTCACTCTGTTTGAAACATGTAACAGTAGGGATCATGCTGGAGGTCCTGAAGGCAAGTCGGAAAACACATTTTCAGAAAATCCACACACTAAAATACAGGACAAAAATGTACTAACATGGACTCAAACTCCAAATGTACCTTTGTTGATAATGGAGCAAGAAAATAGACCAGAGGCTGCCAAAGCTCTTGGGTCTGGCAGATCCACCTGAGATGTCTTTGAAAAAAAGAGGACATAAAAGGGGGATGGATAGTGGAGTACAGAAATCTTGAACAGATCCGTGTGTGTGGCAAGTAGCATTTATACACATACTCATCCCTCTTCCTTGTTTCCTCAGGTGTTATCGAGCGCTGGGAGCTGCTACAAGCACATAAAAACGCAGCGGACATCAAGCAGGACCTGGAACAGTGGCAGAAGCTTAACTCTGACCTGTCTGATGTCACTTCCTGGCTTGGCAGGGTGCTGCCAGAGCTGGAGAGGCTGAAGAGAATAGCACCGTCCACCAGCATCCGAGACATCGAGGTCAACATCAGGAAACTCAAGGTAACAACCAATCTGAGAGCAGGAGGACGTTCGCGGAAGTAAAATAGGCAAATAAAAAAGTGAAACCTTGGGATATTTTCCTAAGATGGGCATAACTGAAGTGTATACGCTGCTCAAAAAACATGAAAGGAACATTTAGAAAACAATCATGTTGGATGGCTGCATATATGGACTGACTAATGTGATAGGAACAAAAGGACGCCACATCATTTGATGGGGCCGAAAATGATAAACCTACAGAGGGGTGAATTCAAACGGACCGTGAAAATCAAAATGAAAAAATTACAAAGCACGCTAGTCCATTCTGCAGAAATTTCATTGCAGCAACTCAGAAATGCTACTCAACACTTTGCTTGGCCCCCATGTGCTTTTATGCATGCCTCATGGACGGTGTCCTGGGGGATTTCCTCCCAAATCTGGACACTCTGAGGTGTAACCTGGCAGCATCGGCTGAACCAAAACATAATGTCCAGGAGGTATTCTATTGAATTTAGGTGAGCGTCGAGGCCAGTCAGTGATATAAATTACTTCATGCTCCAACTCCAAGGCTGGGGGAGCCAAGGACTCACTGCACCAGTGTAGAGTCTGACAAGATGTTCATCCCAATACCTGGGAATCAAGGTGCTGCTGTTACAGGCAGCGTAATTTTCTTCTTGACTTCTTCAGACCATGTCACATGTGCTCAGGGTGGACCTGCTCTTGTGCGGTGCTGCTCATCTGTGAAAAGCACAGGGTGGGTTGCCAATTTTGGTATTCTATGGCAAATGCCAGTTGGACTCCACAGTGCTGGGCAGTGAGCACAGAGCCCACTGAAGGTCATTTTGTAGCTCTGGAAGAGTTCATCCTGTTACTCCTTGCACAGAAACAGATATCAGTCCAGCTGATGGATTAAGGGCCTTCTATGGCTCTGTCCAGCTCTCCTAGTCTCCTGCCTGTCTCCTGGAAGCTCTTCCATACTCTTGAGACTGTGATGGGAGACACAGCAAACCTTCTGGCAATGTCACGTATTGATGTGCCATCATAGAGGAGTTGGACTACCTGTGTAACCTCTGTAAGGTCCAGGTATCTCCTGATGCTAACAGCAATGACGCTCACCTTAGCCAAATTCAAAACTACTGAAAAAACAGTCCGAAAAGATCAGAGTGCACCTTTTTTAAATTTCATTAACACCAAAGTAGCTGAAACTGATTAACAACCTCCTCTGCTACTTAACTGCCCAGATCATATCCCAAAAGTTTAACTGACTTGCTGCTGATTAGATTGAGTAGACTATATACTTCAGATCAAACCACATCTAAAGTGACATTGTTTCTCCTCCTGCTCTCCTCTTCTTTATTAAAAAAATAAATAAATAAATTAGGTAATATTTGATTTTTCCTGTGCTAACTTCCATTTTATTGGATTATAAGCTAATATTATTGAATATATAACATGTTAAAGATTTATGTTTTTTCATGATGAACTTATTGTCAATTATCTTTTAAAGAAGTGTTAATTTATTCAGCGTGGATAAAGACAAGATTAGAGGAAAAATCTTATAGATGTGTTAACAAAAAGAGCTGTTTTTGGTGAGAAATTAGGATTCCAGCAGTTGCATGGTAAGAGCTCTGCTCTTTGTTTTGTTTTTTTTCCTGATTTAGATGTAAAAAAAAAAATCTTCCATTTTAAATGACATTGACAAGACTGGAAATAACGTGTGAAGACTGAAAGTAGATGAGTTGTCATGTCATTTGTCCTACTGAAGAGAACGGGCTGGAGGATGTTCATTTATTTTGTATAATTTAACTCCAATTTTAGCAGGATTATATCAAATAAAACTGCATGCAGCCTTTCCTTGTGCTCACTCCACCCAACTTTACTTTTTCTTCTGATTAACAACCGTTTGGGGAAATACAAGTCACAATGCAGAATAATCAAAGTCGAATGAAAGGAATGTCAGCACAGTAGATTTTGGAACACTTCATCTGTCGTTTGTCTAAAATTAATGTTTTGGGGGGGGGGGGTTTCTGCTAAGGAGATGCAGAAGATTTTCAACAGCTACAAGTGTCTGATGATCTCCATCAACCTGAGCAGCCATCACTTCCTGCGCGGCGACAGCACCGAGCTGCACGAGCAGCAGGAGGCCCTGGACTCAGCCAATCACAGCTGGACTCAGGCCTGCAGCGGCCTGGAGAGCTGGGAGAGGAGCCTGCACTCTGCTGTCATGCAGTGTCAGGTCAGACATGGAGACACCTCCTGAACGTTTACCCCATAGAGTTCAAAATAGTAGGAGTGATTCACAAAATGTGATTTGACCTGAATTGCTCTCCTCTTATTCAGGAATTTCACGAGACGCTACACTCGCTGCTGCTGTGGCTCGCTCAGGCTGAGGACAAACTCCGCACAGTGAACGTCAACGACCGCTCGCACTCTGCACTCCTGCAGCACAGAGACACGCTCACAGTGAGACAAACTATAGTCTTTTTAGTCTTGCCTTATTTTTGCACTAACATCATGTTGACTCTAATAGTCTGGATCTGACAAATATTCACTGAAATTTGTAGATATGGTTGCTGCAATTTCATCCTTGTTTTATACAGGAGACACCTATTCACCTACTCACACGTTGTCAAAACATGACATTCTTCCTGATTGGCATAATAGGTTAAATATACTTGAATGTTTTATGGAAAGCTGCAGTGATTGGTGTAAGTAACACAGAGCCTGTGGAGTCTCAGCTGATGTCTTAATACTGCCCTCTCTGTCGCCACCTGCTGCAGGCTCTGCAGGAGGAGCTGCGTGGCCGGCAACGGCGGGTTTCATCACTGCAGGCAATCTCCTCCCAACTTCTCCTGGAGGCCACTGGAGAGGACAGTGTAGAGGCCAAAGAGAAGGTCCACGTCATCAGCAACAAGCTGCATCTCCTGCTACGGCAGGTGGCTGCAGACCTGCGTACACTGCAGGGAACACTGGTAGGTCCATCTTCCTCTCAAAATCTCTGTCATGATATAAAGCAGCGGTGTCAAATAAAAGTCCTAAAGACCAGAAATGGCCTGGCAAAGAATCCAATTGGACCCACAGACACATGAAGGACTGCAGAGAGTTTGACATTTTACCTGTATTGTCATAAATTTCACTACTTTTCCTTTTCCTATTGGTTAAACCTCCCATTACCATAGAAACAAGGACAATGAAAGATTTTCTTTCACTTGTCCAGCTGTATGTGGCCCACAATGTAACTTGATATAGAGCTATAGTTTATGTGGCTGTGCAAAAACCATAAAAAAAAATATCAGTTTTTCTGTTTGTGAACATTGTTAAATGTTAAAAGTCAAATACAGTTAGGCCCATAAATATTTGGACAGAGACAAGTTTTTTGTAATATTGGCGCTGTACAATAATTAAATTTGATGCAGTTTTAAATGAAACAACTCAACAACAAAGTCTGAAGTACAAACTTTCAGCTTTAATTCGGTGGGTTGAACAAAAAGATTAAAATGTGAGGAACTAAAGCATTTTTAACACAATCCCTTCATTTCAGCGGTTTAAAAGTAATCTGACAAATTAAATGCCTGAAAATAAATGTTCATATCTAATACTTAGTTGAAAACCCTTTGCTGGCTGTAAATAAAACTATGATCTGAAGGTGCACCTGCAGATTTTTCTGCCTTCTAGCTCATTGTTGCAGCTTTTAAACTCAGCTATGAGGATAGCACTTTATGGGTCTGCAGCTTCTAAATGATCCCTTCCAAGATGTTTCCCAGAAAAAGACTGTAATTTAGAACGATTCATGCAGGAAAAAGAGCCGGTGTTGAGTTGATCCACTTCCATTAAATTATTTTTGAGTGTAATTCAGATCATATTTTGGTGCACAGCAGTCCAGCTGTAGAGTGGGAATTTCTGGCATGTACTTGCAAGGAGCAAGGGAGAAAACAAACCACCATTCAAGGGTCAATCATTCAAATATATATAAGTCATTTATGTATTATTGGGTCTACCTTACAATATAAAGCGCCTGAGGTGACTGTTGTTGTGATTTGGCGAAATTGAATTGAAAAGTGCATGCTCTAATAGCAGTGCCTTTAAACGTGAGTTTTGCCCTCACTGAACTCTGTACTCACATCTGTTCAAACACAAATCTGGGGGAAATGCAAAAATGTGCAGCCGTTTGCTGCTCAACATTCCTCAAAGCCGATCATCTGTCAACGCTCTGAACTCGTGACTTAGAGCTGGTTTGATGAGTCTTGTCTCACTGTCTCAGGAAACCTGCTCCACCAGTTCTGAAGTAGAAAGCATTGGTCTGGGAAAGCTCAGCTCACCGCTTCTGCAACAGGTACACCTTGGTGTTTTACCTTTAATTTAGACTGTTCAGAAGCTGCATTAAAATAGAGTAAAATTGAACATGTTGAACAGTGTGATGTGTTAAATAAATAAAAGTAAAATTCATCCACTGAACATCCACCATATTAATAACTGTATTTTTCACTGCATACTCTCCACATTTGAACCAGTCTAGAGTACATTTGGTACACAGGAACATTTTGGTAATTTGGCCAGCAGGGGTGCCACGGACACAGCCACACACAGAGTTACTTTTTTCTATTTTTAATCTGTTCTGAAAATGTTACTCGTAACACAAAATGTGTTACTGTGTTTAATAAGCTTGACATGCTTTTTATACATGTTAGGTTTAACATTCTTATTAATGCAAAATATCAAAATAGTAAATTTACTCAAGTGTTTAGACTGAGCAATTTTTAGCTACACTGATAACATGCACACATTCACCTGGCATGCTGGTAGTGTGGATGTTTGATTTCATCTCAAAGTACATTTGAGGCAAAAGTCTTGTGATGTGTTACACATTAAGTCCACATTTCCCAGTTCCCAATTAGAATATTCATCTGGGATTCCCATCAACTCGGACTTCCAGCTCGGAAAGTCAGAACAGCCCAACAAACCCTGACTTTACAATGAGAGTAAACAGTAGTAAAACTGTAAAACTTGTAAACTGCACAGTCACTGTTGTGTATTTGTGACTCATTAGGCACGCTGGTCACAATAAACAAAAACAAGTATTGCTCTGTTTTGCTTGTGATTAATGCTAACTTGCTAACAAGCAAAGCAAATCCTGATTTTCCTCGAGGGCAGAATATCTTTTGGAGGAATGGCATATTTCCCTCTAGCAGAATTCCAGAAACTTGTACTGGCAAGCATTAATTAGATATCGATCTCCTCCACAGTGTGTTTATTGTCCTGTCTTTCTTCCTTCACTCCAAACTGCTCAGGGCAGATGGCCCCGCCCCTCCCTGAGCCTGGCTCTGCCAGAGCTTTCTTCCTGTTAAAAGGGAGTTTTTCCTTCCTACTTTATTGGTCATAGGGGTCATCTGATTGTAGGGTCTTACCCTACAATCACAGATACCTTGTGGCATTTCTTGTTGGGATTTGGCACCATATAAATAAATTAAATTGATCTCGGGAGTGGCTTTTCTCCTTACCAATACCATTTAAATGCCAGTTGGACTCCACAGTGCTGGGCAGTGAGCAAAGAGCACAGAGCCCACTGAAGGTCATTTTGTTGTATGTTCAGGATCACTCCTGAACATACAACTTCCAGGGAACACAATATTCAAACTGGAACCTGTTTTTTCTTTAACATTTATATGAGACCATAATACATTTAACCCTCTGAAACAGACTTATTGGGGAGAAAGTCAAAAATTGCTATCTGGGTTTTTTGGAGGGTTTTTTTCTAAACATATTCTGATTGCCTAGCTTTTAGGTTTAGTTAGGGTTGGGGTCTTCAACAAAGATGTCTTGGAGTTTTAAAGCAGGGGTGTCAAACAATAGACCCTGTGGGATAATTTCATATGTCAGTTATCAGTGGCCCATCGGTATTTGGGACAGCAAGTGCAGTGGTACAGGCCAGGTACACAGCGAGACTGGGAGCCCGATTTAAATGCAAGCGAGTTGGGAAAACGCAAAGAAAGGAGTGAAAACATAAACTGAGCAGCATCTGGCTGCATTTCAATGATATGGGAGTCTACAAAGCAGAGTGCAGAATTTATAATAACTAAACTAGGAGCTGGATAAAGTCATACCCGTTTTAATTTTCAGCAATTTTCGGTTGTGCAGGACAAAAGGTTTCAAACTTGTCCTTGTTTCCCCAGTGGTAGTAAATCTGTAAAAAAAAAAAGCTGCCTAGAAAAAGACTAAAGTTACAGTTCAGTACTGTATATTACATAAAAAAGACTATATATAAAGTGTCCTTGAAAAGCAGAGAAGCTGAAATGTTTGCTTGTAACACAGAGCCATGGATCAGTGTCTAAATGAGTCTCTCAGATCTGAATGTGCGCTTGAAGCCATTAAGAATAACTAGTTTTATGTGCTGCTCACCACAACAAACACAAGCATAAATTTTGAACTTTTTACTGCATTTTCACAAGTTTTACATCTGTTCCTATTGATAAAAACCTCCCTTATGGCCATTCATACTACACAAAGTAATTAAGCAATAAACAATTAATGTGTTGACCCCCAGTGCCCCCCATACCAGAGGCAAGAAGGAGAAGATCTGGTTTAATGGGATGTACTGTGAGATCTGTTATTTAAATGTAGACATGTGTGGTATCCACAGAAACGTCACAATCTCAGCTAAAAGCTCACAAAACCATTTCAACAACCACTGAACCAAACACAAAGCGCAAACATACACGAACATGCTGTTGGGTGCTGAAAGCCGACATCTCTCAGATTCCAAAACTCCCTGACCAAAAGTCACTGAACCAGCAGCAAAAGATGTTTGGAAAAAATTGTCATGAATTTTGTCTTACCTTCACTGTTTTGCTTCCACCGCGATAAAGTCACACTTCCTGCACAGATATCTCTCCCAGTGTGCTTCGAGACCAGTTTCCTATCAAAAATCTCTATTTTCTGCAAAATTCACTTTCTTATTACACACCATTCTACCATTGTGTAGTGTTGTCAGCCGCTGTCCAAGTGATAAACACGTGCTTTTTTTCTTTGATTCAGGAGGAGGCTGGTCTGCAGGCAGCTCCGGTCAGACAATCAGCAACCAAAAGGTAGCTTTTTATTTAATTAGAGTCAGAGTTAAATGAACCTTAAATCAGTCTCTATTCTAAAAAAAACAAAAAAAAAACCAATCTTAGATCTCAAAGTGCAAAACGGCTGTTTATATTGCGGATTTGAGAATACAAAATTAAAGATGTTGCTTTTGACTTTTGTTCTGTTTGATGAACAACATAAACATCTCTTTACTCTCTCAACATTTATCCACTTGCAGGGAGGAGAGACAGGACTCTTCCCCACAGCGACCCCTCTTCTACCGGGTTCTGCGAGCTGCTTTCCCCTTGCACCTGCTCTTCTTCATGCTCCTGGTTCTGGCCTGCCTGGTGCCTCTCTCTGAAGAGAACTACAGCTGTACACTGACCAACAACTTTGCCCGATCTTTCTACCCCATGCTGCACTACACCAACGGCCCCCCACCCACATGATCACTGCCACACTTTGTGTCCATGTTCTCCTTATAAAGGGATAGTAGAAAAAAATCAAAAACAGCCATATATTGGAGGTAAAAATCCCAAATAGACGCCATTAACAATGTGACGGGTTATGTACCTGCTCCCTCCCATACAAAAATGAAGCACAGTTCTTCATGTCTGAAGGAA
Organism: Pundamilia nyererei; assembly: GCF_000239375.1. Taxonomy (NCBI): domain Eukaryota; kingdom Metazoa; phylum Chordata; class Actinopteri; order Cichliformes; family Cichlidae; genus Pundamilia; species Pundamilia nyererei. Next base: position 2,223,190 of record NW_005187430.1, read on the forward strand.
TCATGTGTTCTTCACTCTAAACTTTATTGCTGTACTAAATTATTTATTTATTTATGCTCCTTAACAAGAAGCCATATTACTGCTGTGTTTAAGTTGTGATTTTTAGATTGTAGATTTGCCAGCTGATTTCCCCGCTGAAACAATTTCACACTTTTCAGATTCAGACGGTGCAAAAGGAAAAAAGGCTCCACGATTTATTTTGATATCTTCTATTTTGTATAGTGCGGTATGAGGGATTCAAGGGCGGTTATTACCAAAGCAACTGAAGAAATGTGAGGAGTACACCAGCCATTTTCTACCACTGCAGCTATTTGTACCGATTTTGCTTGTTTAGGGGGTTTCTTTAGGTTCGGGGGCACTTGTTAAAAGCACATTTTGTACAGAAAGGAAAAGACACGTGCTCTTTTTCTTATTTGGGTTTTGAAATATTTAAAATAGGAATTGTAAGAGTTTTTTTCTTGTAAATAATGGCAGTGACTCCTTAGCAGACATGCCTTTGTGTATCCAACAGAACAACCATTCTTTTAACTCATAATGTTCTTTTAATGTTATAAATGAATCTTGTATATAATGGAAAACTACTGAGAAAAAAAGGGTAAATTGTTGCTTTCAACTGTGCTATTTAGCTGGGTTGTAATTTAAAAACTCTTAAGTTGATATATTGAAAATTTGATAAACAAACTTTTAAGAGTCAGTGTGATGAATATTTTCCTATGATATACGTGTGATATTTTAGCCGATCACTCAACCTAAGAGTCACCTTGATCCAGCTGTGGTTGCTGTTTCCAAAGTTGCACATTAGCCGGCTAGCAGCTAACTTTGTTCACCTGCTGTTTGGCACTTTTTGCCTAAAAGAACGAGCTGTAGGTTCACAGGTAGTTGGTGGGCTAGCCAGCAATGCATATATACTTAATTCATCCTCTCAGGTGTCCCGTAGCTCAGACAGATAATTAAAATTGTTATACTAAACAATATAAATGAATATAAAAATCTAACAGTTGTAGGAACAAATTCTCTTCCAAAGGTAACTGCCATTTTTACTTCTAAAATATTAGGGAGCGGGTAAATATTATTGTCAAATTTGCTCATGACAGTTTCCTCACAAAGTCGATGTGCAGCTTTACAACAACAACAACCCCCAAAGGCTAAAAACACAATTCATCTACAGACCTGGTAGTTGACTGTGGTTTTGGCCCTATATGTGACTTTTTGTTTTATGTAACCTCACCCATGTATTATGAAAGGGAATTTTATATTTATTTTGAGCTGTATTTATCATAAATTGTACAGCTTTTTTTTTTTGAGGTTTTAAACTTGAGCAGGGCTATCCAACTCGACCAATGACACGAAAGTCTGCAACGATCACCCGTTATTACGTACACATGAGATTTTTCTGAATTGTTTTTTGTTCCAGTGCAGATGAACAGCGCGTCTCAAGAGCCACACGGCACAATTTGAGTTGAACTTGAATGTAAGAAATCGTTTGAGAGGTGAATGTAGCTGTGTCCATGCACAATCAAAGATCATTAAATGTGTGTAATTTACTGTTAAAGTTACTGATAAATGTTATAAAGAAGATTCTATGAGCAATTCAAAACTGTAGATAATTTCAGCCTCGGCACAAAAGCCTCACAGAACAGAAACAACAAAAGGTGTGTAAAGTTTGATTTATTTTGTGATCTCTTATTTATGGGATGTACTGTTTGTAATTTTGAACTGACAATAAACCATGTTTGCCACGATGTGCTGCTGCTGCTGGTTGTGAGTTCACAGAAAAGACAGGTGAAAAGAATACACAAGATCTGACATGAGTGTGTGCGGCGTGCACAGACTGCCAACAGAAACAGCTTCAGCATCAGATTTGGGTGTGTGTTCATGTGCGCACAATCCACAAACATCAGGAAATAAAGCAGAGTAAACATATATTGGTCTATTAACAGTGGTTAAATAATCTGGCACTAAGGTTAAATTTACACTGGCACACAAGTGGCACATTTTATGACTTGGGAATGAGTACATGGTGCATTTATTTCCTTTTAGTTTGCTTTGTGTGACGGAAAATAAGCTGTTTGCAGTTTTGATGTTCCAAGTAACAGGCTGTTTTCTCAAGTCTTATGTAGTTAATGAGATCATAAAGCAAAGAAGACACACAAATGAGCCCTTAAGGGTTTATATGTACAAGAAGCTGAATAGTTTTAAAGGAAAATATCAACAGCCAACAGTTTCTCAACCTTGAAAACAGAGCGATTCTGGACTGATGCCAAAGCTCAATTTGTCTACATGAGAAGTTACAGCTAAGAACATGGATAAATCTGCAACGTGCAACAAACACATTTCTCTTTTTTTTGGTGTCTTAAGCTTTATTTATACAGTGCCAAATGACAACAACCGTTCCCTGAAGGTGCTTTATACTACTGTAAAGACCCTAAAACCTACAACAATACAAAGACTCCCTATGGGCAAGCAGTTGGCAACAGTGGGAAGGAAAAGCTCCCAGGTTCTGACAGGAGGAGCCAACACCCATGTACCATACACATCTACATTATTTTTAATGACCAGCAGGGGGCAATCTGCCTGGCTACACAACGATTTTACATCTGTCAAGAACTGCTTACTCTGTGACTTAAATAAACACTATGGGCTCAGGCAGTAGTTTAAAATTAATAATGAAAAAGGTAGTAAATTTTCACAATTCTGGGCATTTTTAAAAAGGAGGATTATCTAAGATATTTATGTCATTTTCACAGTTAAAAACAAGTTAGACTTTTCTTATCTCCAAATTTCTTTGTTACGGACAACAATGAAAACTCTTCACTCAAGGCTTCATCATGGGGCTCACCAACCATCGGGTGATGTCACAGTGACCAGTGTTACCATTAGCATATTAGTAAAGCCAAGATCAGTAGCTTCAAGTGTGATAAACTTCAAGTGCTGAAATCAAGTATAAAAAACTAAGTTTCTGTTGTTGTAAAGTAATTTAATTTTGTGCATTTTAGCTTGTACAAACATATGGCTTAGGTATGGCTTGTTTAAGGCAGTCAGGCTGTTCCGATTCTAAATCTAACAGTCTGAGAAAAAGTTGCTAAAGCTCATTATATCAGATTAGATGTATTACTATGACTAAATTGTGAAATTTTCCTTTTTTCAAATTTTGCTGGTAGCCTTTGCAGAAGGGGTCTGTGCCACTGTTTACTGTATAAATTCAGCATTAGTTTAACCAGAGAAACAGAGAACAAGTTTAACAGTCGTTTTTGGTAAAAGGCCACATACTGTTGATCGAATCCACAAACAGATAAGTACAAAGACTGTAGAAAATTCCTGCGTAAACAGGCACAGATTAAAACACCAAAGTGCACAGTAATAAAAGCAGAAAAAACACAATAGGGTGACAGAGAACAGCGTCCTTTTACGTCCTTGTACGACTAACAAATCTTACAGAAATGAACGTTGACTTGTTGGCCAAGTGCACCCTTATGAGTAAGTGGAGACGGTTTGTAGATGGCTTGTTCTGGATGTTACATCAAGGTGATAAAAAGAGATACAAATACTGTTTATCAAAAAAAACGCACACAGGCTGCCGGGCAGCCAGCCAGTGATGTCCTTATGAACAGCGATGGTAGTGCACATTCACAAGAAATATTTACGCACACAAAATATACATTCGATCAAAAAATTTTTTAAAGACTACAAAAATCTTGACAAGAGAAACTTTACCTCACAACAGCGCTTTCTGTTTTGTTTTTTTATGTTTTTTTTTTCCAATCTTTGGGTGATGAATATCCACTAAGGTTTAGCCTCAGTCAGTTCTGTCACTCTCAAGCTGTTTCCGTGACAACTCTATCAGGGATGACGTAGGTTGTTGGCTCCACCGATGGACCTGGACCTGCATCCCTATTATCCAGTGACAGGTGCTCTGCAGAAATGTAACTGTGAGGGAAATTATTACAGTTATTTTCCAGAGGAAGGGAATGATTTGCTATTCTTAAGCACTCTGGACATGGAATAAAGTCAAAGTTCATTTTGGGAAGTTTGAGTACTGTGCACAAGTCTTGAGATACCCCTCGTTTTTTTAGACTTTTGCTACAAAAAAATGGAAATAGAAATAGACACATGGAAAGTATAAGTTCAGTTCTAACAAGCTTGAAAATCAATAGTTGTTATGAGCAACTTTATTCCTCATTTGAGAATCACCTTTTTGTTTTAAAAATGCTATTTTATTCCTATCACACTGTTTTATCTTTGGCATTTTTTACAGTTTCAACTGCTCTTTGGATATAAATACACTATATTCCCAATAGTATTCACTCACCACTCAAAATCACTGAATTTAGGTGTTCCAATTACTTCCATGGCCACAGATGTATAAAACCATGCTTAGGGGCATGCAGACTGTTTCTGCAAACATTTGTGAAAGAATGGGTCGTTCTCGGGAGCGCAGTGAATTCCAATGGTGAAATTTCCTCCCAACTAAATAATCCACAATCAACTGTTAGTGGTGTAATAATAATAATAAAAAAAAGGAAGCTATTGGGAATGACAGCAACTCAGCCATTTGTGGTAGGCAGCCATGCAAAATCGAATGATCTGATATCCTCGTGTTGGTGTTGTTCCCAGACCATCATGAAAATGTTGTTCCAGGTTCAACATTGCAAGTGACCAATCACATTGTTGTGACGTTATTCCTTTGCGCGCCAAGCCATTCGTGCATTTATGAAATTCCAATGTTGCAAGGACAATATCAATTCTGCTTACTGTTTATTATAGGGTTACGGTTAGGGATAGGGTCAGGGTCCGTTGATCGGCGGACAGAGGCGGTTTCACGCAGCTTAAGTACACTTTTTTGTTTTACGCCGGTTTTTCCCGAAGTCGCAAAAGTATGACGTCACAACATTCTGATTGGTCACTTGCAATGCTGATCCTGGAACAACATTTAGTATGATGATCTGGGAACAACACCAACACGAGGATATCAGATCAACCATGCAAAATCATAGAGGTCACTGCAGAGGTCACCAACTTTCTGTGGAGTTGATCACTACAGACCTCAAAACTTCTCGTGACCATGATATTAGCTCAAAAACAGAGAGCTTCATGGAACGAGTTTCCATCCGTCAAGCAGCTGCATCCCAGCCTGACATCACGCCAGGGTGGCTGTTGCTCAGGAGGCAGAGCGGGTCATCTAATGTTGGTTCCCTCTAGACTACATGCTAAGTATCCTTGGGCAAGATATTAACCCTAAGCTGCTCTCCGATGCGTCCATCAGATTGTGAAAGTTAGTTAATAAGCACTTAAAATCATAGAAGAAAGTGCTTGTGTGAATGGGTGAATGTGGCATGTTGTATTAAGCGCTCTGAGTACTCCGGGAGAGTAGAAAAGCGCTATATAAGAATCAGTCCATTACCATTTACACCATGAAGCACAATGCAAAGTTTTAGATGCAAGGGTGTGAAGCACAGCAACACTGGACTCTAAAGCAGTGGCCACATGTTCTCTGGCAATCCAATGGCCGAGTTTGGTGTGGGGTTGCTTTTCAGTCTTTAGTTCCAGTGAAAGAAACCTTTAATGCGTCAGCAGACCAAAACATTCTGGACAATTTCTTAGTCCCAACTTTGTGGGAACAGTTTGGGGATGGCCCCTACACACCAGTGCACAAAGCATAAAGAAATGTATGAGCGAGTTTGGTGTGGAAGAGCTTGACTGGCCTGCACAGTCCGGACCTCAGCGTGATATAACACCTTTTATAGTTGGGCTGGCATTATATTAAAGCCTAAGGATTAAGAAGAGGATGTCACTCAAGTTCATATGTGTTTTAAAACAACAATCCAAAGGTGAGTACATTGCAATGGATGACATCCTGTGCAATAGTGTTTATGTGCAATAACGTTTTATTTTATTATGCTGGATGACTGTGTTCAGGTTCCAAGGCAGACAAGCAAATGCTTTGGGCAAAGTAGTGGATCAGAAGGACAGCTTTTAATGCTCAGATTCATAGGTTCATAGTGCTAAGTGGCTTAACCCGAGAAAACTAAAGCTGGGTGACTTTAATTCAATTCAATTCAATTCAATTTTATTTATATAGCGCCAAATCACAACATAAGTCGCCTCAAGGCGCTTCATAGATACAGAGAAAAAAAAACCAACAATCATATGACCCCCTATGAGCAAGCACTTTGGCAACAGTGGGAAGGAAAAACTCCCTTTTAACAGGAAGAA
>NW_005187430.1:2257311-2274380 GCF_000239375.1 Pundamilia nyererei
TTTCACAATAATGAGCTTTTTTTCAAAATGTGTTCAATTATTTCACAATATCATTCTCACATTACATATCTGTGTCTTATTTATTCACCTAGTAATTTATTTCATCATGACTTATTTATTTATTTAATTTTGAACACTTTGGAGTTCCATAGATGTATCTCTGCTGACAGCACAGCATTACAAACTTGTCTTGTCTGGTTTTACAAACTATTCAAGTCTAATGTAAACGAATAGTACATAATTATTCTGTTCTTACAAATCACAAACCTATTTAGAGTCTTTGAAATTAATGTCCATCAGCATAAGTTAGTGAGTGGTATATATCAGAGAGCAAGTGGACATTTAGTCATCAGAGCTGATGTGTTAGAGGGTTAGGGTTAGCAGGAAAAATGTGCAAGTCTGAGGATTTCAGAAAATTTGACAAGGTTGACTCGGTTGGAGCATCTCTAATACTGCAGTTCTTGTGGGATATTCCCAGTCTGCAGTGGTCAGTATCTATCAAAAGTGGTCCAAGGAAGGAACATTAGTGAACCAGCCAGGAATAATTGCAGACCAGTCAGAGCGCCCATGCTGATCCCTGTCGACACCCAAAAGCACCAACAGTGGGAATGTGAGCATCAGAAGTGGACCATGGACCGTGGGTGCACTGAGAAGAAGGCAAGTCTGAGTGGCAGTTTGATGCTTTTGGGCAATGTGGGAAACCTTGGGTTTTGCCATCCATTCAATTCAATTCAATTCAATTTTATTTATATAGCGCCAGATCACAACAAAAGTCGCCTCAAGGCGCTTCATAGATACAGACAAAATCCCAACAATCATATGACCCCCTATCGCAAGCACTTTGGCGACAGTGGGAAGGAAAAACTCCCTTTTAACAGGAAGAAACCTCCGGCAAAACCAGGCTCAGGGAGGGGCAGCCATCTGCTGCGACCGGTTGGGGTGAGAGAAGGAAGACAGGATAAAAGACATGCTGTGGAAGAGAGACAGAGGTTAATAACAGATATGATTCAATGGAGAGACACGCTGGAGAGATTATATCTCTCGGCTGGCCTGGGAACGCCTTGGTATTCCCCCGGACAAGCTGGAGGAGGTGGCTGGGGAGAGGGAGGTCTGGGCCTCTTTGCTTAGGCTGCTGCCCCCGCGACCCGACCCCGGACAAAGCGGATGACGATGGATGGATGGATGGATGATTCAATGCAGAGAGGTCTATTAACCCTTTAGAGCCGGTCAGAGCGGGCACGCTCTGTTTTACGTAACTATTTTTAAATCCTGGTAGCTCTGCAACCACATAAGCTAGCGCAATAATTTTTTTTGCATATGAAACCGGAGTTGTACTTACATCTTATGCCATCAGCTTGTCCTAGGTCACGGTTTCCTTCCACATAAAGCTTTGCAAAAACTGCATAAAAAGCGCTTGCAGCAACAAAAACATAATATTCCAGAAACATGCTTTGCCGATCCGATCAGCTGTTCATAACACTTCCTACGTTGGAATAGACGTCAGCGCGAACTTTTGCATGTCCGCCATTACCTGCCCGAAACCGGAAGTGACGTCATTTTCACGGAAATGTAGTCTTTTTTACCATCAGGGCCTCAGGGCCTATACTGGTCTTTTTAAAAGTTATGTTTGACTTTATGACTTTCTGTGTCGTTTCTGGGATGCTTAGGACTCATATTGCATTGCTGGAAATAGTTTATTTTGATGCATATGCTGCTTTTTTGCAAATTTGCAGTATAATATTTATTTTCGTTTTTCCTGCAGTGTATAAAAATTGGTGTATTTCAAAAATAAAACTATGAAGACACTCAAAATAAAATTCCTGTGGTAGGAAACTATTTTGTGCAACTTTTTTGTATTTACAGTTTTGAGGGATAAGGCTCTTAAATTTCTCCAACTAGAAATATATGTTAAAAAAGCAAAAACGATTTTCATTTTTTTTGTAGTTTATTGCACTTTTTTGCAATTTATGTAATTACTATGCACTTAATGAATACATATTATTAAAATCTGGGCTATAATTGTTGTATTGATGGTATAGCAACTTGAAATGCTGCCGGGGGATTTCTAGCATCTTGGTGTCAGATACCACAGGACACCTTCAGTGGTCTAGTGTTTTGGCAGCAAAAAGGGGACCAACACAATATTAAGCAGGTGGTCATAATGTTATGCCTGGCTGGTCAAATATTTGTTCTGTCTCTAAATCCATGGCTGTGATGAATATTTACATAAAGTTTGTGTAGAAAATGAGATGTTACAGGTAAACACAAAACATCAATGCAACAAATGCAGGATTTTGCAGAAGCTTTCAGTCTACTGTTAAAGTTATTATCACCGAACATGAGGAGGAAGTTCCAGTGTGCACAATGCATGCAGACATTTCTTCATTTTAGCCGTGTATTCTCTGTAAATGATCCTCTATTTTATTAGCACACGCCTACTTGTGGTTTAATGTAGCTGAGATATTAATGCCAGTCATCTTTATTAAATTCTGCATATAGCACTTCTGGGGGATAAACTGAACCTGGTATGTCTGAGATGTAAAAACAAAAATAAACCAATATAAAACAGACCTTATTTTGTTATTATTAAATTTAAGAGACTTGCTTCACAAACATTGTGAAGTGTCTGTGGTGAACACTTGATTGGAAAAGTTAGTAAGTCTTTTTACTTAATTTCATGCAAAAATATGTGTTTGTGCACATGCTTGCTGAGCATTACTGTGAGCATGTGAGGAAATCAGACATAATACTCCCTCCGTTCTGTGTGTACCTGACGTGCCGGATGTGGGAGAGCAGCATGGTGAGATGGCCAAGGCGCAGAGTCTGCTGCTGGGTGGATAGGCCCAGTTTGGAGATGGCCCAGACCAGCGCATCGATCACAGAATCCAGGAGATGCAGCAGTTTGTTTCTGCTTTCCAGCTCTTCTGGAGTCTGCGGGGAGCTCGTGCACAGACCTGTGAAAAACAGCACAGCTACGTGTCATTACTGAGACCACTGATCCTTTTTTAAAGACGTGCCCTTTAGTTACACACGACCATAAAAGTTTAGATGCTGTTTGAGACGTAAATAGAAGCAGAATTCAATAACATACACATCATTTATACTCTATATACTTATAGAGAAAACATATGAATAGGTTAAAACTGAGAAATCAGATGTGGCACGTTTGAATTTGACAACAGCAATATATTTAAAATTGCTGGGACAGCAACATATTTTTGTCATTGCATTACAACAACACTGCAAAAGTGTGCAACTCATCATATTTCCCATTTCATAATGCAACAAATGTTTTAACTGGGTCACTGGTCTGGATTGCAAGCTGTCCAGTACTGAATATCTTAGCTTTCTTGAGTGAGTACATGTACTGTCACAATTATACCTAGGATAATGTTCATTCAGCATTCAGCACTAACCCGTTTGTAAAAACTGATCTGTACCGTCTGAATCCTATTGATACTATATATATTATCCTCACCTCTTTGCATATAATCATTATTACTGAGCTCTGGCTCTCATCCATAGTGTGTCTTTGCACTGTTTCCCTGCTTCACGCCCAATTTGTGGTGGCAGATGGCCACCCCAAGCCTGAGCCCCCTAAGCCTGGTTCTGCTGGAAGTTTCTTCCTGCTAAAAGAGAGTTTTTCCTTCCCACTGTCACCAAGTGCTCACTCGTAGGGGGCCATGTGATTGTTGGGGATTTCTCTGCAGTAAAGTAGGATCTTTACCTTACAATATAAAGAACCTTGAGGTGACTGTTGATGTTGTGATTTGGACATTTGATCTTGTTAGTTATTTATCTACACTGTCTTTCACATGCTGGTGAACCCTCAACTCATCTTTACTCCAGGACTAGTACTCAGCCTGTGCGATCATTTCTTTGCAATCAGCCATTTAACATGTTCTTTTTAAGCATACCTTCTGTTGCCTTGCCCATCATTATGTGTACCAGAATTAATGCACTTAAAAAACATCACATCTTACTTAATAATCTATACATATCATTTCCCTGATTATATTCAAGCATATATGCACACACACACCTGAACCATGGAATCTGTGAGTGTATAAACTTCTTGACTTGCAGGGAAATAATAATAAAGCTTAAATTAGATCCAGCCATCGCAACTGAAAACATGGTTTCGACAACAGTGATAGACTGACACTGACAAAACATTCCAAGATTAATAATAGCCTGGTAATAATCCACTCATTATCTCATCTTTGAATAAAACACGTAACCTGGTGTTCTTTGGTATAAATTGTTGCATGACATTCTACATCCTGATTCAGGACTCTGTAACCAATTTAACCTAAGCTGTGACATTTATGAGTTCGTACAGTTTCTTCAGTCAGGCCATCTGGCTCATCAAAGAGCCCGAATGACATCATGACGGACTCTCTTGATGAAAAACTAGAGGATGGAAGAGAGAAGGAGCTGTAGATCAACTAGTGTCCGCCCACCACCAGGACAGAGGATGGATGGAGCAGCTCAGTTACAACTTTCCATCTGTCAAGATTCATTAATCTTCTCGACTCCTTCTTTTCCTTGACTTTTCAGACTTGCTTTCGCTTCTTGCACAATTTGCCCTTTTTTTTTTACTCCAGCTGCAGTGGAGCAGAGTTAAAAGAGAGAACATAGTCTGGCAGAGGATCTTATGTGTGCGTGAGGGAGGAAACTTTGTTAAACATGTAGAGAGGTCGGTCACCTGGATGGAACCTGCCTGCAGCGTCTGTTGGAGGTGGTTTGTAGAGGACACTGTGACCACTGGAAAAACATTAAAGGTGAAAAAACGAAAGCCGCCCTGCAATAAGGTCCAAATTCACAGGTCACTTCATTATCAAACCTTCTTCAAATAACAACTTCTGTGGGACGGTCACCGTCATGTTGATTTTAAAAGCCACATCAATGACTGGTGTAGTGTAACTCTGCTCTACAACGCTTTAAGGGGGTTATTTATTGTACGAGACGTTGGGAAATTTCTATGAACCTTAAACAAATGAAATGCTAGGAAACTTCAGAGGACTGTGAGTGTACTCTTCTCCCATGACCAAAATAAATAAATAAACAAACCAATAAATTATTTCGTAATCTAGAAATCTGGACACTGAACTGTACGTGTTGTTCCTGGCTTGGGAATGCCTCAGGATTGCCCTGGATAAGCTGGAGGAAGGGGCTAGGAAGAGGGAAGTCTGGGCCTCTCTGCTCAGGCTCCTGCTCCTACAACCCAGCCACAGATAATCAGAAGAAAAAGGATGGATGAATGGAAAATTAGAAGCACAAGACTGCATCATCAAGACTGGAAATCAGCCATTTCAAGGAGTAGTGCAGAAACGAAAATCATAGCTGGAAAATAACTATGATTTATGTTTCTTTAATAATAACTGGGTCTGATGGGTACTAGAGAGTATTGCTTTGACAGTCAAACGTTTGGGTGTAAGTTAAGAAGCACACTTTAAACAGATACTGACATGTGTAGTCTTTAGTTTGGTACTTTTATACTCACTAAAAAACCTTTACTTGAGTACCCCAAAAGTGTGTGTGTGTGCACATGTGTGAGGGATTATGTCAGAACTAAAAAGAACAAAAAACCAAAAACACCACAAATAGCGCACTGATTGGATGAGGTGGAACAGCGTATTTGCTTATTGAAACCTCATTCCAAAATTCTTCCCCATCCTGTGGTTTTATGTGCGTCAGTAACACTCACTGGAGTTGAGGAGGATCATGGCCTTCAGGCAGACGTACTCCTCTCTCTGCAGCTTCAGCTCACGGAACCGAGAGGTGGCTGCCAGCAGCATGTCGAAAATCTCCATGATGCCCTCCACACACTGTCCCTCCTCCCTAAACAGACAGAAAGAAAAGAAGTGAAGAAAAACAAGATGGAGTGGAGTGAACAAAAAGATAAGAAAGGGGAAAGAGGCAGCAACGAGAACCAAGATAAACTGAACGTGCTGAAAGAAATTTCTATTACTTTGTGCGTCCCATTTATATCAACTCTTGTAGGCTAAAAAAGTTTATTATGGTGCCTGAAAACCATAATAATATGATGGAAAATTTAAAAAAAAAAATCTATTTCAGCTGCAATTTTGATGAACCAGAGGATTGCAGTGTCAGCACACAAGTGCTAGTGGTACATTTTAAGACATTTTAGCCTGGTGGCAGTTGTGCCCTGCAACCTGCTTTGCAACCCACTTCTTCCATTCCCTGCTATATATGACTTACTCAGTGTCATAAATCAGAAAGGGCTTAGAGGTTCCAGAACAGAGCTTTACCTTTTGACATAATAAAACAAACTATAGTCATGAATGGGAAAATTGGGTATTAAAACCTCATCAGCTAACAACTTCCTATTGGTAATCCACATATTAGCAACCATCCATGAAGAAATTCAAGCCAAATACTGATGAATGTGTAAGAGAGAGCAGAAAGAGGTCAGAAAAGCAGAAAGAAAGACTTGATAAGACAAAATAAATTAGAAAATGATTCAATGGGCCGGTGGATGGATTTGCATCCAGGATGTTATCCTCATCTTTCCAAGGAGAAAGGCTGACAGGAACCTTACAGAGAAAAATAAGGCCGTGTTATGAAAACACATCAAGGCTAGCCTAAGCCTATAGTGATAGTTTCCGTGGCAGTGAAGAAAGAAAGGTCAAACACTGAACTCAACCCACCATTTCCCTCGTATAAATTTGCTCCTACCCTCAGCTCCTTCTGCATTTGCCTTTTTCACAAAAAATGTAGCATTTAGCTGTCTGACTACATACTGCTTCAAAGTCCTTAACAAAAATAAGGGAATTACATACACAAGAAAGTGGGACAAAGGGGAAAACTCAGGGTAAACAGCAATTGGTAAAGTCCTGTGAGACTAAACAAGAGATGAAACATTTTATAGCATCTACAGCATGCAGTCTGAAATATGATGGCCTCCATATGATGGAGTCTAAAATGTACAAGTTATCAGAACTTAGTGGCTCTGCTGCATTATCAAATTTAAAAAACTAAAGTCTGAAGTCTATTTTTGTCTTTTGAGAATTTTTGCCCTTTAGCAAAAAATATGACGAACTTTCCCTAACCCATCCCAGTTTATAATCTAACAAGTTCTGAATGTTGCACAAGGTCAGTGTCCACAGCAGAAATATATGTGCCAGTTTGTTTGACATCTGCATCAAGGAGAAATTCTTCAGAAATGCAATTATTTGTATCCTGTAGGCACCATGATTGTGGTCAACCCGCTCACTGGATTTTGGTGCATGTACTTTGTGTGAAAGTGAAAATCTGTGAAGGGAGAGAAGCAGCTAGGTCCCAGCACACCAGTGACATGAGTGGATCAGACACAGCGTGGGAGGTATAGCTGGGTCGGTGGTGGGTTGCAAAGTGGCATGCAGTTCACAGCAACAGTAGGTATTGTTGAGAAACTTAAAGAGCCTCATATAAGATTTGCCATGCTGAGAACACTGTTGAAAACCTTTCTCCAAGTTTAGCCATTAGGATATCCCTGCTGCCCAATTACAGTGTGTTTACTACGAATACAAAGGCTATTCAGCATTGGCAGATACAAACAACAGTTCTCTGGACAAATTCGAAGGTCGGTGTGGAAGGGAACAGCAGGAGATAAAAGACTGCGTTGGCAGTCCAGAGAAATCTCAGATGAATCTGGAACAAATGTTCGTGATGTGTATGTGTGTTGTGGATGACCTGTTTTATCGTGTGATGTCAATTTGTCATCATTGTGAAAAAACCTGGGGAGCTCAAACCAGCAATAATGTTGTGGCAGTTGCAGATATTTCTTATTCAGACATATTTTACCTTTTTACATTATTTTATGTGGGTGAGACAACAAAAGCACTTAAGAACATCTCAAAAAGATCTAAACTGAGAGTATTATGACATATATCAGGAAGAAACACAGAAACAGAAGCTGTGTGGGTATTTGAGCAAACACTCTCTGTAAGCTAAAGTCTCTGTGGAATAGCAGAAACAAGTATTTGTCGCTCTGTAAACCTGCTAAACGTTAGCTGATGACCAACTTCATAAAAGATTTTCAGTGCAATGGGATCACATTAGTTTTAATGCAATAAGTGCTAATCCCTCTCACCTGCTGAGTTTGACATCTGGAGAGAAGATTAGTTTTCCAGGATGATCCACCGACCTCCACATCAAGCCCAGCATGAGGATCTCCAACCAGCAGCACTTCAGCAGGTGGATTTGGTCTGTTAGACTCAACTCTACAAAGCCTGAGGAGAGGAGAAAAAAAAGGCCTCTTTACACTTGGAAACCACCCACATTCTGCCTTCATGGAATTATGAGCACAAAACCCTAATCTATCCCAAATTGCACAATTGGAATCAGCACTTATTCACACATTCTTTTAGTTGTACGCCCAGATCCACCAGTCAAGTTGGAGCTTGATTACATGTCTGTGCAGACTAATAATAGTATGCATTACTGCAGTATGGGGTCACTTTGAGATGTATTTGTGTTTGAAAGAAAAGCAGCTTTGTTTTTATGTGAAATAACATTAAACTGATCATAAATGTTCTATATAACAATGATTCATCGGGGGAATCATTTCTTCATCACTCCTGTGTTTCATTGGCTCACTGCCTTATCCAGTGCAACATGATGTTCAACAAGACAGGAAATATGGTGAAAGAGCAGTAAAGGGTTCAGGCCAGCCTGGAATTAGACCAGAAACACTCACTGCTTGGAAGATTTTGTGGCCATCTGGTAATGTGTCTTAGCCAGCCAATCTATCAGGGCTCCCTGACCGTTGATATAGACACTGTTGCAAGGAACTTCTTTCTGTTGTATGACTACATAGAGCTCTACCCAGAAACAGAGAGAAATGTACAGGGGTGGTGCAGGACATCTGTAACTTTGTAACAGACTGTTGCACAACCGGTGCCTCAGTGCCAAACATGTCAACAGACAGAGCTACTTTGATGGGGATTCTTTGATTGAATCTGGCCTCAAAAGTGGGTCAGCTAACACAGGTGACACCAGAGAGTCACATGACACTGACAGCCTTCCTGTTTTATTTATGTCTGAATGATTACAGCTCACATGTCACCACCATTCATAACTGGGGCGATCGTGGCTCAAGAGTTGGGAGTTCGTCTTGTAATCGGAAGGTTGCCGGTTCGAGCCCCGACTCGGACAGTCTCGGTCGTTGTGTCCTTGGGCAAGACACTTCACCCGTTGCCTACTGGTGGTGGTCAGAGGGCCCGGTGGCGCCAGTGTCCGGCAGCCTCGCCTCTGTCAGTGCGCCCCAGGGTGGCTGTGGCTACAATGTAGCTTGCCATCACCAGTGTGTGAATGGGTGGATGACTGGATATGTAAAGTGCTTTGGGGTCCTTAGGGACTAGTAAAGCGCTATATAAATACAGGCCATTTACCATTTTAAACTTGATTTAATCCTTTAGTGCAAAAGAAAAACAGGATCAATCATGAAAAGCAACTTTATGGAAGGAACCAACACTGATACTAACATCACATCAGGCTGCTACATTTATTTGCACTCATCTGGCTTTTTTTTTTTCACTATTTGCTTTTAAAAAATATTTGGACCTCTAACTTCTTTTCAGTAATTCAATTTTAAAAAGGTTTATTATGAGAAAATGAAATATGGCATTTACCAGTATTTGGATTCTTGCTAGAAGTCCCTTTGAGGCCTCTTGGGTAAGTTTCTACAACTAGATTTGCCCATTGATTGTTCCTTTGGATCACTGACTGGATATGAAGTGCATAGTATTGTCTTCAGGTGTGTCTGTAGCTATTCTGTGTGGATTACGTGGTTGCTTTAACTAAGCTACTGAAGAACAGTAAGACTTTTTACTCGAGGCTAGCTTGGCTGCGTGTACGTTGGCTTACTGTCATATGGATCTCCTTTTATTTAAGGCGCTTCTGTCCAGGTAACTGCTTTCTACTTAATGCTCTGAGAAGTCTTGCTGTACCTGCTATTGTGAAGCAGCCTCGCTACTATCATGTTTCACTGCAGGGATGGTATTAGCAGATGATGAGGAGTGCCTGGTGTTTAACAGGCAGTGCTTAGAGCAGGGATGGCAAACATAAGACCTGGGGGCTGGAATTGCACCGGCAAAGACTCCAATCTGGCCCACTTGACAGCTTTAGAAAATGTGAATGAGTGGATAGATTTAGAACTTTGAACTGTATTTTCATAAACGTTAGAGCTTTTTCTATTGATAAATACCCCACTGCCCACTGCCCACTGCCACTGCCACTGGACTGAAGTATCTTCATGTCATAATATATTGTTTAGTTTTTATAAAGCTCAAGAAAACTTTCCTGTGCCTTTTACCATGCTTTAGAATAAAGGCCTGATTGACAGAGAGATGGTTTCCTACAAAGAGAAGCTGCTCTTCTAAAGCCATGCTCAAGTCTTATCTTCCTGACCCCTTTCTGCTTGGTTACTTCAGTGACAAATTGTGGCAAACGTCTGGCTTTAAATTTCATTCCATCTTAAATCAACCTGGACCTTCTCCTCAAACATCTCTGATTTGCATAAAAACTTTTGTGGTCTAAAGTTTGGACACATGGAATGATTTCTGTGAAATGTTTTGTTTTTGTCATGGTCTGCGGCCTGGTGCCTGAGGAGTGGATGGGATGCCCACGCCTACGGGTGTGGCTGTCATCTCCACACCTGCATCCCATTCCAGGCGATCGTCAGGAGGACTATTTAACCCCGCACGGCCGGCTGCTCCACGCCGGTCCGTTAGTCACCATTCAGCGGTAACTTGGCCCTCACGTGAAGGTGGATGTGGAATCTCTGGTTTCTTTTGAACTATGTTTATTCTTCTACTATTATTGTTCGCCGTGTTTGAGCGTACACCTGCCTGTCCTGCACGCCTGGAGTTCAGATTAGCCACCGGTCATCATCTCCTCCGCCTTCCTGGAGCCCTCTTCCGCGGTCCCTCACCCCTCCCTCCAGTTCCCACGGCCCAGCCCTGATTGTAAGATAAATAGCTCTACCCCGTTGTATGCTGTTATCTCCCTGCTCCGCAGTAACTCTCTTCCCTTCTCTGTTGCAGCCTCCCACGGTCCCGATCATTGCGTTCCCAAGTTGTTATCTCCCGGTCCTTTGGTTCTAATATTAACACTGCGTGTTTTCCTTTGATCATTCCGGGACACTCTTTGAGAAATAAAAGTTATTCTGCGTGCATCCCGGCGTATTGTGCTTGCTTCTAGGTCCAGCTTGCGTGCTAGAACTACGGTTCTTGACAGTTTTACATATCGAACATTTTTCAGGATGTATAATTTTTGATATACGGTCCATGTATCTGCCAATGAATGTAGATCCACTTTCACCATTTTTTTTAAACTTTCAAATTTGAGGAAATGTTTAAACATGAACATTTCAAAAACTCATTAAGATAAAAGGCTGGTATTTTCAGTGGCGTTTCTTACCATCAAAATGAATCATGACCTGTAATTTGGATTACAGCTGTCTTATTATTGGCTAGTTAAAATGTGAAAAAACATCATGCAGTCCTACAAATTCTGTCACGATCCTGGGTCTTAGGACCCAGTGTTTTGAGTTTTAGTTCATTTTGATGTTTATAGTATGTTAAGCTCTTTAGGTCTCCTATGTTCATTTGCTTATTAGTTCCCCCTTGTGTTTCCAACCCATGTTAAGTCTCCCCTGCTCTTCATGTGTTTCATGTCTGTGTCTTACATTGTCAAGTTCTGGTTATCATGTCTGCGTCTCATTATGTTTCCTATTTTATTTGGAAGAGATCCTGTGCTTTTATATCATGGTTTATGTTTTGAGTCCTTTGATGTACTGTTTCTTGTTTCCCTGGATCTCAGTTATGGTTACCTTAGGTTTAGCTCTTTGGCTTTGTTATATGGCTTCCCTGTGTTCCATGTTATGTCCACTGTCATGTTTTGTACCACGTTTCAGGTTCCTATGTTCTGTCTCCCCAGTTGCTGTTAAGTTTGCGTGTTTTAGAATTCAGTCAGTGTGTTTCCTGTTTTACTTTGAAGGTCCATGCCTCATGTGAGTGTTTCTAGTTTTGCGTCTCTGTCTCGTCCAGCCTGATTACTCCCAGCTGTGCTCCCCTTCTGTGTCTCATTCCCTCGTTATCCCTCTGTGTATTTAGGCTCTGTGTTTCTGTTTGTCAGTGTCGTAGTCTCCCTCATGCTGTGTGTGATTCTCCCTGTAGTTCCTGGTATACTTTATGTTTAGCTTTCCTAGTTTAGTTTAGTACTGTTTTTGTGTTTCACTTTTTGCCAGCATTAAAGCTGTGTTTTAGAGTTTACGTTTTGTCTCCGTGAGTTTGCGTTTGGGTCCTCTCCTGCCTGCCACACAGCCGAATCATGACAAATTCCCATATTTGAGGACAAATGGTAAATGGACTGGTTCTTATAGAGAGCTTTTCTACTCTATCTGAGCACTCTACACAAATAAATGCTTTCTATCTAAGATTCGCACAATCAACACGAGGTTAGTATCTTGCCCAAGAATAGACATGCAGGCTGGAGCAGACTGGGATTGACGCACCAACCTTCTGGTAGTAGGTGACCACCTGAGCTACAGCCACCCCAAACCCACTTTAATAATCTCCATATTGCAAAAGATCACTACTGACAAAGAATGGCAATTGAATCTTACAATATTGCAAAATAAAGAATGTAGAACATTTTTTAACACAAAATTCTTTGTAACAAAAAAGAAAAAATGTATGACTGAGTAGAATTAAAGAAAAGAAAAACATTTACTTAGCAGTACTTGTGTGAAAGAGTTACATACAGACTGAACTGAGTAGCTTGGATCTTACCAGGGATCTTCTTGGCCCAGCTGATCATGAGAACCAGTTCCTTGTCTGCCAGGTTGGTGAGGGTCATCATTATGCTGGTCTCAGTGAACGGCTTTTTCAGGTCCTCCATGAGGTAGATCTCTGGCGGCTCTGCCTCCATGATTCGGGAAATGAACTCCTCTGGGTTCATGGTTGAGTGATGCGTGTGATTTGAGTGAGTGTGGACAGAGGTGTCTTCAGGTGTCCCCAGGTGAAGATGCCGTTGACCCCGAGAACCCAGTCCAACCCTTACCAAACTCTGACCTGTCGTATCCCGAGGCTGGGGTCCACCGCGACGGTGTCGAGCACCACGAAAGCCACAACGTTCACGCCTCACCCCTGGTGAATGAAGACAACAGACAGTTGCCGAATTACCTGCAACTCCTTTACACTTCGTGTGAGAAAAAGCTTGTGCTTTATGCAATAGAAGGAAATATATATTTTTAACAATCTAATAAGAACAAAAAAAAACTGGATCTATCTGAGCATTAGCAGACACTATGACCAGTCTACTGATAAGAAGAGCAAAGGCATTTATAAACACAATGCTTCATATGTCAAAGAGCAATCCCAGCTGCAGTTTAACACACCAAGGTTAGCCCAGAATCACAGAGCAGGCAACAGAATGGAATGTGCTGATCATAAGAAACACTAAAGGCCCAAAGAAACACTATTTGCATGTGTCACAGAAATAATTAAAAGTATTTAGATGATTCTTACAGTCAGTGGAAGGAAGACTTGTCCTGCGTGCTTTTCAAAAAAGCTCAAAAGGTCTAATGAGCTCACAGACCTATTAACTGAGTCAATTTTAGCTCTGCTGTAAGACAAGAAATCATGAAATATCCCAATTCTAATGAAGATGAGTAAAAACCCACCGCACTTCATCATGCCCACTTCATAGCATTTACGTAGCCGGCAGGCTTGGCAGCTTTTACGCCGGTTCTTGTCAATAGTGCACTGATTTGTGGCAGGGCAAATGTAATCATTGTGTCCTAATAAAAGAAGAAAACACAGTAATGGATTATTTCAGCTGATGAGAAGAAAAATTGTGAGTAAATATAAAGTAAAAAGGTCATACCTTGGATGCTTCTCTTGAAAAAAGCCTTGCAGCCCTCGCAGGACCACACACCGTAGTGATAGCCGGAGGCGTAGTCGTGGCACACGGCGCAGAAGTGCATGTCGGCTTTCCCTAGCGCAGATGAGCACGATGAGGATTTCACTCCTTCCGCTCCTTCAGATTTCTTTCCCAGCAGCTTGTTACAGCTGATGATGGAGCTGCAGAGGGGAAGCGAAGAATCGTTGAAAGGGACAGCTTGACATTAGAAATTTTAGCCCGTCATTCACCTGTCATTAGCTGTCCAACAGGTACTGTGTTGCTGAAAATGTCTCCATAACAGCATTTAAGTCAACTGGAAAAATCGCATCACAGATAGTATTTATCGATGCAACACGATGAGTGCCATCATAACCATTAACTGCTCACATTAATCAACAAATATAGAGGAGAACTGAAGACACAAAAGAAACAGAAATTAATTTTATAATTAATAAAAAAATATTGCTATCATCTTTTAGCTTAATTGCTATTTTAAACACTGGTATCAGAATTTACTAGAATACGAACATACAATGAATTACTACACAACCAAGTGTAACATATTCCGCACATTTGTAACAGCCACCCTTCTGTGCAGACAGGAAGGGACGACGACCCACAGGAGCTTGTTTTTCTGTTCTTATTTGGTATCCATAGCAGGCGTCTAACTGGCTGTGGTTACAAGAGCAATGAACTTTAGTTACATATAGAACAATTATGATCTGTGAAATCTTTCTTTTTTATGGTGGCACTAGATTAGTCTCGTTTGGGTTCCCCCTTTCCGAGGGCTGTACAACAAAGGAGGTTAAAATAGTTCCCGAGTTATGTTAAGCTTAAATTCAGATTTGTCACCGTCACAGAGGTGGCTCGCTTTTAGCCGCGGTAACTTGGCCAAACACATGACCTGATCTGGAGAAGAGATTAGAGATCTGATTCAAAATCAGCTAGAAGTTGTGTGATGCAGAAAATGTGAAAAGTATTGCCACTTTTTTGGATATTTGTCACACTTGCATGTTTCACATTATTCAGTTATCTTTGTCTGTATTGGTTTTGTCTGTATTGGTCTGTAAAATGGTTTTTAAATGGCAATTTCATTTATTGAGGGAAGAAATCTAACCAAACCTCCCTAGTAAAAGTAATGAATGGAAAACAAAGTCCCATCTATCACTATAAAAAAGTTACAAAGCCATTTCTAGGACTTTGGGACTCCAGTGAACCACAATGAGACCCATTATCCACAAATGGAGAGAACTTGTAATGGTGGTCCAGATATGGCTGGCCTACCAAAATTACCTAAAAAATGCACAGACGAGTCATCCAGTAGTTCACAAAGCAACTCAGAACTGCAGTCCTTATTTGTCTCACTTAAGGCTAGTTTTCACGATTCAGCATCAAAAAAGAGGCTGGGCAAAAATGGCATCCATGAGTTCTAACGTCCTAGGACCTGGCGTCCACATATGTGGACATCACATTTTGGGTTATTTAGACCAAAATACTCAATTTTGCTCTGCAAGGGCTTGATATCCACTTATGAGGACATTATACTGCTACTGTTCTATCGAATGTTTAAACGAATATCCTCATTTGTGGCTCTCATTTTTCTTAGAAACAAAAATCAGGTAAAAAAAAAAAAAAAAATCTAGTATTCTTTGTTTTTATATTCATCGGGTCCCAATCAGCCCAAATATCAAAGAGAAATGAAAAATGCATGCCGTGGAAGAGTTCGGGTCTTAGGAGGTTAAGGCGAAACCCACAGTTGGACACTCCCCCGCCCTTATATTTGCCCAAATGTCATCTGGTGAGTGATGAGACAAAAGCTGAACTTTTTGGAATATTTGGAAGGTAAATTTGGCGTAAAATGAACACGAAAAATATACTGACAGTCAAACATGTTGGTCGTACTCTGATGGTTTGGGGCAGCTTTCTTGATTGGACCAGTTGCTGTAAGGGAGGGAACCATGAATTCTGCTCTACCGTCATTGTGTCCTAAAGTTGAAGCACATTTGTAGCAGGACAACTGACAGGGACTAGAAAGACGAACCATATTTCTCTGATATTGGCTTCTCTTCTTTGAATGCAAAATTGACTTTAAAATACTTCTGCTCACATACAAGGGCTTGAATAATCAGGTGCACTCCTGTCTTTAAGACTTCATACTAACATATCAACCCAATAGCACACTTTGCTCTCAGACTGCAGGCTTACTTGTGGTTCCTGAACATTTAAAAGTAGAATGGTAGGCAAAGCCTTCAGCTTTCAGGCCCCTGTTTCTGTGAAACCAGTTCCCAGTTTGGAGTCTTCACTTTTAAGATGAGCCTTAAAACGTTTCAATAAAGCTTATAGGTAGGAGTAGATTAGATGACCCTCAACCCTCCCTTAGTTAAACTGCAATAGGTCTAGGCTGCTGGAGGGATGTACTGTTTCTTCTTTACTTACCAGTTGTTGATTCTATGTCTTTATCTATGACTTTGCATTGAATCATTAGCTGTTATTAATATCTACTCACTTCCATAGCTTGTCTTTTGGTCT
This sequence comes from Pundamilia nyererei, assembly GCF_000239375.1. Lineage (NCBI taxonomy): Eukaryota > Metazoa > Chordata > Actinopteri > Cichliformes > Cichlidae > Pundamilia > Pundamilia nyererei. The sequence continues at coordinate 2,273,755 of NW_005187430.1, forward strand.
CCCTTGCCTAACCACCAACTGGTCGCAGCAGATGGCTGCCCATCCCTGAGGGTGGTTCTGCCGGAGGTTTGTTCTTGTTAAAATGGAATTTATCTTGTTTTGGTCATAGGCGATTATTTGGAGTGGCCTAGTCAAAGTCTGAACTTAAATCCGATTGAGGCAGAATGTTAAACAGGCCAAGCTCAAAATTATGTGTGGTTGAATTAAAACAATTCTGCAAATAAGCAATGTGAAAGACTCACTGCCGGTTATTGCAAATGCTTAATTGCAGTTCTTCCCGCCAAGGGTGGCACAACCAGTTGAGAGGTTATGGGGGCAATTGTTTTTTTACATGGAGTTTTACATGAAATGTTTACTTTGCTTATCTTTGGCTAATATTAAAATTTGTTTCATGATCTGTGTGGCAAATAATACTATTTTTAGTGTCTAAAAATAGTATTAAATAGTATTAAAAATAGTAGCTCGTCAATAGCTTTAATGCTAACATGTTAAATGTAATGGACACTATTGCTCCCATTAAGGTAAAGGTTATCTCTGGAAGGAAAAAGTCTCCATGGAGAAACTCCACACTAGTGAAAAATGAAAAAAGAGTGTAGGAAAGCTGAGCGCAGATGGAGAAAAACAAA